>NC_141622.1:24055236-24365464 GCF_047967505.1 Dipteris shenzhenensis | reverse complement strand
CCCCCTCTCTCAACCCTTCCCCCCCCTCTTCCCCACCCCCCCTTCCCCCAGGCTGGCGGCCGTGGTCACCAGCCCCTCCCACCCCCTTCCCCCTGCCCCCCCCCTTCCCCACTCCCCCCTTCCCCCCCTCCCCGCCACCAGCCCCCCCCTCCCCCCCTTCCGCCAGCCCCCCCCTCCCCCCCCTCCAGGGGAGACTATCCCAGTCCCCCCCCCCCCCCCCCCCTTCCCTGCTCCTTTCCCCCCTCTACTCAACCCCAGCCTCTCCCTCCCTTCCTCCTCCCTTCCCTCCAGTCCCTCCATCCTCTTCTTCTCCTCCCCTCAACTTTTCTCTCTCTAGTTCCTCTCTCTTCAAAATTTAAAAAAAAAATCTAGATAAAGAATTAATCAAAAAAATTTGCAAGTACCTAGAAAAAGTTTGTAAGTTTGCTCTTTCTTGCTTTCTTGCTCTTCCTTCCTTGCTTTCTTGATCGTCCTTGCTTTCTTGCTTCAATGAATGAAATGAGGGGAGAATGAATGAAGGAAGACTATATATAAGAAAAATTAGGTTTTCCTCCTCCTCTCCTATTGGCTTTCCATTCCTCCCCTCTCTCCTATTGGCTTTTCATTTATCCCCTCTCCCATTGGCTCCCATTACTCCCCCTCTCCCATTGGACCCCCATCCCTCATCCCAATCTTCCATTAGCCCTCCCCCCATCCATCCATTTCTTCTTCCTCCCCATTGCCACCACTCCCATCCCACATTTCCACCACGTCCCATACTCCTCCCATTTCCCAAAATCCCATATTTCCCCATCTCACCCTCCTCTTTTTCATCCCCTATTAACTCCCTCACTCATTTCACTCCCTTATTATCCTACTCCCCTATTACCTTCCCCTCTCCCATTCCATTCTTCCCTCCCCACTCTCACTTCCACTTCCCATTACTCACTTTTGCCATTTGCAAACTATTAATATATTATTATTCTATTTTTTATACTTATTATCATACACCCCTATTACTTCCCTCTCCCATTCCACTCCTCCCTCCTCACTCCCACTTCCACTTCCCATTACTCACTTGCTATACACATTTGCAAACTATTAATATATTATTATATGATTTTTTGTACTATTTGCAAACTTACATGTGGGCAAAATCACAGGTGTCAAAGCGATCCTATTGTGGTCATACAACAACTGTGCTTTTATTCAAGGGCGTATTTATCCTCATCAACAAGCTTATTTACTCAAGGTATGAAGTGCATAATTTGTGCACTAGGTGTTTACTTTGTTGTATCAAAATTATTTGCCACACACACACACATATACACATACCGAGAATTTTTGTAATATTATCACATCTACATTTCTCTGATGGGCACAAAAATTTGTACACGCCTCAACCTAGGTCTTATTGACTTGCATACAAAGTGGTGCACCCATCCCATAAGTACTTGTTCGGATAACACACCTCCAAACGTATTTTATGATGATTGTGCATAACACTAGGAACAAAATGGTGTATCATGTGAGATCAACTATGCAAAGCATATCCAATGGACACAAGACTTTGCACGTTCCTCAACCTAGGTAGTATTGACTTGTGTGTAAAGTGTCATCCCCATCCAATAAGTACTTGTTTGAAAAATACACCTACGATCGTGTTTTTTGACCGTTGTACATGACACCAAGGCCAAAAACGGTATTTAATACTCAATCTACCATGTAAAGCATATCCAATGGGCACAATACTTTGCACGTGCCTCAAAATCGGTGGTATGGTATTCCATGCAAAGTGGAACGCCCATTCAATAAGTACTTTTTCGAATATCACACCTAGGACCATGTTTATTATTGGTTGTTGTCCATGACACTAAGGCAAAAATGTTGATTTATGCTTAATCGACAATGCAACGCATATGTGATCATCACACTACTTTGCACACATCTCAACCTAGGTATTATTGACTTACATGCAAAGTGGCATGCCCATCCCATAACTACTTAGTCGAATAACACATCTAGGACCACGTTTTTTTATGATTGTGCATGACACTAAGGCCAAAACAGTGTTTAATGCTTGTTCGACAATGCAAAGCATATCCGACGGGCACAATACTTTGCACACACATTCAACTAGGTGGAATTGACTTACATGCAAAGTGGCACGCCCATCCCATAAGTGCTTGATTGGATAACATACCTAGTAGTGTGTTTTATTACGGATGTGCATTGGCACTAGAGCAAAAATAGTATTTAATGCTCGATTGACCATGCAAAGGATATCTGATGGGCACAACACTTTTCATATGCCTCAACCTAGGTGGTATTGAAATGTTCTCAAAGAGGCACACCCATCCAATAAGTACTTGGTCAGATAACACACCTAAGGGCGTGTTTTTTTGCGGATGTCCATATCACTAGGGAAAAAATGGTATACAATGCGTGATCGACCATGCAAAGCATATCCAATGGTGACAATACTTTGCGTGCACCTCAACGTAGTTGAAACAGACTTGCGTGCAAAGTGGAGCCCCCATCCGATAAGTACTTGTTTAATTAACACACTTAGGACCGTGTTTTTTCATGGTTGTGCATGACACTAAGGCAAAAACGGTGTTTTATGCTTAATCGACAATGAGAAGCATATCTGATAGGCACAATACTTTGCACACACCTTCAACTAGGTGGAATTGACTCACATGCAAAGTGGCACTCCCATCCCATAAGTGCTTGATCGGATAACATACCTAGCAGCGTGTTTTTTTCGGATGTGCATGACACTAGAGCAAAAATAGTATTTAATGCTCAATCGACCATGCAAAGGATATCTGATGCGTACAACACTTTTTGTACACCTCAACCTAGGTGGTATTCAAATGTTCTCAAAGAGGCACACCCATCCGATAAGTACATGGTCAGATAACACACCTAAGGGCGTGTTTTTTTGCGGATGTGCATATCACTAGGGGAAAAATGGTGTATAATGCGTGATCGACCATGCAAAGCATATCCGATGGTGATAATACTTTGTACGCACCTCAAGGTATTTAATGCTCGATTGACCATGCAAAGCATATCCGATGGGCACAATACTTTTCCTACACCTTAACCTAGGTGGTATTGAAATTCTCTCAAAGAGGCACACCCATCCGATGAGTACTTGGTCAGATAAGATACCTAAGGGCGTGTTTTTTTGCGGATGTGCATACCACTAGGGAAAAAACGGTGTATAATGCGTGATCGACCATGCAAATCATATCCGATGGTTACAATACTTTGCACAAACCTAACATAGTGGAAATAGACTTGCGTGCAAAGTGGAGCCCCCATCCGATAAGTACTTGTTTGAATAACACACCTCGGACCGTGTTTTTTCATGGTTCTGCATGACACTAAGGCAAAAACAGTGTTTTGTGCTTGATCGACAATGCAAAGCATATTCGATGGGCACAATATATTGCACGCACCTTCAACTAGGTGGAACTGACTTGCATGCAAAGTGGCACACCCATCCCATAAGTGCTTGATCAAATAACATACCTAGCAGCGTGTTTTTTTACGGATGTGCATGACACGAGCAAAAATAGTATTTAAGGCTCGATCGTTCATGCAAAGGATATCGGATGGGCACAACACTTTTCGTACATGTCAACTTAGGTGGTATTGAAATGTTCTCAAAGAGGCACACCCATCCGATAAGTACTTCGTCAGATAACACACCTAAGGGCGTTTTTTTTTGTGGATGTGCATACCACTAGGGAAAAAACGGTGTATAATGCGTGATCGACTATGAAAATCATATCCGATGGTGCCAATACTTTGCACACACCTCAACGTAGTTGAAACGGACTTGCGTGCAAAGTGGAGCCCCCATCCGATAAGTACTTGTTTGAATAACATAGCTAGGACCGTGTTTTTTCATGGTTTTGCATGACAGTAAGGCAAAAACGGTGTTTTATGCTTGATCGACAATTCAAAGCATATTCGATGGGCATAATACGTTGCACACACCTTCAACTAGGTGGAATTGACTTACATGCAAAATGGCATGTCCATCCCATAAGTGCTTGATTGGATAACATACCTAGCAGCGTGTTTTTTTACAGATGTGCATGACACTAGAGCAAAAATAGTATTTAATGCTCGATTGACCATGCAAATGATATCCGATGGGTACAACACTTTTCGTACGCCTCAACCTAGGTGGTATTGAAATGTTCTCAAAGAGGCACACCCATCCGATAAGTACTTGGTTACATAACACACCGAAGGGCATGTTTTTTTGCGGATGTGCATATCATACTTTGCACACACCTCAACGTAGTTGAAAGAGACTTGCGTGCAAAGTGGATCCCCCATCCGATAAGTACTTATTTGAATAACACACCTACGGCCGTGTTTTTATATGGTTGTGCATGACACTAAGGAAAAAAGGGTGTTTTATGCTTGATGGACAATGCAAAGCATATCTGATGGGCACAATACTTTGCACACACCTTCAACTAGGTGGAATTGAAATACATGCAAAGTGGCACACCCATCCCATAAGTGCTTGATCGGATAACATACCTAGTAGCGTGTTTTTTTACGGATGTGCATGACACTAGAGCAAAAATAGTATTTAATGCTCGATCGACCATGCAAAGGATATCCGATGGGCACAAGACTTTTGGTATGCCTCAACCTAGGTGGTATTGAAATGTTCTCAAAGAGGCACACTTATCCGATAAGTACTTGGTCAGATAACACACCTAAGGGCATGTTTTTTTGCGGATGTGCATATCACTAGGGAAAAAAGGTGTATAATGCATGATCGACCATGCAAAGCATATCCGATGGTGACAATACTTTGCACGCACCTCAACGTAGCTGAAAAAAACTTGTGTGCAAATTGGATCCCCCATCCGATAAGTACTTATTTGAATAACACACCTACGGCCGTGTCTTTATATGGTTGTGCATGACACAAAGGCAAAAACGGTGTTTTATGCTTGATCGACAATGGAAAGCATATCCGATGGGCACAATACTTTGTAAAAACCTTCAAATAGGTGGAATTGGCTTACATGCAAAGTGGCACACCCATCCCATAAGTGCTTGATCGGATAACATACCTAGCAGCGTGTTTTTTTACGAATGTGCATGACACTAGAGCAAAAATAGTATTTAATGCTCGATCGACCATGCAAAGGATATCCGATGGGCACAACATTTTTCGTACACCTCAACCTAGGTGGTATTGAAATGTTCTCAATGAGGCACAGCCATCCGATAAGTACTTGGTCAGATAACACACCTAAGGGCATGTGTTTTTGCGGATGTCCATATCAGTAGGGAAAAAATGGTGTATAATGCGTGATCGACAATGCAAAGCATATCCGATGGTGACAATACTTTGCATGCACCTCAACATAGTCTAAAAGGACTTGTGTGCAAAGTGGATCCCCCATCCGATAAGTACTTATTTGAATAACACACCTACGGCCGTGTTTTTATATGGTTGTGCATGACAAAAAGGCAAAAACGGTGTTTTATGCTTGATCGACAATGCAAAGCATATCCGATGGGCACAATACTTTGCACACTTCTTCAACTAGGTGGAATTGACCTACATGCAAAGTGGCATTCCCATCGCATAAGTACTTGATTGGATAACACACCTAGCAGCATGTTTTTTTACGGATGTGCATGACACTAAGGTAAAAATGGTATTTAATGCTCCATCGACCATGCAAAGCATATCCGATAGGCACAATACTTTTCCTACACCTTAACCTAGGTGGTATTGAAATGTTCTCAAAGAGGCACACCCATCCGATAAGTACTTGGTCAGATAACATACCTAAGGGCATGTTTCTTTGCGGATGTGCACATCACTACGAGAAAAACATTGTATAATGCGTAATCGACCATGCAGAGTATATCCTACGGTGTCAATACTTTGCACGCATCTCAACCTAGTTGAAACGGACTTGCTTGCAAACTGGAGCCCCCATCCGATAAGTACTTGTTTTATTAATACACTTAGGACCGTGTTTTTTCATGGTTGTGCATGACAGTAAGGCAAAAACGGTGTTTTATGCTTGATCGAGAATGCAAAGCATATCCTATGGGCACAATACTTTGCACACACCTTTAGCTAGGTGGAATTGACTTACATGCAAAGTGGCATGCCCATCCCATAAGTGCTTGATCGCATAACATACCTAGCAGTGTGTTTTTTTACGGATGTGCATGACACTAGAGCAAAAATAGTATTTAATGCTCGATCGACGATGCAAAGGATATCCGATGGGCACAACACTTTTCATACACCTCAACCTAGGTGGTATTGAAATGTTCTCAAAGAGGCACACCCATCCGATAAGTACTTGGTCAGATAACACACCTAAGGGCGTGTTTTTTTACGGATGTGCATATCACTAGGGAAAAAATGGTGTATAATGCGTGATTGACCATGGAAAGCATATCCCATGGTGACAATACTTTGCACGCTCCTGAACATAGTTGAAACAGACTTGCGTGCAAAGTGGATTCCCCATCCAATAAGTACTAGTTTGAATAACACACCTAGGACCGTGTTTTTATATGGTTGTGCATGACACAGGCAAAAACAGTGTTTTATGCTTGATTGACAATGCAAAGCATATCGGATGGGCACAATACTTTGCACACACCTTCAACTAGGTGGAATTGATTTACTTGCAAAGTGGCATTCCCATCGCATAAGTGCTTGATCGGATAACACCCCTAGCAACGTGTTTTTTTCCGGATGTGCATGACACTAAGGTAAAAATGGTATTTATTGCTCGATCGACCATGCAAAGCATATCCGATGGGCACAATATTTTTCCTATACCTTAATCTAGGTGGTATTGAAATTTTCTCAAAGAGGCACACCCATCCGATAAGTACTTGGTCAGATAACATACCTAAGGGCATGTTTTTTTGCGGATGTGCATATCACTACGGGAAAAATGTTGTATAATGTGTAATCGACCATGCAAAGCATATCCGATGGTGACAATACTTTGCATGAATCTCAATCTAGTTGAAACGGACTTATGTGCAAAGTGGAGTCCCCATCCGATAAGTACTTGTTTGATTAACACACTTAGGACCATATTTTTTCATGGATGTGCATGACACTAAGGCAAAAACGGTGTTTTATGCTTGATCGAGAATGCAAAGCATATCTGATGGGCACAATACTTTGCACACACCTTCAACTAGGTTGAATTGACTTACATGAAAAGTGGCACACCCATGCCATAATTGCTTGATTAGATAACATACCTAGCAGCGCGTTTTTTTAAAGGATGTGCATGACACTAGAGCAAAAATAGTATTTAATGCTCGATCGACCATGCAAAGGATATCCGATGGGCACAATACTTTTCTTACACCGCAACCTAGGTGGTATTGAAATGTTCTCAAAGAGGCACACCCATCCGATAAGTACTTGGTTAGATAACACACCTAAGGCCGTGTTTTTTTGCGGATGTGCAGACCACTAGGGGAAAAACGGTGTAGAATGCGTGATCGACTATGCAAATCATATCCGATGGTGACAATACTTTGCACACACCTCAATGTAGTTGAAACAGACTTGCATGCAAAGTGGAGCCCCCATCCGATAAGTACTTCTTTGAATAACACACCTAGGACCGCGTTTTTTCATGGTTGTGCATGACACTAAGGCAAAAATGGTGTTTTATGCCCAATCGACAATGCAAAGCATATCCGATGGGCACAATACTTTGCACATACCTTCAACTAGGTGGAATTGACTTACATGCAAAGTGGCACACCCATCCCATAAGTTCTTGATTGGATAACATACCTAGCAGTGTGTTTTTTTACGGATGTGCATGACACTAGAGCAAAAATAGTATTTAATGCTCGATCGACCATGCAAAGGATATCCGATGGGCACAAAACTTTTCATACACCTCAACCTAGGTGGTATTGAAATGTTCTGAATGAGGCACACCCATCCGATAAGTACTTGGTCAGATAACACACCTAATGGCGTGTTTTTTTGCGGATGTCCATATCACTAGGAAAAAAATGGTGTATAATGCATGATCGACCATGCAAAGCATATCTGATGGTGACAATACTTTGCATGCACCTCAACTTAGTTGAAACAGACTTGCGTGCAAAGTGGAGCCCCCATCCGATAAGTACTTATTTGAATAACACACCTACAACCGTGTTTTTATATGGTTGTGCATGCCACAAAGGCAAAACGGTGTTTATGCTTGATCGACAATGCAAAGCATATCCGATGGGAATATATGTTGCACACACCTTCAACTAAGTGGAATTGACTTACATGCAAAGTGGCATTCCCATTGCATAAGTACTTGATTGGATAACACACCTAGCAGCGTGTTTTTTTACAGATGTGCATGACACTAAGGTAAAAATGGTATTTAATGCTCGATCATATCTTTTCCTACACCTTAACCTAGGTGGTATTAAAATGTTCTCTAAGAGGCACACCCATCCGATAAGTACTTGGTTAGATAACATACCTAAGGGCATGTTTTTTTGCGGAGGTGCATATCACTACGGGAAAAACGTTGTATAATGCGTAATCGATCATGCAGAGTATATCCGATGGTGACAATACTTTTCACCCATCTCAAACTAGTTGAAACAGACTTGTGTGCAAAGTGGAGCCCCCATTCGATAAGTACTTGTTTGAATAACACACCTAGGAACGTGTTTTTTCATGGTTGTGCATGACACTAAGGCAAAAATGGTGTTTTATGCTTGATCGAGAATGCAAAGTATATTCGATGGGCACAATACTTTGCACACACCTTCAGCTAGCTGGAATTGACTTACATTCAAAGTGGCACGCCCGTCCCATAAGTGCTTGATCGGATAACATACCTAGTAGCGTGTTTTTTTACGGATGTGCATGACACTAGAGCAAAAATAGTATTTAATGCTCGATCGACCATGCAAAGGATATCCGATAGGCACAACTCTTTTCGTACGCCTCAACCTAGGTGGTATTGGAATGTTCTCAAAGAGGCACACCCATCCGATAAGTACTTGGTTAGATAACACACCTAAGGGCGTGTTTTTTAACGGATGTGCATATCACTAGGGAAAAAATGGTGTATAATGCATGATTGACCATGCAAAGCATATCCCATGGTGACAATACTTTGCACGCTACTGAACATAGTTGAAACAGACTTGCATGCAAAGTGGAGTCCCCATCCAATAAGTACTAGTTTGAATAACACACCTAGGACCGTGTTTTTATATGGTTGTGCATGACATAGGCAAAAACAGTGTTTTATGCTTGATTGACAATGCAAAGCATATCCGATGGGCACAATACTTTGCACACACCTTCAACTAGGTGGAATTGACTTACATGCAAAGTGGCATTCCCATCGCATAAGTGCTTGATTGGATAACACCCCTAGCAACGTGTTTTTTTCCGGATGTGCATGACACTAAGGCAAAAATGGTATTTATTGCTCGATCGACCATGCAAAGCATATCCGATGGGCACAATACTTTTCCTATACCTTAATCTAGGTGGTATTGAAATTTTCTCAAAGAGGCACACCCATCCGATAAGTACTTGGTCAGATAACATACCTAAGGGCATGTTTTTTTGCGGATGTGCATATCACTACGGGAAAAATGTTGTATAATGCGTAATCGACCATGCAAAGCATATCCAATGGTGACAATACTTTGCATGAATCTCAAGCTAGTTAAAACGGACTTGTGTGCAAAGTGGAGTCCCCATCCGATAAGTACTTGTTTGATTAACACACTTAGGACCGTGTTTTTTCATGGATGTGCATGACACTAAGGCAAAAACGGTGTTTTATGCTTGATCGAGAATGCAAAGCATATCTGATGGGCACAATACTTTGCACACATCTTCAACTAGGTTGAATTGACTTACATGCAAAGTGGCACACCCATGCCGTAAGTGCTTGATCAGATAACATACCTAGCAGCGTGTTTTTTTTAAGGATGTGCATGACACTAGAGCAAAAATAGTATTTAATGCTCGATCGACCATGCAAAGGATATCCGATGGGCACAATACTTTTCTTACACCGCAACCTAGGTGGTATTAAAATGTTCTCAAAGAGGCACACCCATCCGATAAGTACTTACTACTTGGTCAGATAACACACCTAAGGGCGTGTTTTTTTGCGGATGTGCATACCACTCGGGAAAAAATGGTGTAGAATGCGTGATCGACTATGCAAATCATATCTGATGGTGACAATACTTTGCACACACCTCAATGTAGTTGAAACAGACTTGCGTGCAAAGTGGAGCCCCCATCCGATAAGTACTTCTTTGAATAACACACCTAGGACCGTGTTTTTTCATGGTTGTGCATGACACCAAGGCAAAAATGGTGTTTTATGCATAATCGACAATGCAAAGCATATCCGATGGGCACAATACTTTGCATATACCTTCAACTAGGTGGAATTGACTTATATGCAAAGTGGCACACCCATCCCATAAGTGCTTGATTGGATAACATACCTAGCAGTGTGTTTTTTTACGGATGTGCATGACACTAGAGCAAAAATAGTATTTAATGCTCGATCGACCATGCAAAGGATATCCGATGGGCACAAATCTTTTCATACACCTCAACCTAGGTGGTATTGAAATGTTCTGAATGAGGCACACCCATCGGATAAGTACTTGGTTAGATAACACACCTAATGGCGTGTTTTTTTGCGGATGTCCATATCACTAGGGAAAAAATGGTGTATAATGCATGATCGACCATGCAAAGCATATCTGATGGTGACAATACTTTGCATGCACCTAAACTTAGTTGAAACAGACTTGCGTGCAAAGTGGAGCCCCCATCCGATAAGTACTTATTTGAATAACACACCTACAGCCGTGTTTTTATATGGTTGTGCATGACACAAAGGCAAAAACAGTGTTTATGCTTGATCAACAATGCAAAGCATATCCGATGGGAATATATGTTGCACACACCTTCAAATAAGTGGAATTGACTTACATGCAAAGTGGCATTCCCATCGCATAAGTACTTGATTGGATAACACACCTAGCAGCGTGTTTTTTTACGGATGTGCATGACACTAAGGTAAAAATGGTATTTAATGCTCGATCGACCATGCAAAGCATATCCGATGGGAACAATACTTTTCCTACACATTAACCTAGGTGGTATGAAAATGTTCTCTAAGAGGCACACCCATCCGATAAGTACTTGGTCAGATAACATACCTAAGGGCATATTTTTTTGCGGATGTGCATATCACTACGGGAAAAACGTTGTATAATGCGTAATCGATCATGCAGAGCATATCCGATGGTGACAATACTTTTCACCCATCTCAAGCTAGTTGAAACAGACTTGTGTGCAAAGTGGAGCCCCCATCCGATAAGTACTTCTTTGAATAACACACCTAGGACCGTGTTTTTTCATGGTTGTGCATGACACTAAGGCAAAAATGGTGTTTTATGCCCAATCGACAATGCAAAGCATATCCGATGGGCACAATACTTTGCACATACCTTCAACTAAGTGGAATTGACTTACATGCAAAGTGGCACACCCATCCCATAAGTGCTTGATTGGATAACATACCTAGCAGTGTGTTTTTTTACGGATGTGCATGACACTAGAGCAAAAATAGTATTTAATGCTCGATCGACCATGCAAAGGATATCCGATGGGCACAACACTTTTCGTATGCCTCAACCTAGGTGGTATTGAAATTTTCTTAAAGAGGCACACCCATCCGATAAGTACTTGGTCAGATAACACACCTAAGGGCGTGTTTTTTTACGGATGTGCATATCACTAGGGAAAAAATGGTGTATAATGCGTGATTGAGCATGCAAAGCATATCCCATGGTGACAATACTTTTCACGCTCCTGAACATAGTTGAACCAGACTTGCGTGCAAAGTGGAGTCCCCATCCAATAAGTACTAGTTTGAATAACACACCTAGGACCGTGTTTTTATATGGTTGTGCATGACACAGGCAAAAAGAGTGCTTTATGCTTGATTGACATTGCAAAGCATATGTGATAGGCACAATACTTTGCACACACATTCAACTAGGTGGAATTGACTTACATGCAAAGTGGCATTCGCATCTCATAAGTGCTTGATCGGATAACACCCCTAGCAACGTGTTTTTTTACGGATGTGCATGACACTAAGGTAAAAACGGTATTTATTGCTCGATTGACCACGCAAAGCATATCCGATGGGCACAATACTTTTCCTATACCTTAACCTATGTGGTATTGAAATTTTCTCAAAGAGGCACACCCATCCGATAAGTACTTGGTCAGATACACCTTCAACTAGGTTGAATTGACTTATATGCAGATTGGCACAGCCATGCCATAAGTGCTTGATCGGATAACATACCTAGCAGCGTGTTTTTTTTACAGATGTGCATGACACTAGAGCAAAAATAGTATTTAATGCTCGATCGACCATGCAAAGGATATCCGATGGGCACAATACTTTTCTTACACCACAACCTAGGTGGTATTGAAATATTATCAAAGAGGCACACCCATTCAGTAAGTACTTGGTCAGATAACACACCTAAGCGCGTGTTTTTTTGCGAATGTGCATACCACTAGGGAAAAAACGGTGTAGAATGCGTGATCGACTATGCAAATCATATCCGATGGTGACAATACCTTGCACACACCTCAACGTAGTTGAAAGAGACTTGCGTGCAAAGTGGAGCCCCCATCCAATAAGTACTTGTTTGAATAACACACCTAAGACTATGTTTTTTCATGGTTGTGCATGACACTAAGGCAAAAATGGTGTTTTATGCCCAATCGACAATGTAAAGCATATCCGATGGGCACAATACTTTGCACACACCTTCAACTAGGTGGAATTGACTTACATGCAAAGTGGCACACCCATCCCATAAGTGCTTGATTGGGTAACATACCTAGCAGTGTGTTTTTTTACGGATGTGCATGACACTAGAGCAAAAATAGAATTTATTGCTCGATTGACCATGCAAAGGATATCCGATGGGCACAACAATTTTTGTACACCTCAACCTAGGTGGTATTGAAATGTTCTCAAAGAGGCACACCCATCTGATAAGTACTTGGTCAGATAACACACCTAAGGGCGTGTTTTTTTGTGGATGTGCATATCACTAGGGAAAAATGGTGTATAATGCGTGATCAACCATGCAAAGCATATCGGATGGTGACATTACTCTGCATGCACCTCAACGTAGTTGAAATGGACTTGCGTGCAAAGTGGAACCCCCATCCGATAAGTACTTATTTGAATAACACACCTACGGCCGTGTTTTTACATGGTTGTGCATGACACAAAGGCAAAAACGGTGTTTTATGCTTGATTGACAATGCAAAGCATATCTGATGGGTACAATACTTTGCACACACCTTCAAATAGGTGGAATTGACTTACATGCAAAGTGGCACGCCCATCCCATAAGTGCTTGATCGGATAACATACCTAGCAGCGTGTTTTTTTACGGATGTGCATGACACTAGAGCAAAAATAGTATTTAATGCTCGATCGACCATGCAAAGGATATCCGATGGCCACAACACTTTTTGTACACCTCAACTTAGGTGGTATTGAAATTTTATCAAAGAGACACACCCATCCGATAAGTACTTGGTCAGATAACACACCTAAGGGCGTGTTTTTTTGCGGATGTGCATACCATTAGGGGAAAAACGATGTATAATTCGTGATCGACCATGCAAATCATATCCGATGGTGACAATACTTTGCACACACCTCAAATTAGTTGAAATATACTTGCGTGAAAAGTGGAGCCCCCATCCGATAAGTATTTGTTTGAATAACACACCTAGGATCGTGTTTTTTCATGGTTGTGCATGACACTAAGGCAAAAACGGGGTTTTATGCTTGATCGACAATGCAAAGCATATCCGATGGGCACAATACTTTGCACACACCTTCAACTAGATTTAATTGACTCACATGCAAAGTGGCACGCCCATCCCATAAGTGCTTGATCAGATAACATACCTAGCAGCGTGTTTTTTTACGGATGTGCATGACACCAGAGCAAAAATAGTATTTAATGCTCGATCGACCATGCAAAGGCTATCGGATGGGCACAACACTTTTAGTACACCTCAACCTAGGTGGTATTGAAATATTCTCAATGAGGCACACCCATCCGATAAGTACTTGGTTAGATAACACACCTAAGGACGTGTTTTTTTGCGGATGTGCATATCACTAGGGAAAAAATGGTGTATAATGTGTGATTGACCATGCAAAGCATATCCGATGGTGACAATACTTTGCACGCACCTCAATGTAGTTGAAAAGGACTTGTGTGCAAAGTGGAGCCCCCATCCGATAAGTACTTATTTCAATAACACACCTACGGCCGTGTTTTTATATGGTTCTACATGACACAAAGGCAAAAACGGTGTTTTATGCTTGATCGACAATGCAAAGCATATCTGATGCGCACAATACTTTGCACACAACTTCAACTATGAGGAATTGACTTACATGCAAAGTGTCATTCCCATTGCATAAGTACTTGATCAGATAACACACCTAGCAGGGTGTTTTTTTACGGATGTGCATGACACTAAGGTAAAAATGGTATTTAATGCTCGATCGACCATGCAAAGCATATCCGACGGGCACAATACTTTTCCTACACCTTAACGTAGGTGGTATTGAAATGTTCTCAAAGAGGCACACCCATCCGATAAGTACTTGGTCAGATAACATACCTAAGGGCATGCTTTTTTGCGGATGTGCATATCATTATGGGAAAAACATTGTATAATGCGTAATCGACCATGCAAAGCATATCTGATGGTGAAAATACTTTGCACGCATCTCAACCTAGTTGAATCAAACTTGCGTGCAAACTGGAGCCCCCATCTGATAAGTACTTGTTTGATTAACACACTTAGGACCGTGTTTTTTCATGGTTGTGCATGACACTAAGGCAAAAACAGTGTTTTATGCTTGATCAAGAATGCAAAGCATATCCGATGGGCACAATACTTTGCACACACCTTCAACTAGGTGGAATTGACTTACATGCAAAGTGGCACGCCCATCCCATAAGTGCTTGATCAAATAACATACCTAGCAGCGTATTTTTTTACGGATGTGCATGACACGAGCAGAAATAGTATTTATTGCTCGATCGACCATGCAAAGGATATCCGATGGGCACAACACTTTTCGTACGCCTCAACCTAGGTGGTATTGAAATGTTTTCAAAGAGGCACAGCCATCTGATAAGTACTTGGTCAGATAACACACCTAAGGACGTGTTTTTTTGCGGATGTGCATATCACTAGGGAAAAAATGGTGTATAATGCGTGATTGACCATGCAAAACATATCCAATGGTGACAATACTTTGCATGCTCTTGAACATAGTTGAAACGGACTTGTGTGCAGAGTGGAGCCCCCATCCGATAAGTACTAGTTTGAATAACACACCTAGGGCCGTGTTTTTATACGGTTGTGCATGACACAGGCAAACCCGGTGTTTTATGCTTGATTGACAATGCAAAGAATATCCGATGGGCACAATACTTTGCACACACGTTCAACTAGGTGAAATTGACTTACATGCAAAGTGGCATTCCCATCGCATAAGTGCTTGATCGGATAACACCCCTAGCAGCTTGTTTTTTTACGGATGTGCATGACACTAACGCAAAAATGGTATTTAATGCTCGATCGCCCATGTAAAGCATATCCAATGGGCACAATACTTTTCTTATACCTTAACCTAGGTGGTATTGAAATTTTTCCAAAGAGGCACACCCATCCGATAAGTACTTGGTCAGATAACATACCTAAGGGCATGTTTTTTTGCGGATGTGCATATCACTACGGGAAAAACGTTGTATGATGCGTAATCGACCATGCAAAGCATATCCGATGGTGACAATACTTTGCATGCATCTCAAGCTAGTTGAAATGGACTTGTGTGCAAAGTGGAGTCCCCATCTGATAAGTACTTGTTTGATTAACACACTTAGGATCGTGTTTTTTCATGGTTGTGCATGACACTAAGTCAAAAATGGTGTTTTATGCTTGATCGACATTGCAAAGCATATCCGATGGGAAAAATACTTTGCACAAACCTTCAATTAGGTGGAATTGACTTACATGCAAGGTGGCACACCCATGCCATAAGTGCTTGATCAGATAACATACCTAGCAGCGTGTTTTTTTACAGATGTGCATGACACTAGAGCAAAAATAGTATATTTAATGCTCGATCGACCATGCAAAGGATATTCGATGGGCACAATAATTTTCCTACACTGCAACCTAGGTGGTATTGAAATGTTCTTAAAGAGGCACACCCATCCGATAAGTACTTGGTCAGATAACACACCTAAGGGCATGTTTTTTTGCGGATGTGCATACCACTAGGGAAAAAATGGTGTATAATGCGTGATCGACTATGCAAATCATATCCGATGGTGACAATACTTTGGACACACCTCAACATAGTTGAAATAGACTTGCGTGCAAAGTGGAGCCCCCATCCGATAAGTACTTGTTTGAATAACACACCTAGGACCGTGTTTTTTCATGGTTGTGCATGACACTAAGGCAAAAATGGTGTTTTATGCTTGATCGACAATGCAAAGCATATTACATGGGCACAATACTTTGCACACACCTTCAACTAGGTTGAATTGACTTACATGCAAAGTGGCACACCCATGCCATAAGTGCTTGATCAGATAACATACCTAGCAGCGTGTTTTTTTTAAGGATGTGCATGACACTAGAGCAAAAATAGTATTTAATGCTCGATCGACCATGCAAAGGATATCCGATGGGCACAATACTTTTCTTACACCGCAACCTAGGTGGTATTAAAATGTTCTCAAAGAGGCACACCCATCCGATAAGTACTTGGTCAGATAACACACCTAAGGGCGTGTTTTTTTGCGGATGTGCATACCACTAGGGAAAAAATGGTGTAGAATGCGTGATCGACTATGCAAATCATATCCGATGGTGATGATACTTTGCACACACCTCAATGTAGTTGAAACAGACTTGCGTGCAAAGTGGAGCCCCCATCCGATAAGTACTTCTTTGAATAACACACCTAGGACCGTGTTTTTTCATGGTTGTGCATGACACCAAGGCAAAAATGGTGTTTTATGCACAATCGACAATGCAAAGCATATCCGATGGGCACAAAACTTTGCATATACCTTCAACTAGGTGGAATTGACTTACATGCAAAGTGGCATTCCCATCGCATAAGTACTTGATCGGATAACACACCTAGCAGCGTGTTTTTTTACAGATGTGCATGACACTAAGGTAAAAATGGTATTTAATGCTCGATCGACCATGCAAAGCATCTCCGATGGGCACAATAATTTTCCTACACCTTAACCTAGGTGGTATTGAAATTTTCTCAAAGAGGCACACCCATCCGATAAGTACTTGGCCAGATAACATACCTAAGGGCATGTTTTTTTGCGGATGTGCATATCACTACGGGAAAAACATTGTATAATGCGTAATCGACCATGTAGAGCATATCCGATGGTGACAATACTTTTCACGCATCTCAACCTAGTTTAAACGGACTTGCGTGCAAACTGGAGCCCCCATCCGATAAGTACTTGTTTGATTAACACACTTAGGACCGTGTTTTTTCATGGTTGTGCATGACACTAAGGCAAAAATGGTGTTTTATGCTTGATTGACAATGCAAAGCATATCTGATGGGCATAATACTTTGCACACACCTTCAACTAGGTGGAATTGACTTACATGCAAAGTGGCACACCCATCCCATAAGTGCTTGTTTGGAGAACATACCTAGCAGGCTCGTGTTTTTTTACGGATGTGCATGACACTAGAGCAAAAATAGTATTTAATGCTCGATCGACCACGCAAAGGATAACTTGGCATGTCCATCTCATGAGTACTTGATCGGATAACTTCTCCCACCAATAATTTAAGTACTAATTAGAAATTATAATAAATGAGTAGATTATTAAAAAGAGACTAATATTTATGTAATTGTTGCTACTGCAGCTTGCTTGCGAAGGACTCTCACAAAGGAGATGGCTATAGATTTTGTTCTAGGGATGGATGTGATTTTATGTAGCAAAAGAGAAGTACTTTCATTTTCTACAATCCATGATAGTGATCCCAATTCACTTTGCCACTTTTGAAGACTTGGCGAAGATAAGGTGGCAGTTACTGTATCAAAGATTCTTAGCGCACATGTTGAGCTAAAGTGTAAATGTGGAGATATGGAAACACTTGGAGATGTTATGCCCTACAATACATCCAACAAATCATTTATAGCATGGGACAAAGATGAGACTTATGCAACAGACATTATCAAGAATACAAAGTGCACCACCTTGGATTTTACTATAGGGGACATTTTTCAAATGAGATCATTTGCAAATAAGACTGTAGCAGAAGGTGAAGTATCGGGATTTGAACAAGTGGAGCAATGGTCATTTGCACAGATGAGGATTCTAAAAGTCACTGATGATGGTATGGTTGATAACATAACATCCTTATGTGATCCCTACTATGAGGTAGGCAAGAATATGAGATGGAGCATGCAATTTTTAAACATGAGAAAGAGGCACGTGGTTTTCAATGATAAAGACAAGGTATACTACAATATCAAAGGACCTAAAAAGCGTGCCCATGTGCCAGGCTCTATCACTTCAAATGTGGATGATTTCAATATACTCAATTATAGAAGTGACATCTTATCTGGAGTGGATGAGTTCATTGGTTCCGAGAAACAAAATGATTTTAGAAGCGAAGTCTTATCTGGGGTGGATGAATTCTTGCACAGTGAGAAGGGCAAAGGTTTCAATAGCGATGTCTTGTCAAGTGTGGATGAGTTCATGCATATTAACAAACCTGGTGTCAATCAAGCTTGTGGATTAGGATAACATGTTAAATGAAGAGAGTAATGAAGGAGGAGAACATGTTAAATGCATTGGGATATCTATGTTGCAAGCGAAGATGTATGTGCTTCATTGATCTTGTAGACATCAGGGAATGTAGAGGACATGTGTGGCAAAGAAGAGGAAGCGAAAGAAATGAATACCTTCTCACAAGTCTCTCTTGCTTTCTTCAGAATGGCAATAAAAGGCTAAGTTCAAGACAAAAGGTTAAAACCTCTCGTAAATGGAAAAAGGATTTGCAATAAGGCATATCGCAATATTACTCGATTATCCCATGGTACATATTGGGATTTAGTCACCAAGGCAAAGGGCGGCAACAAATTTAGCATTCACGGTAATAGAGGAAGGTCCAAATCAAGAATCTCAACTGTCAAGGCAGCAGCAATTTTGCAAGACTTCATACATGAAAATGCTTTACCTCAACCCCATATATCTACCAAACTCCCTAACAGTGATGTGATCACTGAAATGCATCTTCCAATGGGCTTGACAAAGCTCGAAGTATTTGACTCTATTGCAAAAAAGCAAAGGCAAAGAGGGGATGCCGTAGCTTCTTCTCATACTTTGTATACTCTTTGGAAGAAGAACTTTGGATATGTTAAAATCCCAAGGAGGCAAAAAATGTCAAAGAGCAATGTCTGTGATGATTTAAAGCGAGCGATTGAGAGTGCAACATGTCCAAATCAAAGGGTATTATACAAAAAAAACCAAAAATCTCATCATGACCTTATTCGACATTCCATACAAAAATATGCATTTTGGAAGGAGCAAGCTATTTCGCATCCCGATGACTACATGTGCCTTATTGTAGATGGCATGGATCAAAATACAACAACATTGCCTCGTTTTGTTGCCACTCCACCTAAATTACAAGGAAAGCACTTTCTAAAGACACATCTATGTGGAGTATTAGTGCATGGAATTAAGTTCTTTGCAGATATATGGATTGATTCCTTGCCATCTACGTGATAGCAATCAAGTTGTAACATCTATTATGAAGGCAATTCGCAATGTACATGCAGATTAAGATCGCCTACCACCGACTTTGAGAATACAAGCTGATAATTGCTGGCGAGAAAATAAGAATGTACTCATGTTTGCATTCTGCTCCATGCTAGTTGCTCATCGAATCTTCAATGAGGTCGAATGTGAATTTTTGTATGTTGGGCATACACATGAGGATATCGATCAGGTTTTTAGCACAGTCTCAAGGGAGCTTAAATGCAAGGATGTGGAGACAATAGATGACTTGGTAAGAAGATGTGGCAGGCAAGTTGGTGGTCATAAGGAAAGTACAGTATGTGAGAGGCTCGAAAGAATGTATGATTGGAAGAGCTTCATTCTACCTTTCATACAAATGGGTGGTGATGCATTGACAGGTCATACCAATCCACACTACTTTCGTTTCTTTTTTAAAGATGAAAGACCCATAATGCAATGGCAACAGTATTCTCATGATACAAAATGGGAACCTGAAGAACCTTACAGTCTCTTAACTTCAATTCGCGGCAAGGAAAGGTATCCAACATGGGCTCCTATACAAGAATTGAATGAGAGGTCTAACTGTGAAATAGAAGGATTAAAAGCATTTATTACATACAAAGAGGAAATGCTCCGGAGATATCCTGATTCGAAGCCTACTTGGAGAGAACACACTACCACTATAATTAATAAGACACGAAATTTAATAAAGGACCTCAAGAGAATGCGAGGCTCAAAGGATGTCAAGGAAGAATGCAATATGTTTTGGCCAAATGTTCATAACGATTTGCGCCCAGCTCCAGTCTTTGAAAATGAATTTGTATCATTACTCCCATGTCCATATTGTGGACCGAAGAAGAGAGAGTTTATGCCACAAGTAGATATAGAGGTCGATTGTTTTGTTGTGGTTCGGCCATCGGATGATGAATATGAGAATGTGAAGTTTTGGGTTGCAAAAGTAGTTGATGTGCAAAGAGATGACCAAGGGAGAGCTACAACAGTTACAGCAGTATGGTATGAGCCAAAGGGCAGGAAGGAGAATATGGATAACAACACATTGTATACTAATTGTATAATGAAGGAGTGGGTCCCAAATGATGAAGCGGTCTCTCAAGTTTTGACGGAGACAATCATAGAGTCTTGGCATTCAAGGGCAAAGAAATCAAAGAAGCGCATGGGATATGAGGTAGAAGGAAAAATAAAAATACCACAACAAACTATTTTGCATATATATGAATTTTTAAGGATGCTCGCCATGGAGGAA
Source organism: Dipteris shenzhenensis (assembly GCF_047967505.1). NCBI lineage: Eukaryota > Viridiplantae > Streptophyta > Polypodiopsida > Gleicheniales > Dipteridaceae > Dipteris > Dipteris shenzhenensis. The sequence continues at coordinate 24,344,223 of NC_141622.1, read as the reverse complement.
GTAGAAGGAGACAGCGCAAATGAAGAATGTCCATGATTAAAGCTTTGTATTGAAGTCCATTGAAGGAATTTATTTGGGTACTAGGCAAGAAGCCAATCCAAGAAAATTATAATCAGAGTCATCACCTCCTATGTCAAATGAGAGTCAAAATATGCACTGGATGTCACCCAAGGGTCAAGGCTTGCCAAGACAATAGGGAGTTAATGCAGATGGCACCTGGCAAGGGACTATCACATTGAGCAATAAGACAATGGGGAGTCAATGCACCCAAGGGGCAAGGCGTGGCAAGATAACTTGTGGGAGTTACTACAGATGGCACCTGTATTTTTCACTGGATGTCACCCAAGGGTCAAGGCTTGGCAAGATAATAGGGAGTTAATGTAGATGGCACCTGGCAAGGGACTATCGCATTGAGCAATAAGACAATGGGGAGTCAATGCACCCAAGGAGCAAGGCTTGGCAAGACAAGTGGGAGTCAAATTATGCAGATGGCACCTGGCAAGGGACTGTCATGACATTGAGCAATAAGACAATGGGGAGTCAAATTATGCACATGGCATGAATTGAGGCTCTTTAAGAGCAACAATTTAAATTGTAAACATATGTTCAATCTATATCATTTTGGATATAAAGACTCTAGCTGAGAGCAATGTCTCTCAATGTAATCATATAATAATAGCTATAATTGCTATTATACCTCTTTGGTTCAATACAAAACTTGGGTCTTATGGCATCATGTCTTTTTTCTATTTATTAAAAGTTTTAAAAATTTTGTGCATATTGCAAGTGACAATGTTATTTTCATGAAATATTTAAGTCTCTTTTCATGGATTTATAAATTTATCACATCAAGGAAAAACGTTAAGGAAAAATATTAAAAATAATTAAATTAACAAATAACTTAGATATAGCTAGAATTTCTAATATAGGATTATTTCAAATTCTTGCATGTTAGTGCCAAAGTATAGATTGAAAAAACAATATTTTTATGTGAATATGATAGTGCCACAAAGTGAACTTTTGATTTGGGAAGAATATTTTTAGAAAGTAAAATTTTGATTTGGGAAGGATATTTTCACAAAGTAAAGTTTTCATTTGGGAAGGATTTTTGGGCTTCGTCCAAAAACAACACAAAAGGTCCAAAATTAATAAAATAGGTGTTGTTTATGCCAGATATCAATATGTGCAGCTACACCGGTCCCATGTGCAAACATTGATGCACTCAATTTAGGCATGTCCGCATCCAATGTAAACATCCTGCCCTTCTTCTTCCCTTTTGCTATCAAGCGACCTTTATTTTTCATATCCTCAACAAAGCATCCATGAGGATCAAATCTGACCTACAAGCCTTGCTCAACCATTTGACTAATAAAAACTAGGTTCTTGGTGATATTCAGGACATGAAATACATCAGACACGTATTTCTTTTTCCCATCCTGCATAGACAAAGGAATTTTACCAATCTGCACAATAGGATGTGTAGTATCATCACCAATCTCCACAAATCCTGGTCTTTCCATTTTCCTTGCATCTTGCATCCATTTTGCATGACCTGTCATGTGGTTTGATGCACCTGAGTCAACATACCACACATCATTGCTTTCTTCTGTACTTGTCACAGAATTGGTCATGTGCTACACCACAAATAAATGCTCATTTTCATCATCACCCTGTCTACTAGAGTATGCATATTTAATTGTTGCAATTTTTCATTCATGATGTCATTCTGCTTTTTGTAGCAGTCTTTAGCCATATGACCCATTTTACCACAGTAGTAGCATTCAACATTGCTGTTTGCATTTTGGCCTCTCTGCCATCCACCACAACCTCTTTGGCTCCCCCTGCCTTTAAAGTTACCACGTCCTCCTCCATAGGACTGGTTTTCTTGAATTTGCTGCATATTCTAATTTCTGCCACGGCCTCCAAATTGGCCTGTTCTACCTCTGCCTCTACTTCTTTCAGCATTTGAGTAGAAGACAGTTTCTTTTGAAGTTCCTCCTGAAGAAGATGCACCACCATTTCTCTGCTCTTTAGAAATTAGAAGAGCAACCAACTCCTCAAAATCAAGAAATTTTTCATGGATGGCAATGGATGTCTGGAATTGTGCATAATCCTTTCCTAGACCATTCAAGGTCACAGAAACTAAATCATCATCTTCCATTGGTGACCCAATGAAAGCAAGTACATCTGCAATCTTCTTCACCTTCATGTGGTAGTCATTGATGCTCATATTTTCTCTCTACACATTATGCAACTCCTGCTTGAGCTGCATTTTCCTGGCTTATGTATTTGTGCTGTACATTTTTGTCAAAGTATCCCACGCCTCCTTCGATGTGCTTGCATCCTAAATATGCACAATCATAGAATCTGAAATACTGATAGACAGCCAGTACATAACTATTTTGGCTTTCTCATGCCATCCTTTAAATGCCTACAACTCCTGTTAATTGGGAACATTAGGAATATCCGGTTCTTGTTCAGCTTCAGTAATGAACTCCCAATAGCCTTTTCCCTTAAGGAAATTTGTCATTCTAAACTTCCATGCTTGGAAGTTGTTCTTGTCAAGATTTTCAGTGACTATCAGTGAAAGAGCAGCAGACGCCATTATAGAACACTGCAAAAATATTCTGTCACTGCAAAAAACACAACTTCTGCCTCACAAGGGTAAATCTGCAAAACTGACGAAAGTGGTATTTGACCACACGGTCACTTCCTAGTGATGATTTTGCATCAATAGGCAATAAAAATGATTATGTCACTCCCAATATCTCTGTGCACAGGCATACGATGCAATTTCTGCGGTAACTTTTCATCGACCTGCGGAACAGTGGTTGCACAGCAAAAAACATAACACTTTTCTGAGTGGTTGCGAAAAAATTTCACCATCAAAACAAACCCCAAAATGGCCTCAAATTAAAAAAATAATGTCACCAAGGGTTTCACCCACTCCCGCAGCATATACTACCCTCTCGCCACACCGCAAAGGGCATCTCAATCTGAGACAATGCACTCTTGCACTTTTCGGCTGTACTACTTATAGAGATTTGCTCCCAAACTTGAAAAAGGAAAGCAACACTGATCCTCTTACCAAGACACCGTGAACTTGGTTTGCTTTCTTAAGCTCCTTACCATGAACTAAGCTCTGATACCATATGAAGAGAGTGAGAGAGAAGTAAGGAGTCTCGCTTGCAGCTTTCTCACATACACAATAGAGGAATACACACAAAGGTGGAGGTTGAAAATAGTTTTCCTCTTCTTAGTTGTAAAAGCCAAAAGAATCTCTCTTAGTACAAAAGGAATAAGTGAACCCTATAATAAATGATGCAATAATAAGAATTGATGATATTACTGACAATGATCATGATGTTACCACTCGAACACAAGGTAATAGGGGTAGAGAATCTGAGACTTATCATGTTGTTCGTAATATTGTTGCTAGCATGCGAGAGAATATAGATGGGAGAATCTTGAGTTACGAAGGAGAAACAGTTCAACCACAAAATTCAAGAGGCATTGGCAAAAAATTGACATCAATGAGCATGTCTACCAGATTGCCATTTCTAAGATATTATAAGGTATCAAATAATTCTCAAGCCCACACAGCATTTGATTATAAAGATGAAGATTCAAGGGAAACGGATTCGAGGTTTGATGGTCTTACAACTAGAAAACGCAAGACACTATTTACAAAAAGAAAGTATGTGAGTGTGAAGAGGCGAAGAATCATGGCATCAACTCCAAAACCAAAGAGACATGTAATGCTATCCGAGGAGAATATGGAAAGTATGCTTATGCGAGTTTGTTGCAAGAGACTTTGCATTAGAAAAGTTGGGAAAGATGATTGTGCCGCCATACGCCTTGGTATTGTTATGGATAAAATTGTCTAAGGAAAAAGGCATTAATAGGTATGTGTGTTTGTATATGTGGCAATAGTATAATAAAATATGGTGTGCATAGGGCCCAAAGTTGAGGTGGCAGGGCATGACCATGTTCCACCCTTCCATGTAAGAGGATCTACATAATCCATGATAGTAATATTATAAAATGTAAGGTGGCATGGCTCCTCCATGTGCCACCCCTCCACCTAGGCTGCATTTAGTGAGATATGGCTCAAAGTTCATGGGAGAAGCAATATAAAATAGGTGGAGATGGATATTATATTGAGTTATTCCCTCCATATGGGATAGGCCCATGTGGGGGAGGTATAGAAGGTCCAAGAGAGCAAGTTAAATAATGGGGAAAGTAGGATGAGGTGGCAAGATTCCTTGTGCCAACCCTCCACTTGTCCTCCTAGAGGTTTGAACATATTATAAAATTGGAAAGAGACAAAGGGAGTATCATAGACTTGAGATATGGGGCTTGATTTATGTGGAAAATTGAGGCAAAGGGTTGTCGCACACAATTGAGAGTGCGTAACTGCCTAGCCCACATGGGAGACTTTTCCACACACACCATGCATGTGGGAGGATACATTAATGGGGAGAGACCCCCTCTTTTGGCTATAAAAGGAAGGGGCTATTCCTTGATGAGACACGCTCATTCTTGTAAAGTCACCTAGCTAGTATTTTGATATTTCCCTCTCATCCCTTCTTTCAAATAAAGTATGGTTCTCTTCCCTTGATGTCTCCATCTCTACATTCCTCCTCCTATCACGTACATGCTTCTCTTCCCCCTCTTCTTTTCCCCTTGTGTCATAATCTCCCTCTTCCTTCCCTCCACTTCTAATTCCTTTTTCACTCCTATGACAACCGTTCGCCCTCATGATCTCCTTTTCTCTATGGCCCTTGAGCATCGCCATGCTTAGCCTCTAGCCTCTAGTCTCGATTTATTTTTCGGCTAATAATATTTGGAGTAAGACAGTGCCTAATAAACATAACTATCTTCTTCAAGAGTTTTCATGCTTTCTTCATCAAGGCACTAATCAAGATTTAAGCACAAGACACTGTATACCTAGATTGAAACCCATGGTTAATGGGAGACCCATTTGCAATCGAGGATATCAATGGTTAAGTGGAATATCTCATGGCACATACTGGACCATCTAGGCAGAGGTGAAAGAAAAACTGGCTCATGCAATTCATGGAAATACCTACAAGCTTAAATGCCATGGAAGTACTATAAATGCAACCGCAACATTAAAGCAAGTTCTCAAAGACCATGCATTACCGTAGCCTCATCTTCAACAAACAATGCTAGATGGACGTGTCGAATGCCAACAACATCTTCCTTTGGGAATGACAAAGAAGGTCATCCTAGAAACTGTCAATAAAACTTTACAAAACAGAGATGAGAGCATGATTTCACAATCAACCTTGTACAAAATTTGGCGTAGAGATTTTTGCCATGTCAAGACACCATCAAAGCAAAGGATGTCAAAATGTAAGACATATGATGAATTAAAAAATGCCATTGAACATAGTAAATGTGAGTAGTAGCGAGGAAGATATAGTAAATGGCGATCAATCCATTTACGTCATGTGCAGGATGCTCGAAAGTTGTATGCTTCTTGGAGAGAGGAAGCTATTTCACATGTTAATAAGTCCATGTGCATCACCATTGATGGCGTGGACCAGAATACAGCCACTTTGCCATGATATAGACGTATCCCACCAGCATTGGAGGGCAAACGTGGACTAAAAACACACTTGTGTGGAGTATTAGTACATGGATACCGAATCTTTTGTGATATATGAATTGATAGTTTGCATGAGCATGGTAGTAACCAAGTTATTACACCAATCATGAAAGCAATAAGAAAGGTCAAAGATGCTCACGGATGTTTACCTAACACATCGCGAATACAAGCTGATAATTGTTAGAGAAAGAACAAGAATAAATATATATTTGCTTTATGCTCTATGCTCTATATTTGAAGAAGTGGAAGTTGGCTTTCTTCTTGTCAGCCATACACATGAAGACATAGATCAAATCTTCAGTGTTATCTCTGGTGAGTTGAAGGCAATGGATGTTTTGACAATGGAGGATATGATGAACATTTTGAATTGGGAAAAAAATTGGAGGTTCTCGCAAGGAAGAATCAGAAGTGGCTATCTTAGAGAGGATGGTAGATTGGAGAGCATTCATAGAGCCACATTTACAAACAGGAGATGATGCCCTAATAGGACACACAAATCCACACTACTTTCGGTTTCACATGCATAACAATATTCTAGTGATGCAATGGAAGCACTACTCAGTAGATGGAGATCATTTATGGAGTGAGTCATATGCTTTATTACAACAAATAATTCCATAGGAGGAAACTATATTTGTTCTTGCAAAAAACAAATCACTTAACATAGATGAAATGAAAGGCTTGAAAGCCTTCATTAAGCATCTTCAAAGTATGATGCAAAAATATCCTGAGCAATCAACTAAGAATTTGGAGATAATTAAATCAACTGAAGCACTTATCCAATCTTTAGAAAGACAAGAAAACTTAATAAGCATTGAATACTATGAATCCTTTTGGCCGAAACAAGCTAGGTCACCAAGTTTTCCTTTGGATATAAATATGCTATAGATATGGAGGAAGCAGAGGAATGCCTTTTACCTCAAAAATATTGTGGCAAGAAGGGAGATAAACCCTTACCAGAGTTTATACCATCTAATGAGATTGAAGAGGGTCTATTTGTTGCAGTATGGGCATCTGATCTAGGTTCAGAGTTGGATGACCAAGGTGGCCCAATTTGGGTTGCAAAGGTTGCTAAGATAGAAAGGGATGACAAGGGAACTCCTATAACATTTACAGCTTTATGGTATGAACCAAAGCCATTGAAAAATCTCCCGAGAAGATATACAATAAAACAACTCTATGAGGGATGCTTGCAAAAGAAACGTGAAGGGGTTCCAAATAATGAGGGATTAACAGAGGTGGAAGTCAGTAGCATTATTCATTGCTGGAAATCGAGGACATGAAGTTTTAAAAAGAAGCATGGATACAATGTTGAAAAATGTATCACAATCCTTGATCCAAGTCGTATCCATAATAAACATCATTTGACAAGACTTGACCCATCAAGCGCAAATACATTACATGAATTTGATGACTCTAAACGAGATTTAGATGCATGAGATAATGTTTTGTATGCTTTTTTCCATACAAATGGTGTATCTATACACCACCAATAAGATAATTTATTGTATGGTTTGTTTTTCAAAAAAAGGGTGTATCTATACACCACTTATATATTGAATTCAACAATCTCTTTTTTTTCAAAAAAATGGTGTATCTATACACCACTTATATGTTGAATTCAACAAACTCTTTTCATATGGTGTCATATTTTCACTTCATAGTGTTAAAATTGAACTAGAGTTAGGAGACTACTACTATTATTATTATAGTTATTGGATGGGGGCACCATGCACAAGTTTGGAAATTATAGCTTCACTAAGCCATTTTTTTAAAAATTAGAGCTCACCACTTGACTTTTTAGCTTAGTAAGCCATACTTGTATATAAGTGACACATTTAGTGCTCTAAAAAACCTAATTTTTAAGCTCACTAAGTGAAGTTGAGTGGAGAAGATATGCTCCAAAAAAAAGTCCAAACCAAGAGAGAAAGTCCAAAAATTTTGAATAGTGTGTTAACTTTGGTAGAGTAGTTAATACTATACAATTTTTAATCTTTGTAATGCTTTCAACTAACATAGATTCAAGAAAGAAACATAACAATTTTACCATTTCTACATAACCAGAGAGAATGACACTAGGTCACATAGAATGTCAATAGTACCTCTTACATATAAGCCCACATAGGGAGAATGACATTAGTACCATTACCCATGTCATTATATTACACAATTTTGTCATACCTAATGTTTAATCTCTTTAATATAATGAGAGTATGTGCAATCAAGAAAATCCATAAAAGTCATATTATTTTGAAATTGTATACACAAGGAATAAATGAGTAGCTAAAGACCTTCTTGCTCCAAATCTTCCTATGTAATCTTTGGGATAGCTTCAAGTCCTGCTTCAGTTAAAGCTCATAAGTCTTCAATGTGATGCTCACCCTCTTTAATTCCTTCATCTATAGGTGAATCAGCTCTATGTGTCTCGAGAGGCCTCTCAATGCTAGAACAAATTTTAATACGGGGATTATCTGATGCATGTGCCACACACATAGCCTGAGGATTACCAAAAAGTGAGCGAAGAAAAGCGAGCGAGGCCAAATAAGCGAGCGTGGACAAACAACAATGCAAGGTGTTATCTGTTTAATAACAACCACATCATATTCATCAGGACAGCCAATTACCACAATCTATGCTCCAAGAAAGCTTACCCACTCGCCTGCATCTTGGCTAGCATGTTTCAAGAAGTACATGTTCAAATCATGTTTCCTTTGCTGTGAAAAAGTAATGATAAAATAAAACATTGAATGCTTTCAATAATGAGAATAGTTACATATTACATAAACTGCTCTTCATGTTGTCAGAAGACACCTTTTTTCTAAAAGTTATTAACTCCATAGCACAAAAATCATATGTCATACAAAAAAAAATTAATATAAAAATTTGATGCTTCAAAATATCTTCCAACCCTTGGAATGATTGTACAAAATGTTTTTTTGTGCATTGCCAAAACATGGAAGCACACCTATGTATATCATCCACTTCCAAAGGAAATATAAAAAAGGGACATCTAGGCTGCCTACTAAATGCTTGATGGGTTTCTTCCACCATCAAAAAATACAACTTAGTGCAGCTTCATGCAACGAAGCACACCTACATATATTATTTGATTCTGAAGGAAATGCAAAAAAAGGGCATCCAAGCCATACACTACATACTTGATGGGTTTCTTCTACCACCCAGAGCTTGAAACAATTCAACTTTTGTCAATGCAGCCTGATGCATAAACTGATGGGGGGGAATGTTCTTGCGGCAAGAAGAGCACTCTGGATTTGTTCCTATAGTGAACCTTTCAGAGACAAAACATTCTAGCATGAGAGAAGCACATGGATATGCAAAACACATAACATTGTATGATGCTTGTGCAGCAGTTCTTGCAATGAGTGTCCTTCAGAGTGCCCACTACAATGCCTTTATGAATGGAAGACACTTGGGTATAGGACCAAATTTGGATGCTCTCTGGCGAAGAATACTTGATGGTAGTGGGTCTGGTAAAGGGGACAGAAATAGGCTTGTGGATTTATCACACATAGTGATTGAAGAGGCTGGGATACAATCTCCTGAGATGAATAGGCCAATAATAGAACCGGTGAGCATAAGAAGAAAGAGGGGTTCAAAATGTTCAACATCGGTCCATGGAAATGATAGTCATCGACCAGAATACATGACAGTGACAACAAGGAGAGTGATAGGAAAAAGAAGACAAATTGATTTTGAAAGTCCATCACAGGACATGGTTTGTAGAGAGATAGATATTCATGAAGCCAATTGGGCGATCAGGAGAACTGAACCACATAGCATTGTCACATGCTTTGGCTACTTGGCAGAGAGTCAGAGACGATGTGGGGCACTGATCAATTCACTTGGTAGAAGTGCAAGTTATGGTGTGCTAGCCCCTTGTTTTAAGGGAAGAAGGCAACATTCTCATGGAGTGATAGAGCAGTTTGTATGGTTTTGTAATACTTCTGTCACCCATACATGGAATGTGGATAAATCCATTCAAGGTGTTCCTAGGGTCTCTCCAGGTGTATGGAAGGTCGCAAGTGGGACATCAATGACTTTAGATGAGAGGGGTGCCCTTGTAAGGGTAGGGTTCGTATTTAATAGTGATGATTCTATTGGTGTGATGGGACCTCCTTATGCACAACAAATCCATACACCTAGCCATGTGCGCCCTTCTCATCGTGATGGAAAGCTTGTTTCATGGAGAAGTAAGTTGAATAAAGATTTCAAGGAAAGGATACACAAGGCAGTTACAAAAAATGGGGAGGTTGTGAGAGAGAACATCATTATTCCACATGAGGTGCATGTATTCCATGTTCGTACAACAGGATCAATGTCCAAGGGGCTAACATACTAAGGGTGTGATTTTTTGGTGAGCTTTTTGTCATGAGCTTTTTTTCAATTTTCATGAATATTGCGAGCTTTTCATTCACCTGAGAGAGAGAGAGGGGGGGGGGTCATGGAGTGGGGTGGGTTGAAAGTTTGGGTTGTGGTTGCAGTTAAGAGGAGAGAGGGGGGGGAGGGGAGATAAAGGAAAGGGGGAGGGACGGGCGCATGGGTAAGGTGGCATGGAGAAGGGAGGGGAGGGGAGTTGGAACATATATTCATTATCATAGTGGAGAACGTAGAGGGGGAACTTATAAGGTATGCAAAGAGGAGTGCAAGGAGGAGAGAGAGGATGAGGAATGTGAAAGTTATGTTCATGTACTAAATGTAAAGGGGAAGGGAGAGCATGTGGGAAATTTGTTTATTTTCAAAGTGTATAATTTGACAGATTTGACCTCATATTTGGATTCCTTGTGGAATTCCGGTCATTTTGAGTACCAACATGACCATATTCTGATAAAAATTGGAAAAATGGCGTTTTTGTCATTTTGGCCTATTTGGGGCTTGTTTTGAGTCTGCGCCGGTCATTTTGAGTACCAACATGACCATATTCTGATAAAAATTGGAAAAATAGCGTTTTTGTCATTTTGGCCTGTTTGGGGCCTGTTTTGAGTCTAGCGCATAAACAGGCCTGTTTTGTCATTTTGGCCTGTTTGGGGCCTATTTTGAGTCTAGCGCAGACTAAACAGGCCCCAAACAGGCCAAAATGACAAAAACGCCATTTTTCCAATTTTTATCAGAATATGGTCATGTTGGTACTCAAAATGACCGGAATTCGACGAGGAATCCAAATATGAGGTCAAAAGTTTCAAATTATATACTTTCAAAATGTACATATCTCCCATAGTTCCTCCCTTCTACTTTGAATATGGACATATCTTCCATAATGTTTTGCCTCCTACTGCCACTCATATCCTCCCCCCCCTTGTGCATAGTATACACTCTTCCACCCCTCCCACATGCTATGAAAATGAACATATCCTATATTCTCTCCCCCTCTTTCTAACCTCCCCATCTTTCTTATAACAAAAACATGTATGAATTTCTAAAAAAAGCTCGCAAAAACAAAGGAAATGGTAAAAAAGCTCACATTAAAAAGCTTGCCAAAAGATTTCCCCCGCTAACATATAGTGTCTTGATTTTAGAGTTTCCACGTTGCACATGCCTTGATTTCACAGAAAGGGAAGCAAGAAAAAGTCCCTACATGCCTTGCAAGCACATATACTTCATGTTTATTGTTGTCTTGGGCTTAAGTGAAATGGTGCTAGTTGACTCTAACATCCCACCAAGCAAGCCACGTATGCAATGTTGGTAGCTCACCCTCCTTCACATGAATCACGGACCAATACAAATTCAATGTTTGTTTGCATTGGTCTACAAAAGTTGAAGTTGTTGCCTCTCTCCACTTCCGACATAGAACTTTATTCTTCTCCTGAAATTGTGGCTTAATGCATCGTTTGGTGTGCTCAACCATGCTCATCTCCCAATGGAAAACACAATTTCTTTCTCTACCATCCATCACATTTTCAGGTCCACCATTGTAAACAGTGCGGACAGCCAGCCAATTTGCTCCTGCTCCATCTGCCATGAACCTTGTGCATAGGAGTATTTGTGCCTATGTGGTAAGGCATAAGATATGCACATGTTGTAGGAGGCTGTGCATTCTTGACGAAGTCACTGGCATAGCTCAGGGTCAATGTCCTGTACACATATTGGCTTGGTGCTCTAAAGCAATTCATCACTGGGATCAAAACCTCAAACTCCAAACCAAATGGGAAGTACTCTACATATTCCATCAATCCTGTCATACTTGTGTCCTTCCTTTCCAATTTCTTTTGTAGTTCCTTAAAGTCAACATCTGGCTGGATTTTCTTGTACAGGATGATAGTTGCTTTAGATGACTTCTCACCATGTTTTGTTATATGTGTCTCACCACTCCCTGTTGCATCACCTCCACTGCCTATTCCATCAGTGATTGTTCCCATACCTCCATGTTTTCTCCTAAAGTTGTCTCTTTATCTTTAGCTCGTTCATCCAGTCTCTCCCCAACTCTTGTTGTTCCATCTAACCTTATTTCCTTCTCACTTGTTGTTTCCTCCTCATCGGTCTCTCTAGCCTTCTCTTTCACTATGTTCTAAGACACTTGAGAGCTTAATCCCTCAACATCGCTTTTCTTGGTTCTTGTCAAACCTTTTCTATTCTTTTTCGTATCTTGCTTTATCCCTTTTGTTACCAAATCAAAGCCTTCTAACCCAATGTATGAATTTTGAAACAAGGAACGTTATCTTTCTCGGTATCCTCCATGTCTTTAACTTGTCCAACATCTTCAAAAGTTGTTCCTTGGATGTTCACAAAACAATGCACTTTATGGAGTTTTTGGAGTTCGTTATTGTATATATCTAAAAGTCATCCTCTTCTAGAACTATGTCCATCATAAACTGACACCTCTTGAACATTTCTCTTTCCCTTGCTAGCCATTCTTGCAATCTTCTATTAACAAAAGAACCAAGGGAAACTACACTAAGAAGTTAAACAATCCAAATGAATAGAACCACAATGAAATGTACAATAGAAAATCATAAGTGTAGTAGGAAATATTTCAACCACAATGAAACTTCTATTAACAAAATAACCAAGGTGAAGCAACTTATATATGCATTATGAAAAATACACCAACACGGCAAGCAAATATACACATGATCAAAGTTAATATGGTTATAATAAAAAATGGTATTTGTGCCATTCTCCAATATAATATGATGTTTTGAAGAGTGTCACCAATTCCATTGAACATTGTGAGTTTGTGGAGGATGGCACCAGTGCCATCCTCCATGAGAGTTTGAGGATAATGCCACTGCTACCATCCTCCATGATGTTGAGGAGCATGGCAGAAGTTCCATTCACATGGATTGCAGAGAATGGCACCAATGCAATTCTTCTGATGTGAAGGTTATCACATGAGAGTTTTCTCATCTGACCTTCTAGAAAAGGGCATTGATGCCAATCTCTATGTGAGTATGTGTATAATGGCATTAGTGCCATATATCACATGGATTGCACAATATAGCACTTGGTATCACTCTCTAGATGTCAACGTTGTCACGGATTATGATTACATTGAGATTGGCACATGTGCCATTGATTCAGGAGATGGCAATCGTTGTATAAATGGCATTGGTGCTATTCTTGAACTTTCTTATGATGTTGTGGAGAATGGCACCAGTGCCATTCTCCAAACTTCAACTCATATAGAATATGAATTATTCATGTATGTTAATGTTGTCATAGATGTTGGTTAGAGAATGGCACTGGTGCCATTTTCCTCAACAAAATATGATTATATTGATACTGGCACCTATGGCATCAATCACATGGATTGAGGAGAATGGCACCACTGCCATTCTCCATTTCTCCATGCATGAATGGCATTGGTAATATTCCTAAAATATTCATATGATGTTGTGGAGAATGGCACCAGTGCCATTCTTCAAACTTCAAGTCATATACAATTTAAACTATTCTTATATGTCAATGATGTCATAGATGATGGTTAGAGAATGGCACTGGTGCCAAATTGTCCACAACACCATATGATTATATTAATCCACTAACATAGGAATCAATGCCATGCATCAGAGGGAGTTGAGTAGATTGTTGAGATATCGAGCTCCACTCGTGATATGCCAGGGTGACCGTTGTGCATTTATGTCATAGATGATGGTTAGAGAATGGCATTGGTGCCAAATTGTCCACAACACCATATGATTATATTGATCCACTAACATAGGAATCAATGCCATGCATCAGAGGGAGTTGAGTAGATTGTTGAGATATCGAGCTCCAACTCGTGATATGCCAGGGTGACCGTTGTGCATTTATGTCACCGACTTGTTAGCTGCAGATGCGGTTGGTACACTGCCCATGAATAATAGCTGGATGACAGCTATCCTTATGCACTCTAGTTAGTGGCTCAGTTAGTATGCCACCTAGGCTAGCTAAGTTTGGTTTGAGACCCACATATAGGGTTTACCTATTCCTTTTGTACTTAGAGAGAGTTTTTTTGGCTTTCACAACTAAGAAGAGGAAAACTGTTTTCAGCCTCCACCTTTGTGTGTATTCCCCCATTGTGTATGTGAGAAAGCTGTAAGTGAGACTCCTTACTTCTCTCCCACTCTCCTCACATGGTATCAGAGCCCAATTCATGGTAAGGAGCTCAAGAAAGCAAACCAAGTTTATGGTGTCTTGGTAAGAGGATCAATGTTGCTTTCCTTATTTGAGTTTGGGAGCAAATCTCTGCAGGTAGCACAGCCGAAAAGTGCAAGAGTGCACTGTCTCAGATTGGGACACCCTTCGAGGTGTGGTGAGAGGGCAGTATATACTATGGGCCATTTTGGGGCCCATTTTGGTGGCAGAAGGTTTTCACAGGCACTCAGAAAAGTGCCCTATTTTTGTTGTGCGACCACTGTTCTGCAGGTCGGTGAAAAGCTGCCGTAAAAATTGCATCGTATGCCTGTGCGCAGAGATATTGGGAGTGACATAATCATTCTTATTGCCTATTGATGCAAAATCATCACTAGGAAGTGACTGTGTGGTCAAATACCACTTTTGTCAGTTTTGCAGATTTGCCCTTGTGAGGCAGAAGTTGTGTTTTTTGCAGTGACATAATATTTTTGCAGTGTTTTGTAATGGCGTCTGATGCTCTTTCATAGATTGTCATTGAAAATCTTGACAAGAACAACTTTCAAGCATGGAAGTTTAGAATGACAAATTTTCTTAAGGGAAAAGGCTATTGGGAGTTCATTACTAGAGCTAAACAAGAACTAGTTATTCCTAATGTTCCCAATCAACAGGAGTTGGACACATTTAAAGGCTGGCATGAGACAGCCAGAAAAGTTATGTATTGGCTATCTATCAGTATTTCAAATTCTATGATTGTGCATATTCACGATGCAAGCACGCCGAAGGAGGCATGGGATACTTTGACAAAAATGTATAGCACAAATACGCAAGCCAGGAAAATGCAGCTCAAATAGGAGTTGCATAATGTGCAGAGAGAAAATATGAGCATCAATGACTACCACATGAAGGTGAAGAAGATTGCAGATGCACTTGCTTCTATTGGGTTGCCAATGGACGATGATGATTTAGTTTCTATGACCTTGAATGGTCTAGGAGATAATGACCTTGAATTGTGCAAGATCATCACCAGTATCCACAAATCCTAGTCTTTTCATTTTCCTTGCATTCTGCATCCATTCTGCATGACTTGTCATGCATTTAAGATACCCACTGCAGCAATACATGGCATGATGCCCAAGGAGAGGTATACTGGTAGGAAACCAGATATTTCTCATTTGAAAGTTTTTGGTTGCATTGCCTATGTTCATGTGACAGATGAGTTGAGATCCAAGTTGGATCCAAAAGTTGAGTTTGCAAGGTGCCTGGAGCATGGCATAAAGCAGCAATATTCATGCAGTCATACCCCACAACAAAATGGACTTGCAGAAAGGAAAAATAGGCATATTGGAGAGGTATATCATGCCATGCTCAACGAAAAAGTCTTGCCAGATCACACATAGGACCCAAGGTGTGCCTGGGGTGCACACCTTGAGATATCCCATCAAACCCCCCCTCAAGGGAATGCCTCATCAGGCTATGTCCAGGATACATCTAGTCTCATAGTTTCTTATGCTATCTCATGGTGGTCAAGGATAAATCTATGGCTAGGATCTCATGCTAGCAAGGTTCCCAAGGGTGTGAAGTAAACAAAGGGATATATAAGACCTTCCAATGGTTATCTCCCCTGCATGTACATGCACACAATGTCTGCAAGAGGTACCATGGAGTAAAGACACATACACATGGCCTACATCATATGGTGACCAGAGGTGTTTACAAAGAACACAATAGTTTATTCCATTCATTTTGGAGGACTATCCAGGCAGAGTACCTTGACTCAACATAAAAGAGAGATCTGGAGCATATATGGAGATGGTTTAAAAAGCATAATCTTCATAGTAGGCCTCATCTTGTGGAGGCACATCAACTAAAAGTAAATTGGTAGTTTCTAGTTTTGTAGTTGCTTCCTTTTTTGCCTTACAAAACTTTTCATGGTGATTGTTTTTGCCACAATATTTGCAAGGATTGATCTTGAAGCAATCTTTTGAGAGGTGATTAGTCTTCCCACAATGTTTGCAAGGTTGAAACTTGCCCATTTGAGTTTTTATGGCATAGGCTGTCATTGCCTCTCCGGAGTTCCTTGTGCCTTTCTTCTTCTTGAAGAGCAGTAATAAGACCTTCAAGAGTAGGATTAGGAAGATTTTTCAATGTGGTAACAATATGATCATAATCTTCAGCCATACTTTTGAGCAATACTGTCAATGCATCATCTATAGTGATTGGAGAGTTGATAGAAGCAAATTGAGTCATGAGACTCCGCATGTGATTGACATGGGCAGCCAAGGGAGTGCCACTAGCCATCTTCAATTCAAAGAAAGCAATCTTAAGTGACAATTTTGAGATGTGAGAGCTAGCACCAAAAATAATATCAAGCTTCTGCCAAGCTTCAGAAGGAGACTCCAAATTAGAAATGTGATGAATATAGTCATCTCCTAAGCCAAGAGCAATAATGCCATAGGCTTTCTCCTCTCTAGCAGGATCTCATGCTGTGTAGGAGCTGAGGATTCTCTAGCATTAGAGGCTATTGAAGAAGAAGTTGAAGTAGGTTTGACAAGCCCCCAGAGGCTTTCCCTCATTAATGCAAACTCAACTTTCATCTACCATGTGTGAAAGCCTTTACCATTGAACTTATCAATATTCAAGAAGGTAGCCATGAGAGGGTCTAACACAAAATGGGCAGTGTCTACTCTCTTACAAGGGTAGAAAGAGTTGAAAAGCTTCAAAGTACAAGCATTTAGTGTAGCAAAGACTTGTAACCAAATTCCCTACTAAAAATCATAATGGAAATGATACTTC
Source organism: Dipteris shenzhenensis (assembly GCF_047967505.1). NCBI lineage: Eukaryota > Viridiplantae > Streptophyta > Polypodiopsida > Gleicheniales > Dipteridaceae > Dipteris > Dipteris shenzhenensis. The sequence goes on along the minus strand of NC_141622.1, from coordinate 24,327,224 downwards.
AACTTGCATGCTTCATAGAGGTGGCTAAATGAAAGTATTCCAAGCAAATCTAGGTATAGCAACCTAAAGGAAAGTTGTAGCCACAATTGTACTGATGCTATTCAACACTTTAAAACATCAAAAATGCTAAAGTAGCATCTAATGTAGCACCAAACTCACAACATTGTCAAAACTATCCAAAACAGAGGCCTAATCTTGGAGGGCTTGTATCTCACTCTTCAAAGCAAAGAAAAGAGGGCTTTCAAGGTAGAAATAAAGCTGGTATACAGAGAAGAGCCATTGAAGAAGAGAGGTGAAATGCCGCATCATGTCGCCATAGCCAGGAGCTTGAATGTTGATTGGTTTTTTGTCTGTTTCTCCCTCCCTGCTGAACCATTTCACTTCAAATCTAGACAAGGGCTAGCTCATGCTGTTGTGCAAGCATAGCTAAGAGGAATTTTGGAATGGTTGCTCCAGCAAGTCATATTGCATGAAATAGCATTAGGAAGAAGGCGGTTGTTGCACAGGTTTGTGGGCACTATTGCCTAATTGCTCTGACGTGGAAGGTTGCCCATATGAAGGGTATCTTCAACCAAAAGGACTCTGGGAATGGTTGCCTATAGGTAGAGAACTCAGACCTCCAAGTGGTTGGGCAGAAAGGGGCAAAATGGAGAGGAAGGTGAAGAAGAAGAAGAAGAAGAAGAAGAAGAAGATGACATGGCATAAATGGGCTCAAGGAGGATCATAGTGCTCTAATACCATGTTGAAGAAGTGAAAGGAAAGCATGAAGTTGAACATGAAACAAGAGAATGCTTGCTTGCTTATGGAATGAAGAAAGGTGAGGTCCATATGTAGGCACCTCTACATGAGCCACCAAACTCCAAAATCATCTCCTCAATCAGCTCCTAGAATCTCTCAATCATCCTATGTGGCATCTACCACCACCTAACAGTGCTTATGGGCACCTAACTGTGCCTCTAGCACACACACATAGAATGCCCATAGCATGGAATTCAAGTATCACAAAAAGGAAAAGAGAAAGTAGATCAGCCCATGTTTGATGTGAATACAGGTCACTCTTATGTGGATGGTGAATCCAATGGCTCAAAGCCTTGATGATGAGTTGGGTATTCTTCTGTTGTTACACCTGGAGTAAGGAAGAGAAGGGATGTTTTGAGAGCACCTAATAGTGAGCCTATTTTGCACAGGTCTACCAGAGTTAAGTATCCTATGGATAGGCTGAAATATGATGGATTTACAGCCATTCACTATGCCTATATTGTCAAAGTGATACATGAACTAGAACCCACTTCTTTTGAATAAGCCATGGGAAAAGAAAAATGGGAGAAAGCCATGGATGAAGAAATGGATGCCTTGGAAGGAAATGCTACATGGGAATTTCTGCCTTTGCCTAAAGACAAGAATGCAATTGGCCGCAAGCGGGTTTATAAGGTGAAGCACAATGCAGATGGTTCTGTGAACAGATACAAGGCAAGATTAGTTGTTAAGGGGTATGCACAGACATATGGCATTGATTATGAAGAAACATTCAGTCCGGTTGTAAGGATGGCAAGCGTAAGAGCAGTCATTACTATGGCTACATCAAAGGGATGGTCTTTACATCAGATGGATGTAAAGAATGCCTTCTTGCATGGTGATTTGCAAGAAAAGGTCTATATGGAGTAGCCACCAGGTTATGTGCATGCTGTTCATCCTGAGTTTGTTTGTAGGTTGAAGAAAGCCTTGTATGGCTTGAAGCAAGCACCCAGAGCATGGTCTGATAAGATAGGATAGTATCTTGTCACTATTGGCTTTCAGATTTCCAAGGTAGATTTCTCACTTTATGTGAGAAAAACAGAGAAAGGCATTATGCTGCTTGTCAATTATGTTGATGATTTGATCATCACAGGTGATAGTGATGAAGATATCGTTCATGTGAAAATGCTATTGAAGCAGAAGTTTGAGATGAAGGATTTGGGAGAGCTGCGTTACTTCTTGGGCGTTGAGGTGATTAGATCCACAAGTGGGAGATGGCTCGTGTAGAGGCAGTATGGATTGGACATGCTGTCCAAATATGGGATGACATGATGTAAGCCTATTTCAATTCCTTTGGAGCAAAATGTGAAGTTGAGCACAAATGTAGGTGAGCTTCTAGAAGACCCTACTATGTACAGACGCATAGTAGGAAGTTTGATTTATATGACTATTACCAGGCCAGATTTGAGCTATGCTATTGGGTTGGTAAGTCAGTTTATGCAGGCTCCAAGGAAACTGCATTTGGATGTGGCTAGATGCATACTGAGGTATGTGAAATCCACATTGCAGTATGGACTATTTTATGAGACTGGGGTTCAGATACAGTTGCATGGATACACTGATGCTGATTGGGCTGGTAGTATTTCTGATATAGACAATCTACTAGTGGATATGTGTTCTCTTTTGGGAGTGCTACAGTCACTTGGAGCAGCAAGAAATAGCCTATAGTTGCCTTGTCGAGCATAGAGGCTGAGTACAGGGGTGCAGCAATGGTTGCATGTGAGGTAGCGTGGTTCTGTAAGCTACTTTATGATATGCATCAGTATATAGATGGGTCAGTTGTCATTTATTGTGACAACATGAGCAGTATACCCTTGGTAAATAACCCAGTCTATCATGCTAGAACAAAGCACATTGAGATGCATTATCACTATGTGTGGGAGAAGGTTCTAGTAGGTTTTATTGATCTAGTTTATGTCAGCACAGAGGATCAAGTAGCTGACATATTCACAAAGGCATTGGGTGCAAAGAAGCTATGCAAGTTCAGAGACCTACTTGGTGTGCAGGAATTGGGATTGAGATCGAGGGGGAGTGTTGAGATATCGAGCTCCACTCGTGATATGCCATGGTGACCATTGTGCATTTATGTCACCGACTTGTTAGCTGCAGATGCAGTTGGTACACTGCCCATGAATAATAGCTAGATGACAACTATCTTTATGTACTCTAGTTAGTGGCTCAATTAGTATGCCACCTAGGTTAGCTGAGTTTGGTTTGAGACCCACATATAGGGTTCACCTATTCCTTTTGTACTTAGAGAGAGTTCTTTTGGCTTTCACAACTAAGAAGAGGAAAACTGTTTTCAGCCTCCACGTTTGTGTGTATTCCCCCATTGTGTATGTGAGAAAGCTGCAAGTGAGACTTCTTACTTCTCTCCCACTCTCCTCACATAGAGTTGCCCTAGTGTAATTCTCTATATATTCACATGGACATTGGCACCATGTGAGTTTGTGGAGAATGGAACTAGTGCCATTCTCCATGTGAGTTTGTGGGCATTGTCACATGTAGCAATTCCATGTGGGTTTCATCAAGAATGTCCAATCCATAGTCCAAGTCAGGATGGAGTTGGGATGAGTTTGGTTGATGGATGGTGTCCATCAAAAAGGAAAGAATGGATAGATTGTACTTGTCTAAAAAATGAAACCACACAAGCATTGCATAGAACAATGACCCCTACCTTGTGCCCGTGGGAGCTCAGAAGTATCAGGAAAGTATATATCCCAAGGGTTAGGATTCCTTGTTGATAAAAAAACTCTCAATCCCAAAAGTTTGGATGCGTTTCGTTGAAAGATGGTGTCCACCAACAAGGCAAGAATGATTAGATTGTAGTTGTATGACATAGTGGAACCACCACTGGCATTGCCTAGTGCAATGACCCGTAACCCATGGTGGTGGGAACCTGAAAGTAATGGGAAAGTATTTATCCCAAGGGTTGGGACTCCTTGTTGATAGAATAGCATCAACAAGGCACTCTCAATCCCAAGAGTTGGGACGAGTTTCATTGATAGATGGTGTACATCAACAAGGCAAGAGAGATTAGATTGTAGTTATCAGACATAGTGGAACCACCACGAGCATTGCCTAGTGCAATGACCCCTACCCCATGGTGGTATGAACCTAGAAGTACCGGGAAAGTCTTTTTCCCAAGGGTTGGGATTCCTTGTTGATAGAATAGCATCAACAAGGCACTCTCAATCCCAAGAGTTGGGATGAGTTCATTGATAGATGGTGTCCATCAACTAGATTCCCTGACTTGACCAAGTTCCACAAATTCTCTTTCATAAGCACAAATTGGATTTTCATTTGTCAAGTGTGAAAGCCTTGGCCTTTGAACTTGTCAATCTTAAAGGTAGCCATGAGAGGGTCTTACCTTTATCAGGCAGTGTTTACTCTCTTACAAAATGACTAATCTTGCTGAATAAAGAAATCTCCCTCACTATATAAATGTAGATTGCTAGAGAGAAACTTAGAAAATCCTAGTTGTTTAGCATATGCATACCCAGTTGGCTTCTCCCAAAGGTTCTTAGCCAGGGTCTTCTTGACCTTGTATTTTGTCCTTCTTGTAGTCTTCTTCAAGTGCTTAGCATTGGAAGAGCATTGAGAGCTTGGCATTTTGACAAGATATCAATGCCAACTGAACTTCAAATTGAAATAGCATACTCTGAACTATAGTTTAGCACCATTTCATACCTCAAGCATCAACTTAGCATTTACTTTAGCATAAAACTTCAAAAACTGTTAAAAATGCTTGCAAGAAAATAGAGTAATTGGAGGCTTTATATCTCACTCCACATAACTTCAAATTTGGGGCTTTGTGAGTCGGAATGAAGTCCCTATATCAGAGAATAATCACACTAGAGGAGGAGAGTTGTTAGATATCAATTCTCCACTCTTGTGTAAGTATGCGGGAACTAGCTAACTCTACTTGTAAGCCCCCCATATGAGGAGAAGGCATTTGAGTAGCTCAGTTATCTGGTAGTTTGGACACTAGATGGGGGCCATGTGTGGCCTGATGGCTGGACGTCTTCAGATAGAGTTGGCACACCGCCAACTAGGCTACATCCAAGTGCGGGAAGGCATCCCTTGATTGACCGCACTGAGGGTAGATGGAGCATTTCCCGAGGCAACCCCCACTCTGAGATTGCGAGGCCCATTTGGAGCCTCAGATGATCCCAGATGGCTCTGGGCCGAACGGTAACCGTAGGTCAATTGCTCTGTTTTGCGCACCGATTCTATCGTATGGTCGGTGGCCTATTTTGGGATATTTCGGGATCGACCCCCAGTCGACCATTTTGGGTGGACTGGGTCGGTCACCCAATTGAGCCTAATCGACTATGACTAGTGGCTATATAAGAGCAAGCCCGTGAAGCCCATTTCATCACTGGCTACAGTAACCCTGATTCCTTAGCATCCAGCCTCCATCTTCTACTGTTTCCAGCATGCCATCGAAGCTTCTTTCATAGGAGCGCACAGTTGAGAGGCAGCGCCATCTATTGTATCAGTTCTATAGTAATCAAAATTTTTGATTCTCCATACTATCTTGTTTTCTCTCTTGCGTACGAGATCCTGTTATCTATTGAGCACAAACGTATTATTTTCTCACATGGTATCAGAGTCTGGACTCTGGCAAGAAGATTTGGTAGTGTGTTTCTGTTTGTGAGCAGATTGTGAGAGATGGCCCAGCCCGCAAGACTACGAATCCCACCGTTCAGCCAAAGTGGAAAGTTGGACGGCTCTAACTATCCACTCTGGAAGTTCAAGATAAAGACCATCCTATGCGCATATGAGCTTTGGGACACTGCTACTTGAGTGGATGTAAGGCCACCGGTTGCGAGACCAGATCTAGCCAATGCAGGACAACAGATAGTACCAACTGCAGATGAGATTCTCGCGTGGACAAGAAGAAATGCAGATGCGCTGTGTTCTACTGTCTGCAGTGTTAGTGATTCCATCATGGTGTTAATTCAACATGTCACCACAGCAGAGGAGGCATGGACAGTCTTGAAAAATCAGTTTGAGACCACAAATCAGATGCGGATTTAGAATCTGGAGACTCAACTCACGAACAAGAAGTTGTCTGCGGCAGAGAAGTTCATCACCAGGGTGAAGAATCCACACAATCAGATGATTGCGATTGGCATCACCATCACCAGCGAGAATCTAGCATGAAGGTGCATATAGATTCTCCCACCAAAGTACGATGGTCTTGTTACGGTGTTGAATACGTAGAATAGAAATCCACCCCTCAACTTTGAGGATTTCAACGCGATGTTTCTAGAGGAGAAGATGCGTTAAAAGACGAGGACTGGAGAAGATTCAGCTTTTTGGACCGGATCAAAGAAAGGTAAGGGTAAGGACTCTAGTAACCCATCTTCTTCTAATGATAAAAAGAGAAAGAAGAAGATCAAGTGCTTCTATTGCAACAAGGTAGGCCACAAGCAGAATGAGTGCCGAAAGAAGATTGCAGATGAGAAGAACGGAGTAAAGAAAGAGTCCAGTAACAGCGCATAGGCAGCACCAATAGAGCTGTTTGTAGCAATTGAGGAGATTTGCATAGAGGCAGTTCATGTACCTGCGGATGAACCTTGGATCATTGACAGTGGTGCATCGTGCCACATGATTAGTTAGAAGAATTGGTATACCTCTCTACAGCCGATAGGGAATGACATCCTGGTAGCAGTCAACAATGATGCAAAATGTCCAGCAAAAAAGGTACGATTGCTCTCAAGTCAGATGGAGTTGTAAAACAGTTGTCTAATGTTCTTTATGTGCCATATATCAAGAGGAACTTGTTGTCCATTTCTGCGATCACGAATTAGGACCTCAAAGTTCAATTTGATAAGAATGGTGCACAGATTCTGGATCTTCAAGGGAAGGTCATTGGTAAAGGTACACAGTGCAACAACATTTACGAACTCTCAGCTTTCAGTGCTCGAGCAGATGTGAAGAACACTAAGCTGTGGCATGAGAGGTTTGGTCATCTAAACCTTAGTTCTTTGAAGGAGATGCATAAAAGTGGAATGATTGCAGACCTACCAGAAATTTCAAATCTGCTCAATGTATGTGAAGCTTGCATGATGGGCAAGCAGCATTGACAACCCTTTCTTAAAGAGGCCAGCAGGGCAAAGGCTCCTCTAGAGCTCCTTCACACGGACCTCTGTGGAAAGATGGAGATGAAAGCTTTGGGTGGTTCCTACTACTTCATGACATTGATCGATGACTATAGTAGAAGGATATGGATATACTTCCTAAAGACTAAAGACAAGGCTTTTAGTAGGTTCAAGGAATGGCATGTAATGGTTGAGAAAGAAACGGGGAGGAAGGTGAAGAAGTTGAGATCAGATAAAGGTGGAGAGTTCACATCAACTAAATTCAAAAGTTACTGCAAAAGTCACGGGATCAAGAGGCAGAAACCCCCGCCACATACATCATAGCAAAATGGAGTAGCAAAACCCAAGATGCATGTCATCTGCGAAATGGGCCGGAGTATGATGAAAGGGAAAGATTTGCCAAAGACTTTCTGGGCTGAAGCATGTAACACTACAGTTTACATCTTGAATTGTAGCTACACGAAGGCTGTGAACGGGATGACTCCACTGCAAGCCTTTTCTGGTAAGAAACCTTCAGCTGCACATTTCATAGTTTTTAGATGTGACTGTTTTGTGCTATAGTGAAGAGGCAAATGGTTACCGTCTCTATAACCTTGTTACCAAGAAGGTAATTGTAAGTCGTGATGTGGTCTTCTCAGAATAGCCGCATCAATTGGAGGAGGATGCTTCCTTCCCAAACAACCAAGACCAGGATATCCATCTAGTACTGCCACCAATAGTAGACCGAACTCCCCCAACGGTGCTTGGGAGGATTCAAGACAAAGAAGATGAAGAAGAACCTGCAGAACCACAACGGCAACGGCCATTTCCAAAGTGGGTAAAGCAGCTTTTGGATGGCAGAGAACCTCTAGCCATTGAGGAGGAACCATTCGAACACCGCCGGTCCAAGAGATTAGAGGAGCAAAGAAGGGCACAAGAACACTTGGTCAACTATGCTTTGATGATAGAAGTGATCCGTGCTGATGAACCCAAGTGTCTTGAAGAGGCACAGGGTGATGATAGGTGGATGGAGGCTATGCAATCGGAGTATGGCTCCATAATGAAGAACAACACTTGGGACCTTGTGGATCGACCACCAAAATGCAAGGTAATCGGAACCAAGTGGGTGTACAAGACCAAGTACAAGTCCAATGGCACGTTGGATAAGTATAAGGATCGGCTCATGGCAAAAGGATTTGCACAGGTACATGGTTTTGATTATCAAGATACGTTTGCTCCCACAGCTCGACTAACCACAATTCACAGTGTTTTGGCTTTAGCTGCCCAGGGAAGTTGGCCCGTGTTTCATATGGATGTGAAATCCGCCTTTCTGAATGGAGATGTCAAGGAGGAGGTATACGTGGAACAACCACCAGGTTCTGAGATTCCCGGTTCAGAAGGTAAAGTTTGCAAACTGAAGAAGGCACTTTATGGGCCAAAACAGGCCCCACGAGCATGGTACCAACGAATTGATGCCTACTTTCTGCAAAACGGGTTCAGGAGGAGCCCATCTAATGCAAATTTGTATATCTTCAGAGAACAAGGCAGGTGTATGATCGTGGTCCTTTATGTGGACGACCTTGTCATAACAGGGAACCATGAAGAGAAGATCTCCAGATGAAGCATTTGCTAGGGAGAGAGTTTGAAATGATAGACCTCGAACTGATGCACTTCTGTTTGGGGATTGAAGTTTGGCAGGAGCCGAAACAGATCTTCATTTCATAGCTGAAGTATGTTGGAGACATACTGAAGGCATTTGGCATGGCTGAGTGCAAGACAGTTGGTACCCCTATGGAGGTTGATGCGAAGCTCTCAAACGAGGATTCATCACCATTGGTGGATGAAGCGAAGTATAGAAGGCTTGTGGGTAGCTTGATTTACCCATGCAACACATAGCCGGACATCAGTTTTGCGACTGGTGTACTAAGCAGGTTTTCCAATAACCCCTGGGAGAACCATTGGAGGGCAGGGATGCGGGTGCTGAAATACATCAAAGGCACACTTGATTATGGCATCACCTATACCAAGGGCAACATCTTGACCAGATTCTGTGACTCGGATTCTGTGACTCGGATTGGGAAGGAGACGTGGACAGTAGGAGATCAGTGACAGGGTACTGTTTCTCACTTGGATCTGGAGTTGTCATGGGTTAGCAAGAAGCAACCCACAGTTGCTCTTTCTTTTACCGAGGCTGAGTACAAATCTGCATGCTTTGCTTTTTGTGAGGCAGTGTGGTTGAGGAGGATTTTGGGGGATATGGGTGCAATGCAGAACAAGCCTACACAGTTATCATGTGACAATCAGAGTTGCATGGTGATTGCAAAGAACCCAGTGTTCCACGCTCGCACAAAACACATTGAGATTCAATATCACTTTGTACATGAGCTCATCATGGATGGAGAGGTCGACTTGGTGTATTGTTTGACTACAGAGAATGTTGCGGACATCTTCACGAAGGCTCTTGGAAGAGACTTGGTGGAGAGGCATCTTCATCGACTTGGCATTGGGCCGAAAAAGTAAGTTCACTTGCAAGTGGACATTGAGGGGGGGTGTTAGATATCAATGCTCCACTCTCATGTAACTACGCGGGAACCAGCTAACTCTACTTGTAAGCCCCCCATATGAGGAGAAGGCATTTGAGTAGCTCAGTTATCTAGTAGGTCCTGGTTTGGACACCAGATGGGGGCCATGTGTGGCCTGATGGCTGGATGGCTTCAGATAGAGTTGGCACACCGCCAACTAGGCTACATGCAAGTGCAGGAAGGCATCCCTTGACTGATCGCACTAAGGGTAGATGGAGCATTTCTCGGGGCAACCCATTCTCAGGTTATAGGGCCCGTTTGGAGCCTCGGATGGGCCGAACAGTAACCATAGGTTAGTTGCTCTATTTTGCACACCGGTTCTATCGTATGCTCGGTGGCCTATTTTAGGATCGGCCCCCAGTCGACTGTTTTGGGCAGACTAGGTCGGTCACTCAATTGAGCCTAATCGACTATACTAGTGGCTATATAAGAGCAAGCCTGTGAAGCCCATTGCATCACTGGCTACAGCAACCCTGATTCCTTAGCATCCAGCCTCTGTCTTCTACTATTTCCAGCATGCCATCAAAGCTTCTTTCACAGGAGCACACAGTTGGGAGGCAGCGCCATCTATTGTATCAGTTCTACAGTAATCAAATTTTTGGATTCTCCATACTATCTTGTTTTCTTTCTTGCATACGAGATCTTGTTATCTGTTGAGCACAGACGACGTATTATTTTCTTACAAGAGTCACGCCAATGCCGACTAGTCTTTTGCTAAATTTGCTACAACCACTAGACCAAATGGGCTCATATTTCACGAGTAGCAAGCTCTAGGCATTGCCTAACTTTTGCTTGAAGGGCAGGTTGTCATTTGCTCTATAGACACAGAATTTTGCTAACAATCGGTGCACTAATTTTGGGTCGATGGCATGGGCAACAAAGACAACATCCCAGAAAATGCTTTGAACCAAAGGTGTGCCCCAGGGGGAAGAAGCTTTAGTATAGAGTTTGGAAAATGATGCAATGGATGAAGAGAACGGTTAGCAAATTCTAAAGAGAAAGGAAGAGGGAGCTTCAAAAAATGGAGGTGGTGGAGAACATGATGAGGTGGCACTTTCAAAGTGGATTCTCTAGAACCTATAAGCTTTGATACCAAATGAAGAGGTGAGTGAGATAGAAAAGGTGCATAATGACACAAAGTAAGAGCATAAGTGAAGGCAAAATCAAGTGTATTGAAATGAAGAGAGAACCTCCCTTATATAGAGTGGAGAGGAGGGTGTCCTAGATCATAGGCACCTCCCCTACATCAGTGGAGCAATCAACCCCTACATCATAGGAACTGGCTAAATCAAAGGAATCTTCCATGTGGGGGTCTTTGCACTTACATCATCACTTATGTCATGGTCTAAACACCTCATAGCACTAGCTTTGCTTCTACTACACACACATACACACATGTGACTCCCCTAGATGCACACACACACCTTAGAGAAACCCCTCGATCACATTTATCCCAAAAGAACCACCATGGGCATTGCCTAATGCAATGGCCCCTACCCCATGGTGGTGGGAACCTAGAAGTACTGGGAAAGTCTTTATCCCAAGGGTTGGGATTCCTTGTTGATAGAATAACATCAACAAGGCTCTCTCAATCCTAAGAGTTGGGATGAGTTTCATTGATAGATGGTGTCCATCAACAAGGCAATAGAGATTTGATTGTAGTTGCTTGACATAGTGGAACCACCACGGGCAATGCCTAGTGCAATGATCCCTACCCCGTGGTGGTGGGAACCTGAAAGTACCAGGAAATTCTTTATCCCAAGTGTTGGGATTCCTTGTTGATAGAACAACATCAACAAGGCACTCTTAATTTCAAGATTTGTGATGAGTTTCATTGGTAGATGGTGTCCATCAACAAGGCAAGAGAGATTAGATTGTAGTTTCTTGACATAGTGGAACCACCATAGGCATTGCATAGTGCAATGACCCCTACCCCGTGGTGGTGGGAACCCTGAAGTACTGGGAAAGTAGTTATACCAAGTATTGGGATTCCTTGTTGATGGAATAGCAGCAAGGCACTCTCAATCCCAAGAGTTGGGATGAGTTTCATTGATAGATGGTGTCCATCAATAAGGAAAGAGAGATTAGATTGTATTTGCCTGACATAGTGGAACCACCATGGGCATTGACTAGTGCAATGACCCCAACCCCGTGGTGGTGGGAACACGGAAGTACAAAAAAATTCTTTATCCCAAGCGTTGGGATTCTTTGTTGATAGAATAGCATCAACAAGGAACTCTCAATCCCAAGGGTAGGGATGAGTTTCATTGATAGATGGTGTTCATTAGAAAGGCAAGAATGATTAGATTGCATTGGAGACCTGGTACTTTTGGTTAAGGAATGGCACTAGTGCCATTCTCCATATTAGTTTTTGTTGAATAGTACCATATCCATGTGAGTTTATGTTGAATGGTACCATCTCAAATTTACTAAAGTCTCACATATGCAAATGTCTCTTATGTAGAGACTATGATCACTACATAGGAGGAAAGTTGAATTTCCATAATCTACCATATACAGTTGGAGACTAGAATCTAAAAGAAAATCCTGTGATGAAAATAAGTTTAGGGTCCACACCGCTACTTTCTAGGTTACAGCTTGAGATTGGCACCACTACCATTCTCCACTAAAGGCAATCTCCACAAACTCACATGTAGATTTGAACTTGCAATATGATCAATACATAGGAGAGTTTTATAGGAAATCCAAGGCCACAATCTCCATAAACTCACATGGACATTGACACAATGTTGGAGAATGGCATACTCAAAGTTGCACTTCTTCACATGATCTACCCTATACATTGATCATATGGGACCATAAGAATGGTTTTTTAGAGAATGGCACCACTGCCATTATCCACTAGTGGAACATAGAAGAATGCACATGTGAGTTTAGGCTTGTCAGTTCCATTTTCTAGGGCCCAATAAGAGATTGGCACCACTGCCATTCTCCACTAGTAGAAATGTTTACCGTAAAATTCTAGGAGGGGTATTCCAGTGATCATAGGAGAATGGTGCCAAGTTCCAATCCACATGTGAGTTTGGGGATCTCATTGCCATATGATATCTACATAGCAGAGACTCTAATCACTACATAGGAGGAAAGTTGAATTTCCCTTATCTACCCTATTCATTTCAAAAATGAATTTACTCTATACTTGGACACTATACTTCGACACTGGCATCTAAAATATGAGTATCTTGCCATAATCTAACCTATACATTTTGTGCCACTATAGGAGTGGGAGAATGGCATTTAAAAGATGAATTTCACATTTTTGGCTATATTCTACCCTATGTATTGATCAAGATATCACTGAGAGAATGGAATTTCAAAGATGAATTTCACAATTCTTGCAAGTCCACCAATGTGCAGTGATCACATGACAATAGGGTACTGGCATTTGAGTGATCATTTTGGCACTAGGAGAATGGCACTGATGCCAATATACATGTAATTTTAGGGTTCCAGTGCTACGCTCTAGGTTCTAGCTTGAGATTGGCACACCACTGCCATTCTCCAAAACTCACATTTAGATTGCAACCTGTGCCATATGATCATTACATAGGAGAGTTTTATAAGAAATCCAAGTCCACAATCTCCATAAACTCACATGGACATTGACAAAATGTTGGAGAATAGCATACTCAAAGTTGCACTTCTTCACATGATCTACCCTATACATTAATCAGATGGGACTAGAAGAATGGTGTTTTAGAGAATAGCACCACTGCCATTCTCCACCGGTGGAACATAGAAGAATGCACATGTGAGTTTAGGCTTCTCATTGCCATTTTCTAGGCCCCAATAAGAGATTGGCACCACTGCCGTTCTCTATGGGTAGAAATGTTTACCCTAATATTCTAGGGGGGGTATTCCAGTGATCATAGGAGAATGGTGTCATTTTCCAATCCACATGTGAGTTTGGGGATCTCAGTGCCATTATGTAGGTCCCTGCATGAGATTGGCATCTTCCACTAGTGGCAACTTGCACAAACTCAACATGTAGATTGGCATTCCACTGATTTTATTGGCAGTAGGATAATGGCACAAGTGCGAATGCACATGTGAGTTTAGGATTCCTTGTGCCATTTTTGAGGTCCTGGTATGAGATTGGCACCACTGCCATTCTCCACCACTAGTGGCATTCTCCACAAAGTGACATGGAGATTGACACAAATCCATATGATCTCTACACAGCAAAGACTATGATCACTACATAGGAGGAAAGTTGAATTTCCCTGATCTACCCTATACAAAATTTACCCTATACTCCTATACTTGGAGACTGGCATCTAAAAGATGAGTATCTTTCCATAATCTTCCCTATGCATCTTGGGTGACTATAGAAGTGCGAGAATGGAATTTAAAAGTTGAATCTCACATTTTTTGGCTATATTCTGCCCTATGTGTTGATCAATATATCATTGAGAGAATTGAATTTCAAAGATGAATTTCACATTTCTTGCAAATCCACCAATGTGATATGATCACATGACAATTGGGTAGTGGCATTCCAATGATCATATTGACACTAGGAGAATGGCACAGGTGCAAATCTATTTGTAAGTTTAGGGTTCACAGTGCTACTTTGCATGTTCTAGCTTGAGATTGGTATCACTGCCCTTCTCCACTGGTGGCAATCTCCACAAACTCACATGTAGATTGGCACTTGTGCCATATGATCAATACATAGGCGAGTCTTATAAGAAATATAAGGCCACAATCTCCATAAATTCACATGGAGATTGACACATTGTTGGAGAATGTGATACTCAAAGTTGCACATCTTCACATGATCTACCCTATACATTGATCTACCTTGTACATTGATCAGATGGGACTAGAAGAATAGTGTTTTAGAGAACGGCACCATTGCCATTCTCCACTGGTGGAGCACAGAAGAATGCACATGTGAGTTTAGGCTTCCCACTACCATTTTCTAGGGCCCAATAAGAGATTGGCACCACTACCATTCTCTACTGGTAGAAATGTTTTCCCTAATATTCTAGGGGGGGTATACCAATGATCATGGAGAATAGTGCCAGGTTCCAATCCACATGTGAGTTTTGGGGTCTCAGTGCCATTATGTAGGTCCCTACATGAGATTGGCATCTTCCACTGGTGGCAACCTACACAAACTCAACATATAGATTGGCATTCCACTGATTTTATTGGCAGTACGATAATGGCACAAGTGCCATTGAACATGTGAGTTCAGGACTCTTTGTGCCATTTTTGAGGTCTTGGTATGAGATTGGCACCACTGTCATTCTCCACTGGTGGCATTCTCCACAAATATTGACACAAATCCATATGATCTCTACACAGCAGAGACTATGATCACTACATAGGAGGAAAGTTTAATTTCCCTAATCTACTCTATACATTTCAAATATGAATTTACTCGACTGGCATCTAAAAGATGAGTACCTTGCCATAATCTACCCTATACATTTTGTGCCACTATAGCAGTGGGAGAATGGAATTTAAAAGCTGAATTGCACATTTTTGGCTATATACTGCCCTATGTATTGAGCAAGATATCACTGAGAGAATGGAATTTCAAAGATGAATTTCACACTTCTTGCCACCAATGTGCATTTACCACATGACAATAGGGTAGTGGCATTCCATTGATCATATTGGCACTAGGAGAGTTGTACAAGTGCCAATCTACATGTATCTTTAGTGTTCACAGTGCTACTTTCAAGGTTCTATTTGGCACCATTGCCATTCTCCACTGGTGGCAATCTCCACAAACTCACATGTATATATTCACTTGTGCGATATGATCACTACATTGGAGAGTCTTATAAGAAATCCAAGTCCGTAATCTCCATAAACTCACATGGACATTGACACAATGTTGGAGAATGGCATACTCAAAGTTTCACTTCTTCACATGATCTACTCTATACATTGCTCAGACAGGACTAGAAGAATGGTGTTTTAGAGAATGGAACCATGGTCACTCTACCAGTCAAACATACAAGAATGCACATGTGAGTTTAGGATTCTCAGTGCCATTTTCTAGGGCCTAATATGAGATTGGCACCACTACCATTCTCCTTTGGTAGAAATGTTTACCCTAATATTCTAGGAGGGGTATTCCAGTGATCATAGAAGAATGGTGCCCAGTTCCAATCCATGTGTGAGTTTGAGGATCTCAGTGCCATTATGCAGGTCCTGCATGATATTGGCATCACTGCCATTCTCCACTGGTGGCAATTTGCACAAACTCAACATGTAAATTGGCATTCCACTTATTTTATTGGTAGTAGGATATTGGCACAAGTGCCAATGCACATGTGAGTTTAGGATTCCTTTTGCCATTTTTTAGGTCTTGGTATGAGATTGGCACCACTACCATTCTCCGCTGGTGGCATTCTCAACAAAGTCACATGGAGATTGAGACAAATCCATATGATCTCTACACAGCAAAGTTTATGATCACTACATAGCAGGAAAGTTGAATTTCATCTACCCTATACATTTCAAAGATTAATTTTCTCTATACTTGGAGACTGGCATCTAAAAGATAAATATCTTGCCATAATCTACACTATACATTTTTGGCCACTCTAGCAGTGATAGAATGGCATTTAAAAGCTGAATTTCACATTTTTGGCTATATTCTGCCCTATGTATTGATCAAGATATCACTGAGAGAATGGAATTTCAAAGATGAATTTCTCATTTCTTGCAATTCCACCAATGTGCAATAATCACATGACAATAGGGTAGTGGCATTCCAGTGATCATATTGGCACTAGGAGAATGGCACAAGTGCCAATCTACATGTAAGTTTAGGGTTGACAGTGCTACTTTCTAGGTTCTAGCTTGAGATTGGAACGACTGATTTCTCCACAAACTCACACGTAAATTGGCACTTGTGCCATATGATCACTACATAGGAGAGTATTTTAATAAATCCAAGGCCACAATCTCCATAAGCTCACATGGACATTTACACAATGTTGGAGAATGGCATACTCAAAGTTGCACTTCTTCACATGATCTACCCTATACATTAATTAGATGGGACTAGAAGAATGTTATTTTAGAGAAAGGCACCACTGCCATTCTCCACCGATGGAACATAGAAGAATGCACATGTGAGTTTAGGCTTCTAGGGCCCAATAAGCAATTGGCACCACTGCCATTCTCCACCAGTAGAAATGTTTATCCTAATATTCTACTAGGGGTATTCCAGTGATCATAGGAGAATGGTACCCAGTTTCAATCCACATGTGAGTTTGAGGATCTAAGTGCCATTATGTAGGTCCCTGCATGAGATTGGTATCACCTCCATTCTCCACTAGTGGCAATCTAGACAAACAAAACATGTGAAGTGCCAATGCACATGTGAGTTTAGGATTCCTTGTGCCATTTTTCAAGTCTTGGTATGAGATTGGCACCACTGCCATTCTCCACGAGTGGCATTCTCCACAAAAATATACACAAATCCATATGATCTCTACACAGCAGAGACTATGATCGCTACATAGGAGGAAAGTTGAATTTCCCTAATCTACCCTATACATTTCAAAGATGAATTTACTCTATTCTTGAGACTGGCATCTAAAAGATGAGTATCATGCCATAATCTACCTTATACATTTTGTGCCACTATAGTAGTGGGAGAATGGCATTTAAAAGCAGAATTTCACATTTTTGGCTATATTCTACCCTATGTATTGATCAAGATATCATTGAGAGAATGGTTTCAAAGATGAATTTCACATTTCTTGCAAGTCCACCAATGTGCAGTGATCACATGATAATAGGGTAGTGGCATTCCAATGATCATATTAGCACTAGGAGAATGGCACAGGTGCCAATCTACATGTAAGACTAGGATTCCCAGTGCTACTTTCCACGTTCCAGATTGAGATTGGCACCATTGCCATTCTACAGTGGTGGCAATCTCCACAAACTCACATGTAGATTGGCACTTGTGCCATATGATCACTACATAGGAGAGTCTCTTAAGAAATACAAGGCCACAATATCCATAAACTCACATGGACATTGACACAATGTTGGAGAATGGCATACTCAAAGTTGTAGTTCTTCACATGATCTACCCTATACATTGATTAGATGGGACTAGAAGAATGGTGTTTTAGAGAATTGCACCATTGCGATTCTCCACCGGTGGAACATAGAAGAATGCACATGTGAGTTTAGGCTTCTCAGTGCCATTTTCTAGGGCCCAATAAGAGATTGGTACCTAGTTCCAGGTCATGCAATTCTGAATTTGGTGAATTTGATGCATCACTCATCATGTCTACGATTGTGAAGTGCCGCACGTTGCAAGATTGAAGGCAAGGGCCATAGAATTGAGGATAGTCAGGAGACAAAGGACTGAGAGGAGTCAGAGATGATGGAGAGGATTGAGAGTCTGAGGAGTCTCTATTACAAAGCAATGCAGACTCTTAGACTATTACTTACCACAGATTCATGTAGAATTGAGGACCGGTTATCGGGTTGTGGGCTCAAGAAGGTTGCATAGACTCATAGAGAGTCTTGAGAGTAGGCAAGGGCAGAATCGAGGAGGTCACAGGGAGAGTCTTGATGGCGGATGTCTTGAGGGGGCATGCTGTGCTGCTGTGTTGAGGGCTCCGACGGAGTGACAGAGTGATGGAGATAGACAAACTAAGACGGAGTCATGGAGAGTCTTTAAAGTTTAGGGTGCCACACTGCTGCAGGTGATCGCATGTTGTTGAAGGTTCTGACTTTGTCTCAGGACTCTGAGGAGTCATGAGGACTCAATGAGGAGATCGACATCACGACATATGAGGAGCGCAACAATACAAGGATTTTTTGAGCCATGTAAGTTTAGGGTTGACAGTGCTACTTTCAAGGTTCTAGCTTGAGATTGGCATAATCTCCATAAACTCACATGGACATTGATGGAGAATGGCATACTCAAAGTTTCACTTCTTCACATGATCTACTCTATACATTGATCAGATGGGACTAGAAGAATGGTGTTTTAGAGAATGGTACCACTGTCATTCTCCAACTATGGTCGAACATACAAGAATGCACATGTGAGTTTAGCATTCTCAATGCCATTTTCTAGGGCCCAATAAGAGATTGGCACCCACTTCCAGGTCACACAATTTCAAGTTTGGTGAATATGAAGCATCACTCATCACGTCTGTGATTGTGAGGTGCCGCACGCTACAAGATTGAAGGTAGGGGCCATAGAATTGAGGAGAGTCAGGAGACAGAGGACTGAGAGGAGTCAAAGATGACAGAGAGGACTCAGAGTCAGAGGAGTCTCTATTACAATGCAGTTCAGACTCTTAGACTATTACTTACCACAAATTCAAGCAAATTCGTGCAAAATTAAGGACGGGCATCGGCCGGCTGTGGACTCAAGAAGGTCGCACAAACTCACAGAGAGTCTTGAGGGTAGGCAAGGGCAGAATCGAGGAGGTCGCATGGAGAGTCTTGATGGTGGATGTCTTGAGGGGTCATGCTATGACCGCACGATGATGCTGTTGTTCTAAGGGCTCAAATGGAGTGATGGAGTCAGACGAACTCAGACGGGGTCATGGAGAGTCTTGAAAGTTGAGGGCATTGCACTGCTGTAATGACCACATGTTGCTGAGGGGTCTGACCCTGTCTCAGAATTTTGAGGATTCATGAGGACTCAGTGAGGAGCATACGAGGAGATTAATAGCATGGCATATGAGGAGAGCGATAGTACAAGGAGTTTTTGAGCCTCTAAGGAAAGCATGGCATATGAGGAGATCGACAGTAGGGCAATGAGAACGAGCGACGAAGGAGAAGGTAGGTAGGTACTAGGGTTCTTCAATTTTTTACCCTTGCATTTCATTAGTTTAACCTTTTGCATTTGTTTAAAAAACAAATTTAACTTGACCTATCTAGCTTATTCAACCTAGGTACATTTATTGGACCTTGATCAAGGTAAGCATACTCTAATATAAAAATATGTAACTCAGCATAACTAAGCTAACATGAATAAACTCACACAACTAAAGTAATATGATCAAGTATCCTATGCTTTTCTTTTATTTAACATATTTCTTTTATTTAACCTATGCATATCTTTTGTTCAACATGCTTAACCTATGCATTTCTTTTATTTAACATATCTAACCTATGCATTTCTTTTATTTAACCTATGTCCCCTATGGATTTATTTTATTTCTTTTGTTTAATCTTTTATTTGACCTATGCATTTCTTTTATTTCCATTTTACATTATCCACACTCCTTTTCTTCCTTTTTTACATTGTCCTCTTGGCTTTTATTTAACCTATTCTCATCTTCCTTTTAAAAAATCCATAGCTTGCTATCAAATGATGAGCATGATTACAAAGCCTACATTTTTTTTTTAACGTGGAGAAAAATCACATGCTCCTCAACTAATTCAATCTACAACTTAAAATTTTACATTACTTGGACTTAATCAAGAAAAACATACTCTAGCATAAACATTTGTAACTTAACCAACCTAGCATAACCAAACTAATGGATAAAGTCACATAACAAGCTAGGTTCCTTAAAGTAATATCAATCAACTATACCACATATATGAATAAATGGAGATAAAATAGTGTATGGTTTCAAATGAATACCACGTTTAACACACACACACACACACACACACACTCAAAGTCTATGGTTTCAAATTCTGGCATTGCAATGGGAGAATGGCACTGGTGCCATCTTCCAATCTCCCCGTTTTGCAAAGATAAAAAATTTTAAATTTTAAACCCATTGCAATGTACCAATTCAAAATGTTGGCTTTGCAAAGGGGGAATGGCACCAGTGCCATTCTCCCAATGCATTGTCCTTATTCAAAAAAATTGCTTCACAAAGGGAAAATGGCACTAGTGCCATTTTTGCATTGCAATTTCTGTTGGGATATCTCAAGGTGTATGCCTCGGGCACACCTTATGTTTCTATGTGTGAGTGCTAGAGGCACAGTTAGGTGCCCACAAGCACAGTTAGGTGGCAGAAGAGACACATAGGATGATTGAGAGAATCTAGGAGCAGATTGAGGAGATGATTATGGAGCTCTGAAGTCATCAGTGATGTCAGTGAGCATGTATGAGGTGCCTACTTAAGGACCTCACTCTTCTTCATTCTACAAGCAAGTAATGCAAGTATTCTGAGTTTGTGTCCACTCTTTCCTTTCCTTTCAGCTTACCAACATGGTATCAGAGCCCTTTGATCCCCCTTGAGCCCATTTCTGCCACATCATCTTCTTCTTCTTCATCTTCTTCTTCTCCATTTTCCTCCTTCTTCCCAAAATCTTTGAGAGCTTGGTTCTCCATGTACAAACGACCATTGCCCAAACCCTCTGAGCTGGAAACTCCTCTAGTATGGGCAAACTTCCACCTGCAAGCAATTGAAAAAAAAACGTCTCTGTTGGCTGCCATTCTCCAAACAGCGAATTTCTTCTATTGCTCAATACTCCCTGCCTGCTCCGCCATTGCCTGAGCCCTTTTAGGAGTAGATGGGCGACCTCAAGATGAAGATTTGGAGCCATTTTTCAGGTCATTTGGTTTAGTAACGAGGGAGAAATCGTCAAAACTCAGTTTCAGCCTGTAGCAACTCTCCCGGGCAAAAGTGTGCACCATTTCATCCAACCTCTATGCTGGACCCTCTCTGGTATATGAGCTTTCTTTTGCTTCAGAAAGCCCTCTTTTCCTTGCTTTGAATAGTGAGCTACAAGCCCTCCAAGTTCAGCTTTTCAGTTTTGACAGTTTTGGACAAGTTTTTGAAGATGATGCTACATAAAATGCTACTCTAGCATTTCTGGTTTTTTGAAGCTTTCAATAACTTCAGTACAAGTGTGGCTTCAGCTTTGTTTTGAATTACTAGACCTGGTTTTGATTGGAAAGTGTTTATTTCACCCACTTCTATGAAGCATGTAAGAAGAAGCATCATTGTTTGAAATCTGGTCACTACTCTTTGCTACATTAAATGCTTATATTTTGAAGCATTTCAGTTGTTATTCTAAGCCCTGTAAGAGAGAAGACACTACCCAATACCTGGGTTAGAGCCTCTCATGGCTTGCTTATGCAAAATATGTGAAAAGCCTAAACATAAAGCAATGTCTTGTTATGCTACAAAGGATGAAAATGTCAACTTGACTTCCTTGTTGAAGATTGCCAAAACAATGGTTGCCAAAAAGGAAGCAACTACAAAGCCAGAGATCTACCCTCTCATGGCACTTTTATTGGACTCCAAATACAAGAAAAAGATGAAGGTCAGATACCTAAGATATGCTTCTCTACACAACTATGGAGATGATAAGATAATTGTTCTCTTGAAGGATATGATTTTCAGATCCACTTGCTTATAAGGCACTAGACACTGCCCATGTGGTAAGACCTTGCCTTGACATGGATATTTTGCCTCCACAAGATGAGGCATCCTTTGAAGATTATGCATTTTAAACACATCTCTATGTATGCTCCAGATCTCTCTTTTTATGTCAAGGTACTCAGCCTGGATAGTCCTCAAAATGAATGAAAATAAACTATTGTGTTTTGTGTGTTTTGTAAACACCTCTGGTCACCTTATGATGTAGGCCATGTGTATGTTTTATTCCATGGTACCTCCTACAGACATTGTGTGCATGTACATGCAGGGGAGATAACCATTGGAAGGTCTTTTTGTATTCCTTTTGTTTACCTTACACCCAAGGGAACCCTTGCTAGCATGAGAACCTAGCCATAGATTTATCCTTGACCACCATGAGATGGCATGAGAAACTATGAGACTAGATGCATCCTTGACATAGCCTGAGGCATTTCCTTGAGGGGGGGTTTGTTGGGATATCTCAAGGTGTATGCCTCAGGCACACCTTATGTTTCTATGTGTGAGTGCTAGAGGCACAGTTAGGTGCCCACAAGCATAGTTAGGTGGTGGAAGAGCCACATGGGATGATTGAGAGAATCTAGGAGCAGATTGAGGAGATGATTGTGGAGCTCTGAAGTCATCAGTGATGTCAGTCAGCATGTATGAGGTGCCTACTTAAGGACCTCACTCTTCTTCATTCTACAAGCAAGTAATGCAAGTATTCTGAGTTTGTGTCCACTCTTTCCTTTCCTTTCAGCTTACCAACAATTTCCTGATTCAATCTTGGCTGTGCAAAGGGGAAATGGCATTAGTGCCATTCTCCCAATGCAATTTTTTGATTCAAAAGTTTTGCTTCACAAAGGGAGAATACCACTAGTGCTATTCTCCCATGACAATGTACTGATTCAAAATGCAGGCTTTGCAAAGGGAGAATGGCGCCAGTGCCATTCTCTTAGATTCAAAATTTTTGGCTTCACAGAGTCAAAATGGCACCAGTGAAAATATGAATCAGGGTATTGCATTGGGAGAATGGCACTAGTGACATTCTCCCAATGGAATGTCCTGATTAAAATTTTGGCTTCACAAAGGTAGAAGGGAACCAGTGCCATTCTCCCATTGGAATGTCTTAAAGATAAAAATAGTGTATGGCTTCAAAGGAATACCACGTTTACACACACACACAAACACACACACACAATGTATGGTTTCAATTTCTGGCATTGCAATGGGAGAATGGCACTGGTGCCATTCTCCATCCTCCTATCACAAAGCCAAAAATTTTTACATTTTAAATTTGCACCACTGCCATTCTCCTGTTGCAATGTGCTGATTCAAAACTTTGGCTTTGTAAAGGAAGAATGGCACCATTGCCATTCCCCCCCATGCAATGTTGTGATTCAAAGTTTCTGCATCACAAAGATAGTATGGCACTAGTGCCATTCTCCCATTGCAATGTCACGATTCAAACTCTTGGCTTTGCAAAGGTTAAATGGCACGAGTGTCAATCTCCCAATGCAATGTCTTGATTCAAAATTTTGACTTCACAAAGGGAGAATGGCACCAGTGGCATTCTCCCATTGTTACAATATCATGATATAAAATTTTGGCTTTGCAAAGGGAGATGGCACCAGTGGCATTCTCCCAAGGCAAAGTCTCGAGTTAAATTTTTGTCTTCACAAAGGAAGAATGACACCAATCTGTTCTCCCCTTACGAAGCCAAAATTTTTCTCAAGTCAATGCATGGGGAGAATGGCACTGGTGCCATTCCCCTTTGCAAAGAAAAAACTTTGAATCATGACATTGCCGTGGGAGAATGGCACTAGTGCCATTCTCTGGTTGCAAAGAAAAAATTTAGGACATTGTAACAGGAGAATGGCACTAGTGCCACTCTCCCTTTGCAAGTTTGAAAATTTGAGAGCTTGGTAATGGGAGAATGGCACCTAGGTCCATTCTCCCATTGCATTGTTATAATTCAAAATATTGGCTTTCTCATTTTATGAAGCTAGAATTTGCACACTTGAACGTCATTAGACTAGCCTTGTGTATCCCTTTGGCTATAATCTGGTCGCTTTCCTATTTTCCATAATTGAAATGGTAGGGAATGGCTACTAGATGTGGGGATAAGGTTAAGATGTTGGTGGGGAATGAAGTGGTTGCAATAGGTTCAAATTGTGTAATCGATTCAAATGGGTGATGAAGTGGTGTGAAGATTGGGGTAGGTAATGTATCAGTGATAGTGGAGATGGGATATGCAATTCTCTGTAGGAAAGTTGGATTCACATGGAGAATGGCACCAATTCCATTCTCCACAATCCCACATGGAGAATGGCACTGGTACCATTCTCCCCCACTAGAAGGACAACTTTGTTGATCTTATGAACTTCTTTGGTTTTGTAGTTTGTTCATAACTAATTTCCTATCATCGTAATGAGAGGGGATCGCTATTATCAGATGTATGAATAAGGTCATGACGAGGGTGAAAATAATTCATGCTTTAGAAAAAGCTTTATCAAATTGCTAAAATTTTTAGGAAAATAATTCATGCTTTCATGAAAATTTTGTATAGACTCATTCATGCATTCTAGAGATTGGAACCAATGCCATTCTTCCCCACTAGAAGGACATATTTGATGGTCTTATGAAATTCTTTGGTTGTAGTTTGTTCATCATTAATTCTCCCTAATTGTAATGACAGGGGATGGCTATATGAAGTGGGGACAAGGTCATGATGATGGTGGGGAATGAAGTGGTTGGAATTGGTGCAGTGTGTGCAATAGATCCGGAGGCCTACTATAGAGATGTGAAGATTGGGATAGAAAATGTATCGATGATAGTGGAGAAGTCTATCAATATTGAAATGCTCTTTCCATTTCCCATTATGGATGCAGTGCTTGTTGGTGAGGCACTTTATAGTGTTGTCAAGTGGCCTAAGGGCTCTCTAAAACATGTTGGTGATTCTTTAGATGATGTGATAAAACTAAAGAAGCCACACCAAGTGATCTTGACCGACCTTATGTTGAGGCAGTGCCAATTTCTTCATTGGAAACTGACAATTTCATTCGTGAATCTTGGAAAGAGAAAGGTTGTGTTGTGGGATGAGAGCAAAATAAAGACCGTGAGGAAAGGTGTGATCTTATATGTTTTCCCGGGTGACTCTTTAAACTTTGACCTATTGGGGGTAACGATTGCATTGATGTGGGTATTGAAAAGAAAGAACAAATTACAGGAAGTGACTTAGGGTCTTCTATGCAAGATGTCGGCTCTCTCAGCCTAGTAAAGTGGCCCATCAAGCAGATTACCTTACTCAAAGGAAGCCCATTGCAACAATGTGTGCCCATGGACCACGTTACTGGCATAGATGAGTTGATCAATGATCAAATGTTGAAGAGGGATGATCCAATGTCAAATAAAAAAAGGTACAATTTCATTAATAGGGTGCCTAAACAAAGAGAGACTCCAACACCAATGTACAAAATGTCACTAGATTAGGTGCAATAGGTTTTTTCCATCAATTGTTGTGGGAGTAGGTGTTGCCAACATGCTTGAGCGAGATCTCTTAATGACTGTAAGGAAGAACTTTTGGGGCAGCTCCTTGGAGTGTCATACAAACTTTATATACAATGTGTTGTCAACGGTTTGGCATCATGACTACGTAGGGAGGATATGCTAAAATTCAGGGTAAATGATTGGGATGTGTGTTGTAGAGAATGGTATGAGATGCATGGAATTCCAAGGACATCATTTTATCAATACATGGAGCAATTTGAGAGTGGTATGCAACGATATGTGCACGGGAATTCAAGGATTGTGAGGAGGAGCAGGGAGCACACATGTATGGGAAGGGCTCTCATTCATCACTTTGTGTGGATAATAGCACAGAGCATATGCCTCACAAAAGTAGCATGGATGGTTCTAGAGAGACACAACGAGTGATACTTAAAGTGTATAAGAAGATAGACATCCTGCGTGAGGTCAACACTTCACTTAATCAACATGGTTATCAGAGCCTATCCACATCCACATTTGGCAGGGTTTGGAAATCAAACTTCAAAAATGTAGCTCTTGCTAAGACGAGTGAATTCTCTAAATGTAGCTCATGCCATCAGACCAAGGCTCAATTGGCAGCCACAAAAATCCAAGATGAGCACAATTCACTGATGGAGGAGAGAAAGATGCATATGATACAGCAACAAAGACTTCGGGTGAGTCCAAGGACACCGATTCTGCATGGCAATTATAGATTTCACTCATTGGAATGATTACCCATGGGCATGGACACGATCATTATGGACACTTCACCCTCAATGGTTTGTGGCCATCTGATCCCAACTTGATGATTGGATTGCTCTCAATTTGTTTGTGCAACCTCGAGAGGATGGATATGCATGACCTTGGAGACCTTGCTACTAATGGGATTCCAAGAAGTAGTGCTCACCTTTTGAATTCTCTATGCTCAAGAAATGCTTTGGACTACCATTATGGTTCTGAAGGTGCAGCCCTTTCCACAAGTGGAGCTAGCTTGTCCAAAAATATAGATGTTACGATCACAAATGCAAATCTAGAAACTGTATCGAAAAGTGACCCAAAGTCTGCTATCACGGAGGCCATGACAACTTCCATTGCAAGGGCTACATACACATGTATGAATTTGTTGCCATCAAGTACAAGAGAAAACCCACCCTCTTCAAAGGGAACTATTGTTGTTGAGCCACCATTCCAAAAGTTTCCAGATGAAAGCGGCATTTTCAAGACAATTCAATTGGGCTTCTTGATGGTAGGGCACACACATGAGGACATTGGTGCAATATTTAGCAGGTTCTCTGAGAGCTTGCAAGTGGGACAAACACTCACTTTCCTGCATCTGATGGATACATTCAAAAAATATACATCATCTTCACCAGCACCATTGCTTCTTACATGGGTTCCTAATTTCAAGGATTATGTGGATGGCTACCTATGTGATGGGCAAGAAATGCTAGTTGGTCTTGCAAAGCCATTACAATTTTGATTTTACATGCAAGGTGACAGACCAATGATGCAGTACAAGGTGAATCCAAAATCACCAAATTGGATGCCCATTGAAGGGGGAATTGAGCTATGGGAAGAAAGACATTGAGGGTCGACCATTGTTGCCAACAGGTTGTCTAGATATACTACAAATGGTTGCATTTGTCAGGGATCACTTGTAAGTCATATTAAGGATAAAGGATTACATTAAGTTTTGGGAAAGATGCGCAAGTGGAAATAATGCATCATATGAGTCCTACATTAGGCCAGTGATAGACTATTGGAAAACCATGATCGGTGTGCTCAAATAGGAAAACATCTCAAGGATAGGAGTGTACAGAGAGTTTTGGCCAAGAACACAATCTCCTAATGAGGAGGATGATATAGATGCTCGCATTAATGCGTTTCAAGTCTATCAGGAATGTGATGATCACTATTGTGTGCCTCTATAAGGTAAGCCAAGGGAAGAGTTAAGAGAAAGGGGCTCAGTAATGCAGATGCCTATGTTGATTTATGGAACAAGTATTGGGCAAAGAATAGGTTGGATCGATAGGTATGGGAGTGTATTGATGCATTCATCTGGTCATGGACATCAAAAGCCATAAATAGACCCAAGAAGATTAAGATTCCATAGAGTGTATGTATCATAGCATAGGAGAGCTTGCTTGATTTCAGAGCATAGAAAATGGTGTCGATTTTCTCCCTCTTAATCTCCCGAACTTCCATTGTCACGTGTGTTCTCATGTGATGTTTCTCAATTGTTGTTATCTTGTCAATGGGTATTTGCATATTATTAATATGACAATTTTCAGAAGCTGTCCTTCACCAACAACTACTTTGTTTCTAGTGGTTCGCTATGGATGGTGTTTGTTAACACCACCAACTGGTGTTTATATACACAATGAAATGTTTCACAACCAATGAAGTTTTTCATAATCATTGGGATTCCAAAATATTAGCATATTAAATATTGGAAATCACCCACAATCAATGAAAAATTTCCCAAATTTAATGAAGCCTTTCCCAATTTTAATAAAACCCACCCAATTTCAAAATTCCCAAAATGCAACTTCTGTCCCACTTTATCTAATACGGTGTTACTTGTTGAACATGACATTTGAAGTCCCATATATGAGTTTGGTACTGTGACGCCAAAAATTGATATTTTTAACTTGGCATTGATATTGTTTTTCTCTATGTTTGATAAGAGTTTGAGTATCAAGTGATAGCCTAGCAGCTCTCACTTATCTCTATTTTCTATGATATTGTATGGGATTGAGAGGATGAGTGGAATGGCTCATTGTAAATACCATAGGTATGAATTATAAATACCTTGGTATGGGGTGAGAGTTATTGGTGTATGGGATATTATGAGTTTTTTAGAAAATAGGAAGAGTGAGTCATATAAAGAGGTGGGCTCATGTCCATGTGTTCCAATAATATAAGAGAGGCCACATGCCAAGCGTGTGGAAGGCATGTGGAGGAGTGTGAAGTCAAGAGGAATCCTTCTAGAACTCCTATGTGGAATAAGGAGGATGTGGACATGTGGAAAAGAGAGGGTCCGTATGGGCTCCATGTGAGGAGACTCTTGACTTTCTCAATATTTTAAGAGTCTTGAGCATCTTTTGATGGGACACATGGCAAGAGTAGCCAAAAAGGACATGGATGGTGACATACGTGCTTATGTGATTGATGGGGAAAGGAATCTACAGGCAGCAATTGTAAATGGGTGAAGGAGGGTAACAAAATCTCTATAAAAGGAGCCCTCCTCTCCCTTGTTCATAAGGATCTCTTCCACCATTGAGCCTTATGTTGCTGTAGTTCTAGTCTCCCCAAGCCTCTTCCATGAGCCTTCTCTTCCTCTTGTAGATATTCTCTTATGTAGACTCTTGAGTCCTTCTCTCTCTAGTTTATTTCTCTCTCTATGAGTAGTCTTGGAGCTTCCGCTCCCTCTTGTATGTATGAAAAACCTCTTCTTCTCCCTTGTGTTTATAGTGTCGAGGTGGATTCTGACTCTATTTGTAATGAAGGTCACTTCAGGTTCTCTCTCTCTCTTGAGTGTCTCTTCCCTTTTCTTTCTTTCAAAGCCTTAAAAGTTCTTTCTATTCGGTTGCTCACTGTGCACACATGGTCCATTTGTTTCCCGAGCCACTATGCAAACTTCTTCCCCTCTTCTAGGCAAAATCTATGAGGTTTGGATCGTTGATGAAGGTGGAGTCTTGAGGGAGCATCCTGCTCAGGCGAAATTAGCCTGGGTGGAGGGTAGTTTTCATGACAGTTTGACCCCCTATTAGTGTTTTGCTCATAACTTTCTGTTCGGTAGTCCGATTGTAATGAAATTTATATCAGCACGAAGCTCTCTTCAAAGGCATGTTTGTATATAATCAGATCTTGAATTAGATACTACTGCAAAAATTTATGAGTCTCTGTGTTTGACAGTCTGTTTTCATGATAGTTTTTACCCCTTCCAGTAAACTGTCCATATCTCTTCAACCATCTGTCTGTTTTCAATGAAACTTATATCAGCCAAAGCTCATCTCAAGGCACATCTCTTTGTGTACTTGAATCTTTGATATCATGTTTCTATTGAAAGTTATAGGCCTCTGTGTCTAATGACAGTTTGTAGAGTGTTTTGAGCTAAGTATAAAGGTGTCTATGAAGGAGGTGCAATGTTTCCTCGGAATCTACCCATCCGACCTAATCAGCCCCTTCAAACTCCTCGATATATATCAGTTCATATCATGTTGAGCTGCAAGATCTTCTTTTAACAACGTATCGCTCTTCTCTTTGGTGCAGACCGGCTCACTGAGATTATGGCCTCTGCTGACCTTTCCTTCTCCCTATGCTTGACTACAACATTACTTGGGATGTTACCATCTTCATTCTCATCTAAGGGAGGAAAGTATGGTGTGGTATCTTGGCATAAAAGCTTCTTTCTAATGTCTCATTCTCAATGACAAGTATCTTTGGCAGTCAGTTCGAATGCTACCGAAAGTGAAGAGGTGCATGAAGTATATTACCCCCGACTTCATGTCACATCTTATGGTGGAGATGCCGGGTACGTTTGGTATTGGATTCATCCCACCTTACTAAACGGTCTCGGGTGTACTTGATTGCATGTTATGCCTAGAAGAGGCATGTGTTTGTATGAGATAAAGAAGATGCCTGGAAGAACTCCGTTAGAAGAGATTGCAACCCATTTAAGAGAACTTGAAGATTGTGAAGGTGATGCTCAAGCTATTCGCACAGTCACCTTGATCATATCTTTTATGTTTGCACTGTTGAATATGTTGGTGAATCGACAATGCCGGCAGTAGGCACAATGTGATAGATTGGGGATTGTTCCATGCACTGGCAGCTTGGTGTGAAGAAGAGTTGAGTCTTTGGATAGTTTTCGACTATAACAATGGAGTGGTGATTCTTAATGCTTTCAACTTCTTTTGCTATGTAAATGATGAAGATTACAATATCTTGAAGCTTTTATGTGCACTTCCTATTGTGAAAGGGTGATTCTAGAATGCATGTATACACAATGTTTTCATGGTGTTGGTTGGTCACTTATTTTTGAAGATTTTGTTGAGGATCACATTGTGGAGGGTTTTCAACAAGTGGTTATGCATAATAAGTCGGTCTTGGTATACTAAGGCTCTGTGGGATCTTGTTCGAATCTTGTTTGGGATATTATTTGGATCTTGGTGTTTCCTTTTTGTGTTTCATCATGGTGAAGATTCCAGTGTTTTGAGGGACCCAAGGGGAAGACCCGGAGTCTTATCTTCGGGATTTTGTTTGAGGATGCCGGCTTTCTGGATGGTCCATGAAGGATCGGGCAGAGATTTTGCCTGATTTTCTTGAAGGTGTAGCCTTGAGTTGGCATGAGACCTTGCCGGACTCTACCATTGAGGATTGGGACCAAGTGGTGGCAGCAATGAAGCAGAGATTTGGGGCAGTGGAGTCGCCAAATGCTTTGATGTTGCAGTTGGACCGGTTCTATCAAGGAGAGGGTGAGTTGGTCTCTGCGTTGGCAATCCGATATGAAACTTTATGGACAAAGTATGAAAGGGCAGCTTTGCGAGCTATGGCATCTACATCATCGGCCCCTCAAAGTCTCTCAGGGATGGAGCACTTAAAGATGAGCAAATTTGTTATGGCTTTGGAGCCTCGTCTTCGCTCAAAAGTAATGAGTACAGATCCAACAACATACATGGAGGCGCTTCGCATTGCAACCAAGAAAGAAGCTTCTCTAAAGATCGAATCCTCTTTTGTGTCTTCAACAGCTTCAACTTCTAAGGTGGAGGTAATGGGCACTCCTCAGGTACCAAAGTCCTTTGAGTTAGATCATAATATCTCCCAATTGATGGCAGAGTTTGCTGATTTGAAATTGCATTTGGTTAATGCATGACAACCTAGAGCACCAAAGAGTGAAGATAGGCCTCGAGATAGGAGTGGGGTCACTTGCTATGAATGTAATGAAAAAGGTCACTATCACCTCGAGTGTCCTAGATTGAGAAAGAAAGAAGAAAAACAAGTATCCTTGTTAGAAGCTTCTTCAGGGGATGAGGAAAGAGAGGTAATGATGGCTAAACGGGGGCGTGGTAAAGCAAAAGAAGAAGAAGAAAGTAAGGAAGAAGTACATGAGGAACATCAGGAAGAGGAACACCGTAGTAAGAAAAAGAAGGCATCTAGAAGGAGAATTAGCCAGTCAGACTTTCCTTTAGGACAAGGAATTGGAAGCTATGACTTGTTGTCCGACCTTAAAGAAAAGGAAGCTCATATCACCTTTGGTCAATTACTTGCTTTGTCTCCAAAACTACGAAAGGAATGGGGAAAACTAGCAAGCACAAGGGTGTCAAAGAAGAAAAAGAAGAAAAGTGCCAATCCTATTGTTCAAAAGGTAGATATAGATGTTGGTGATGATGTACCTATGGTTGATGTGATCATTGATGGTCAAGTGATTTCTAATGTGTACATTGATGGAGGTGCATCGATTAATGTCATGAGTGAGAAGACCATGATAGATGCTGATTTAAAATACTCTAGTACTACCTCTCCTTATCGCATTAAATTGGCTGACAACACTAGGGTTAAGACCTTGGGAGTTGTGAAGAATCTAGAAGTGGATGTATGTGGAAATTCTGTGCCGACTACTTTTCAGGTGATCCCTACCAAGCCAGATGCACGTGCCTATCCATTGATTTTGGGAAGGCCTTGGCTACGCAAGGTGAAGGCTGTTCAAAAGTGGGATACTGGAGAATTGATTTTGCAGGGAAATGATAAGAAGGTGCACTACAACATCAAAAGCCGCAAAAAGGAAGTTGTCAAGGAGGAGTCTTCAACATCAGAGAGTTCAAGCTCTGACTTAACCGATGAAGAAGAAGAGACAGGGTGTAGCTCCGAGGAGTCCAACTCAGAGGGTGAGGTGGAAGGAGTGGCCTTTGGTCTTTGTCTTGGTGCTGATCAGGATGAGTCAGGAAGAAACAAGGTGGCGGTGTAAGAAGATCCTATAGACACACTTCATGTGGAGGATGTGGAGCACATTAAACGATGCCAACGCAATGAAGAGCTTCTTGGTGATTCTCTATCAGGTAGTGAGAAGCTCCAGTACTTAGATATGCTAGATGATTTTCCATGTCTCTTTGCAACAAGCTATTCACATGTTCGGCAAGTCTCTCTTGTGGAGCACAAGATTGAGTTGAAGCCACAGATTGCAAGCCAGTTGTGCAACGCTTAAGGCGATTGGGGGTGATCCAAGCTGTGAGGCACTAAAGAAAGAGGTAACACAACTACTTGAGGTGGGATTCATCTTTCCTATTGATGATTCAGAATGGATATCTCCTGTAGTTGTCACACCAAAGAAAGGAAATAAGTGGCGAGTTTGTGTGGACTTTCGTCCTTTGAATGCATGCACTAAGAGGGATCATTTTCCTTTGCCATTCCAAGATGAAATACTAGACCAAGTAGTAGGGCATGAGATGTATTCTGTATGTGATGGGTATTCTGGGTACTTTCAAATTCGTATTCGGGAGGAAGATCAAAAGAAAACCTCATTTGTCACACCTTGGGGAGTTTTTGCTTACAGAGTGATGCCTTTTGGGTTGACCAATGCACCAGCTACATTTCAAAGGTTCATGAGTCAAGTTCTTGAGCCTTACTTGGGAAAGTTCATAAGGGTGTTTTTGGATGATTTTTGCATTTATTCTCGGCGCATAGATCACATGGAGAAGTTAAAGATGGCCTTAGCTAGGATTGATGAAGCAAAAGGGTGTCTAAATCCTAGCAAGTGTCATTTGGCTCAAACAAAAGTGCTCTTATTAGGGCATATTGTGTCTCAAGAAGGCCTGCAAATGGATCCTGACAAGGTTCAAGCAATCATGGCATTGCCAAGTCCTGAGAATGTCACTGGTGTTCACAAAATTCTAGGAAAGAGCAAGTATTATCAACGCTTTTGTGATGATTTCACAGAGATAGTGCATCCCATGAACTTGTTGACAAGAAAAGGAGTTTCTTTCCAATGGGGTATGGAGCAACAAGAGTCTTTCCAGCAACTTAAGGAGGCCATGAGTAAGGGCCCAATATTGAAGCCCCCTGATTGGTCTCAAGACTTTTATGTAAATCCAAGTGTATCTTTGCATTCAGTTGGTGCTGTATTGTTACAAAAAGGAGAGGCAGGTAGAATGCAACCCATCTATTATGCCAGCCGATAGATTACAGATGTGGAAACAAGGTATGAAGAAATGGAGCAGCAAGCTCTCTCTTTGGTGTTTTCCATCTGAAAGTTTTGCTCCTATTTATTACCTCGACCATTTTTCTTCCTTACCTCTCAGTCTGTATTAGCATATCTAGTTTGCAAGCCTAATCCTGGGGGGAGATTTGCAAAATGGTTGTCAGAGCTTCAAGAGTTCTCTTTCTCTTTTGTCACTGAAAATACCACTAGGTCCACTATGGCAGATTTGCTCACAGGACGGGAGGATCTAGGAGAAGAAAAGAAATGTAAGGAGAACATTAAAGATGAAAGGGATACACCACCAACAGATTTTGTTTTGTATTTTGATGGGGCTTTTAGTCCTTCATGCCAACAAGGAGGCGGGGGGATAGTCTTGATGAATCCTAAAGGTCAAGAGGTATGGGCAAGAGGACAAGAGCTTCCAGGTATCACAACTAACAATGCAGTTGAGTATAATGCTTTGATTCTTGGTTTGGAGGGTTGTCTTCAAAGTCAAGTTAAAGAATTGGAAGTAAGAGGAGATTCTCAGCTTATTATAAAGCAAATGCAAGGGCATTACAAGACAAGAAGTCCTCATTTGAAGGAGCTTAATCAAAAGGCTATGGCACAATGTAGTCGGTTTGATTTTTGCAAGTTTGTTCATATAAACAGAAAAGAAAATCAAAGGACAGATGAGTTAGCTAAAGCCATTGTAGTGCCAGACTGGGGGGTGGCTTTTTGGGTAGACACTGGATGGCAAAAACTACAAGATGTTCAGCAATATGTGGAAGAAGGCATGTTTCCTCAAGGGTTAACTCCACAACAGAAGCAGAGATTGGTTACTTTTGGCCATGCCTCCATAAGGATGTATATGACTGTGACAAATGGAACCTATCAGCTTGAGGATGTTGATGGCATGGTGATACCCAGATGCACCAATGAGTATCGCCTTAAATTCTTCTATGCTCAACCACCTTGAGGGCCAGCAGACCCTCTCTATCCTAGAGAGGATCTGCTGGGGGGGGAAAGATGTGACGCCAAAAATTGATATTTTTAACTTGGCATTGATATTGTTTTTCTCTATGTTTGATAAGAGTTTGAGTATCAAGTGATAGCCTAGCAGCTCTCACTTATCTCTATTTTCTATGATATTGTATGGGATTGAGAGGATGAGTGGAATGGCTCATTGTAAATACCATAGGTATGAATTATAAATACCTTGGTATGGGGTGAGAGTTATTTGTGTATGGGATATTATGAGTTTTTTAGAAAATAGGAAGAGTGAGTCATATAAAGAGGTGGGCTCAT
This sequence comes from Dipteris shenzhenensis, assembly GCF_047967505.1. Taxonomy (NCBI): domain Eukaryota; kingdom Viridiplantae; phylum Streptophyta; class Polypodiopsida; order Gleicheniales; family Dipteridaceae; genus Dipteris; species Dipteris shenzhenensis. The sequence goes on along the minus strand of NC_141622.1, from coordinate 24,292,387 downwards.
GTCCATGTGTTCCAATAATATAAGAGAGGCCACATGCCAAGCATGTGGAAGGCATGTGGAGGAGTGTGAAGTCAAGAGGATTCCTTCTAGAACTCCTATGTGGAATAAGGAGGATGTGGACATGTGGAAAAGAGAGGGTCCCTATGGGCTCCATGTGAGGAGACTCTTGACTTTCTCAATATTTTAAGAGTCTTGAGCATCTTTTGATGGGACACATGGCAAGATTAGCCAAAAAGGACATGGATGGTGACATACGTGCTTATGTGATTGATGGGGAAAGGAATCTACAGGCAGCAATTGTAAATGGGTGAAGGAGGGTAACAAAATCTCTATAAAAGGAGCCCTCCTCTCCCTTGTTCATAAGGATCTCTTCCACCATTGGGCCTTATGTTGCTGTAGTTCTAGTCTCCCCAAGCCTCTTCCATGAGCCTTCTCTTCCTCTTGTAGATATTCTCTTATGTAGACTCTTGAGTCCTTCTCTCTCTAGTTTATTTCTCTCTCTATGAGTAGTCTTGGAGCTTTCGCTCCCTCTTGTATGTATGAAACCTCTTCTTCTCCCTTTTGTTTGTAGTGTCGAGGTGGATTCTCACTTTATTTGTAATGAAGGTCACTTCAGGTTCTCTCTCTCTCTTGAGTGTCTCTTCCCTTTTCTTTCTTTCAAAGCCTTAAAAGTTCTTTCTATTCGGTTGCTCACTGTGCACACATGGTCCATTTGTTTCCCGAGCCACTATGCAAAATTCTTCCCCTCTTCTAGGCGAAATCTATGAGGGGTGGATCGTTGATGAAGGTGGAGTCTTGAGGGAGCATCCTGCTCAGGCGAAATTAGCCTAGGTGGAGGGTAGTTTTCATGACAGTTTGACCCCCTATTAGTGTTTTGCTCATAACTTTCTGTTCGGTAGTCCGATTGTAATGAAATTTATATCAGCATGAAGCTCTCTTCAAAGGCATGTTTGTATATAATCAGATCTTGAATTAGATACTACTGCAAAAATTTATGAGTCTTTGTGTTTGACAGTCTGTTTTCATGATAGTTTTTACCCCTTCCAGTAAACTATCCATATCTCTTCAACCGTCTGTCTGTTTTCAATGAAACTTATATCAGTGCGAAGCTCATCTCAAGGCGCATCTCTTTGTGTACTTGAATCTTTGATATCATGTCTCTATTGAAAGTTGTAGGCCTCTATGTCTAATGACAGTGTGTAGAGTGTTTTGAGCTAAGTATAAAGGTGTCTATGAAGGAGGTGCAATGTTTCCTCGGAATCTACCCATCCGACCTAATCAGCCCCTTCAATCTCCTCGATATATATCAGTTCATGTCATGTTGAGCTGCAAGATCTTCTTTCAACAACGTATCGCTCTTCTCTTTGGTACAGACCGGCTCACTGAGATTATGGCCTCTACTGATCCTTTCCTTCTCCCTATGCTTGACTACAACATCACTTGGGATGTTACCATCTTCATTCTCATCTAAGGGAGGAAAGTATGGTGTGGTATCTTGGCATAAAAGCTTCTTTCTAATGTCTCATTCTCAATGACAAGTATCTTTGGCAGTCAGTTCGAATGCTACAGGAAGTGAAGAGGTGCGTGAAGTTTATTACCCTGACTTCATGTCACAGTACTCCCGTATAAGAGTCGACCAATGTCCCATATGGAATCTTTGCAGTCCTAAAAATCATATTTAAAGTCCCACAAATAAGTTTAGAAGTCCACTTTGGGAGAAAATCAATATCCCACATGCAATATTTGAATTTCCTTATGGAATTTCAAGTTGTGTATAGGCATTTGGAGGTTCCTTATGGAATTTCAAGTCCCACATAGGAACTTTAGGGTCTTTTATGGGACTTGAAGTCCCACATATGAGTTTTAGAGGCCCGCATGCATGTAGGACTTTGGGATCCTTCATGGGATTTAAAGTCCAATGTAGGAGTTTTGGGGTCCCTTATGAGATTTGATCAATGTCCAACGAGGGATTTGAAGTCCCATAGAGAAGTTCAAATGTCCCTTATGGGATTTGATTATATCCCATAAGAGATTTGTAAAGTCCCATATCAAAGGCAGCAAGTTTTAAGGTTTTCTTTGATTTGATAAGAAATTCCATTTTTAAAGAATTAATTCGAGATTTATGGAATTAAATATGATTTAAAAGACTTAGAAAAAAAAACCCTAGTGCATTCATCTCCATCAAAGATGACTCAATAGTTGGGTTCTATAATTTGCCCTACTGACAAAAGGTTCTTGCTAAGTTTCGGAACATAGAGTACATCTTTTACCAATCCTTTTGTACCAGTGAAATTGTTCATAGGGACAATTCCTTTCCCTTCTATTGGATTAGGTGCATTATCTACCATGTAGATGACATTCTTATGTCCTTCTAATGGTCTCAACTTTATGAACCATTCTTGATGCTTTGCCATATGAGATGATGCACCTTTGTCATATGAGATGATGCATCCCCGTCAATGTACTAAAAATCATGATCTAGTTGTTTGACTTGATTGTTGCATTTCCCTTTTGCATTGTAACCAATGCAAGATATATAGTTTCAGTCTTCTACATATCCTTGCTTGCAAAAAACATGTTCTCAAGTTCATTTGCATAATGACTGTGATCGCAATGTCCACCGTGATGATTTCCTCTTCCTCAGAAATTCCCTCAATTGCTACTAGATTGACTGCCTTGTCATATTGCTTCTTGCTGTGGCAATCTCTATAAACTTATGACAGTAGCTGCACTGAATGTTTGACATGTTGGTGGATGCATTCCCTTGTCTACATATGCCTCTGCCTCTGCCTCTAGCTCTGCTTCTATCTGAAGCTGTGAATGCTTGATCATTGGAATTACCTTTGCATGTGTGCATGGCTTGATTCTTGAGTTCTTCACCAAGTAGAAGACTGGAGCTCTTCCAATGTTGAAATTTACCGTTGAATGGCAATACTTTGGACTAGAATCTCGTATCCCTCTAATAGTCCATTCAAGATGACTTGAACCATTTCTATGGGATTGATCGTCACTCCTGTTGCTGCGAGTTGATTGTTGTAATCCTTGATCCTGAGTATGTAAACATGACTAGTTTCATTGATGCTACAAAAACTCTGGTTGATTTTTTTTTTGAGTGTGAGTCCTAGAAGTGTTCTTGGACTCATAAACAGCTACAAACATATCCCATGCTTCTTTTGATGTCTTGACTATGTTGAGCTATCCTAGCATGACATCTTGCACATTCTACTTGATCTGATGACATGCATACTTGTCTTTCTTGTCCCATTCTACCTATGCTCAGGCAATGGAAGGATCTATACAATGTGCAGACACTATTGGTGTAACTGTAGATCCCGTTGCTACTGGTGCTATGGCAATAGGTGGAGTAGAGATACTACTGGCTGGATTGTTAAATGGTCTAGGTGTAGATCCATTGACATACTCCCATTTGTCTTGAAGCACAAGAATGGTCTCCATTTGGTATATCCATGTGCTGTAATTGGAGTTGTCTAGCTTAGCAGATGCCGCCAAATTTAGGTTGCTAGTCGGACATGGTGCAAGAAATGTACTCAAAGTGTCTGTGGAATCACTCTCTGAATCAACTGCAAAACACTGACGGTGTCAAGTGAAACTTGAATTGTATGTGAAGATAGACCTATGATATATAATGAAATATGATGGGAATAGACAAGAGGCTTTATAAGGCTTGAAATGATGTGCATAATGCCGAAAAATAGCCAAATAGGCCTTATAATGATGGCATGTGTGTGTGAAATGAAATCATGTGCAATTTGCCCATTGATCAGTCGGTCAATGTCTCTGAACACTCTAAAGTCTACTCATTGAACTGTGAAATGTCGGGTTTCAGGTCGTGTGATGATGTGAAGCTGCATGTGAGCGACGGGACTCCGAGAAGGAACTATTTAGGAATTTCTTGGCATGGTTTCAATTGGCTGCTTTGGAGTTCTCTCCACTATGGATGATCTAATCTACTCTGAACTAGATCTAGACCAACCATCAAGCGATGAAAAAGTAGCAAATAATTCATTTTCTCAGTTCGTTTTAGGTGCTGGGTCAAATGCATTGATGTAGAGGCTGATGTGCATGTAGGAAGTGGATTTGTCATCATCGAGGCTTAAAAATATGTGAGACTTATGCTGAAATGTACATGTGATGTGATGAGTGTGTAGAGCACCAAAAATCAACATTTTTTCTTTTTGAAGTGCCCTCAAATTGTTCTTGGATCAAAAGATACGGCTTGATCTAGGTGGAGGGGCAAAAAGGGTGAAAATGATGATGTGGCCATTGAGATGTGGCAACTCTGTTCACTTGCAGTGACTGTTCCTAGCAAGGGTTGTGCTTGTGAAACATTGTGTGATGAGGTGTTAGGTCTATGCACATGCAGGGTGCCAAGTGTGCCAGTTACGTGGCAATTGTGCCTAGCAGGGTGTAAGTGCCAAGTGGTAGTGATGATGTGGCAACTGACGGTGCATTGATGAGGTAGCAGTCGACTATGCATTGATCAAGGGGTAGTTGACTCGTCAAAGCTAATGTGGATTTGCTGATGTGGTAGTGATGTCAGGTGATAATTTGGCTAATCAATGATGACATGGATGCCACATATCAGTTGAGGTGACAGATGACGATAATGTGGCAGTCGATGATGTGGCTTTTCCTATGTGATGGGTGATGTGGCACCTCGAGCACACTTAAAGACAGGGCCACATCATCATTTTTCACATGGATATACTCGTTTTCATCGATCGTGGGAGCTGAAGCTAGAGCCGTGGATATGTTGAGCAAAAGGCAGATGAAAAAGGGCGATCGTGGACAAGGCATTTGTTGTAAGAGGCCTTTGATCATGTGGGTGGAGGCTTTGTTGGTTTTGTGAGCTTGGCTATGTTAGAAGGTCATGTTGGAGATGGGTCATTACTGTAGAGACACTTTGTCTGTTCGTGACGTGAGGTCAAGTGGTCGTTTCAGGCTGTCAATGATGGAGGTCATTTTGGCTCATGGCTATGGCATTCCTATGTAGCTGGGTGTCGATGCTAGAGTATTCATTGAGAACAACATGAGCTTTAAGCTTGGGCTAAGCCAATCTTTTGGCATTCATTTTGTAAGGCCATTGAAGACAAGGCCTATATTCGTTAGGCGTGCAAAGAGATGCTTCGATGCATGGAGAGCTCTAAGTCGACCGTGTTGCATGAGCTCACTCAAGACTCCTCTTTGCAAGTCGTTGGAGCCTCTACTGACTAGAGAAGCTATTGTATGTGCCTGGGCTAAGGCTTGCTGGAGGCCCTGTTGTCGCCAATGGAGTTGAGCCTATTGGCCGGCTTGTTGGCTTAGCAGAGTTGTTGGCTTTGCATTGTTGATGGGCTTTCACCCATGGAAACTTAAATGAGCCATTGCTAGAACTTGTTTTTGCTGATCTACCGTCTTCAAGGCCTTTGACATTTGGAGGTGTCATTGGAACCTCCTTGTCTGTTGGAACTGTAGAAGGCCGAGTTGATAGAAGTCGTAGAATTCTCACTTCTTTGGTATTGCAGTGAAATCTCTCCTCTCACAAAGATCTGTTCTCATAGAGATCCTCTCCTTTCACAAAGAATAGAGAAAATCCTCCCTCTCCCTCTCTCTCTCTCTCTCTCTTTCTCTCTCTCTCTCCCTCTCTCTCTCTCTCTCACACACACACACAAAATCAACTCAAAGAATCTCTCCTCTATTTATCTCTTATAAATCTCTGAGGGAAACACTCAAAGAACTCTCTCTTTTAAGGAGGGAATGAATGGACGAAAAGCTCTCTCAAGGGAAGATAATGAAATGCACTCACAATCACTTGAGAACTCTCAATCGATCTCTCACACCCTCTCAAGGATTGCAATGCCTCAACAAAAGGTAGGACCATGCTCTGATACCATGACAAAATATGAAGAGGGGAGAGGAGAAGAGTGGAGATGAGGAGATAGGGCACAGTTAGAGAGCACACCACAAATGACTACCTATATACTAGATTTAGTTAAAAATGTATACCAACCCTTTTAGGGCTAGGGTTAGGGAATCTAACCCTTTCCTTTATAGAACCCTATTGGGTTAGTGCTATGCACATATGATGTTGAGCATGGTTTCTCAACACCCTCTCTACCTCCAATCTTTCTTGAACCTCACAGAATTGCATCTCTATAACTGCTACATTACTCGAGTCCTGCATTTCCCCCCACACAGTCAAGATCGGATGCTCCAAAGTGTTTGCAGGTGCAAAATCTGTGCACCTATCCAACCCCTCTTTTGGATAGCCTAATTTGATACTACTCTCCCAAACGGAGAGTGCCCCTAGTACTTCATCTTATCTCAACCTTTTGATGTATTTGATGTCAATAAAAAACAAATATTCTCTATTTTCAATCAAAACATACGGAAAGGTTTGCATCAAAACCTCATCCATCATATGTTCCTCCTCTTCTTCCTCTTCTTCCTTTTTTGGCTGTCCCATGGATGATATTTTGCTTGCTTCTTCGGGCACCATAGCCACCTCTACATGTGCTCCACTTATGTTGTGTTTTTTTCCTTGTCCAATGTTGCACTGGACCACTCTAGGACAAGGGCAGATTTTGCAATAGCATTGAGATTCTCTTCAACTTCACATTCTTGTTGTGCTGCTAGAAGAATCTAGGTGGCTCTGCCTCTATGAATGAAGGTACATCTACGTCCTCCATTTCTAGAAGAATTACACAATGGACTGTAAGGCCCGCTTTTTGCAAGTCTAACTCTTCATCCTTTGAAATTCTTATAAAATGCTTTGAAATAAGGGATTTACCAATTCTCTACAACCTATGCCCAAAAATACTATCAACGTGGTGACAATGAGGAGATTGATGGGAACCCATCGTACTCTATCTAGCCGGATCATGTAAGGCTTAATTTTTTATGTGATGTAATCTACCACATCTTTGAAAAGATATAGGTGCTTGTGGACTGTGCTAATGACATCTATCTCAAGCTCAAAAATATCATACAACTCCACCTCTCTACTCAAACAACGAGTAGAAGGGATGAAGTCATGGTATGCCCCGTGGGGTGTGTCCATTGGAGGTTTGTAGAAGATGAAAAGAGCAAGGAGAGGTTGTCTCAAAGGTGAGCACAATAAAGGCTATGTTCATACCTATGGCCCCTTATATAGTTGACTTCAGACTCTTTAAAGACCCTTAAGAGTCTACTACAATTCAGGTAATCAAATATTGGACAATGTAATATATTGTCTTATTTTTTATTAGATCTAGTTCAAATCCATCACCATGATTAGATACTATAAACCATGAGGATAATTTAGCACAATTAGTGTTTTAAAAGATTCATAAATATAATGTGGACTCATTAGATAGAATCCATAAATTGTGAACTAAAAAACTACTAATTCTATTGTGTTAGTACAAATGACATCACACTCAATGAAAACTATTACATTTATTCAAACACTATTACAACACACTTCCAAAACTATATCATATTTTCAAAACTATTACAACACACTTCAAAAACTACTAATTTTATTAAGTATAGATGCATTTCTAGTACAAATGACATCACACTTCAAAAACTATTACATTTTTTCAATACCTGTATGAATGGCCAAATTATAAGGAGGCTTCCATATGAGCATTGATGTTCCTTGTCCTTTTCAATATCTTCCCATTTAGTGTAAAGAAAAATCACTATGATCAAAGGTGACAGCAATGTATTCATGAATGTGCTTCAAGCTCCAAACTATCTGTGACCTCAAGATATTGGATTTCCCCATTAAGCATATGTAGCTCTACCTCTTTGGTGTCCACTACATCACAATCCATAGGTATCCATGTGCCATGATTATTTTTCCAATCTCTATAAGAATATCTCATGTAGCAAATACTCTGCACTACTTGGAATACTCCACACTACTTGGTATCTTATTACTATACTTTCTTTGGTAAGTATACATCGAAAAAGGTCTCCCTTCTGCAAACCCTTCCTAACATCCCACATTGGGTATAGAAGATTGCCAAGAAATTACTTTGCTAAGTGTTTGCATACCCACATGGTCTTTGTTTTGTGGATGAACACTGATTTGAAAAAATAAATAAATATAATGGATGGCATGAACCAACTAATACCCATTGATTTTGAATCAAAAGTAAAATTCATTGGTGATTAAATATCTGATCTCATCTGTCATTCTAAATGCATCTATAGAGAATAGATTAGGAAGAGGCCATTATGGACTATCAAAGTTACGGAGAGGAATAGGACGGAGGCTTCCATATGCTCTTTCTCTTCCAGGTACTTGGTAACATGAATTATAGACAAACATCCTAGAATTTGTCAAGGAGGTAGAACTCCATCTAGAGAACATTAACTCCTCAATATTTGAATGGAAATCTTGAAATGTTTCCATGAAACTATCCATTGGCTGGGTTTCAACTTTGGTAGAAGAAAAGATATCTACATCAGACACAAAGAAAGATGTTAATGGACCAATAAATCTCTCTCACACACTCTCTACCTACCTCTCTCTTTCTCTCTCTCTCTCTCTCTCTCTCTATTGTCACCACAACACACCCTCTCTCAAAACACATACACACATACAGTCATTAGAATGCACAAATGAAATGAAATTATGAAAAAATGGACAACATAAAAGAGAGATACAATTTCAAGGAAAGCAAGTTTGACTTGCAGGGTCTAAGCTCATGTCTCGAGCCATGTACACGTGTTGAACCTTCACCTTAAGTCCTTTTTTTGTATTACAAAACCCAACAATGTGACCCTTCCAATTCTTCTCTTTCTTTTCTCTATCCTTTCTAAAAACTTTGAATGGACCTATTGTTGGTAAACTGAAAGGAAAGAGTAGAGTGGACATAAATTCAGAATACTTGCATTATGGAATGAAAAAGAGTGAGGTCTTTATGTAGGCACCTCTTACATGCTCAGTGACATCACTGATGACTTCAAAGCTCCACAATCATCTCCTCAATCTGCTCCTAGATTCTCTCAATCATCCTATGTGGCTTTTCACCACCTAACTGTGCTTATGGGCACCTAACTGTGCCTCTAGCACTCACACATAGAAACCAAGGTGTGCCTGAGGCATACACCTTGAGATATCCCAACAAACCCCCCCTCAAGGGAATGCCTCAGGCTATGTCAAGGATACAACTAGCACAAGGTGTCTCATGCCATCTCATGGTGGTCATGGATCTATCAATGGCTAGGATCTCAAGCTAGCAAGGGTTTCCATGGGTGTAAGGTAAACAAAAGGGATACAAAATACCTTCCAATGGTTATCTCCCCTGCATGTACATGTACACAATGTCTGCAGGAGGTACCATGAAGCAAAACACATACACGTGGCCTACATCATAAGGTGACCAGAGGTGTTTACAAAACACACAACACAATAATTTATTTCATTCATTTTGGAGGACTATCCAGGCTGAGTACCTTGACTCAACATAAAAAGAGAGATCTGGAGCATACATAGAGATGATTTAAAATGCATAATCTTCAAAGGATGCCTCATCTTGTGGAGGCTCATCAACTGAAAGGAGATTGGCATTTTCTATCTTTGCTTTGGCTCTACAAAACTTCTCATGATGATTGTTTTTGCCACAGTGTTTGCATGGATTGATTTTGAAGCAGTCCTTTGAAAGGTGATTTGTCTTTCCATAATGATTGCAAGGTGTAAACTTGCCCTTCTGGATTTTTACAGCATAAGCTATGTCATTGCCTTTCCTGAGCTCCATGTGCCTTTCTTCTTCTTGGAGAGCAGAGATAATACCTTCAAGATTAGAATTAGGAAGATTTTTCAAAGTGGTAACAATATGATCATAATCTTCAGGCATACTCTTAAGCAACACTGCCATAGCATCATCTGTAGTGATAGGAGAGTTGATAGAAGCAAGTTGAGTCATAAGACTCCACATGTAATTGACATGGGCTGCCAAAGTAGTGCCACTAACCATCTTCAATTCAAAGAAAGAGATTTAAGTGATAATTTAGAGATGTGAGAGCTAGCACCAAAAATCATGTCAAGCTTCTGCCAAGCTTCTGAAGGAGACTCTAAGTCAGAGATGTGATGAATATAATCATCTCCTAAAGCAAGAGCAATGATACCATATGCTTTCTCCTCTCTAGCGGGATCCCTTGCAGGGAGTGTCGGAGCTGAGGATTCTCTAGCATTGGAGGCTGTAGAAGAAGTGGTTGAAGTCGGTTTGACAATTCCCCAGAGGTTTTCCCTCATCAATGCAAATTTCACCTTCATCTGCCATGTGTGGAAGCCCTTTCCATTGAACTTATCTATATTCAATATGGTAGCCATGAGAGGGTCTAACCCAGATATTGGGCAGTGTCTTCTCTCTTACAAGGCTAGAATAACAATTGAAAGGATTCCAAATATAAGCATTTAATGTAGCAAAGACTAGTGACCAAAATTCAATCAATGATGCTTTTTCTTACATGCTTCATAGAGGTGGCTCAAAATGAAAGCTTTCCAATCAAAAACAGGTATAGCAACTCAAAGCAAATCTAAAGCCACAGTTGTACTGATGTTATTGAAAACTTCAAAAACTCAGAAATGCTAGAGTAGCATTTTATGTAGCATCATCTTCAAAAACTTGTCAAAATTGTCAAAATCAAAAGACTGAACTTGGAGGGCTTGTATCTCAAACATCACTGTCATCCTTCAAAATGCGACCCAGTGGCACACAAGATTGAATTGATAGATTTAGCTTAGGGGAAGGGGAGTTCTTCACCATTGTAGAAAGAATGGGAGCAAGTAAAGAGAAAGAGTTTGGGAGGAGAAAGAGGTTGATAGAGGCAGAGAGGAGGTTGAGAGGAGGGAGAGGTTGCGAAAAGGATGAGAGGAGATTGAGAGGAGGAAGAGGCTGAGATTTCTTTGTACTAGAGTTCTTTTGGCTTTCACAACTCAGAAGAGGAAAACTATTTTCAGCCTTCACCTTTGTGTGTATTCCCCCATTGTGTATGTGAGAAAGCCGCAAGTGAGACTCCTTCCTTCTCTCCCACTATCTTTACATGGTATCAGAGCCTGGTTCGTGGTAAGGAGCTCAAGAAAGCAAACCAAGTTCGCAGTGTCCTGGTAAGAGGACTAGTGTTGCTTTTCCTTTTCGAGTTTGGGAGCAAATCTCTGTAGGTAGCATAGCTGGAAAGTGCAAGAGTGCATTGTCTCAGATTGAGACGCCCTCTTCACGGTGTGGCGAGAGGGCACTTTATTTTTCTGATTCGAGGCCATTTCGGGGCCCGTTTTGGAGGTGGAAGTTCTCTGCAAGCATTGAGAAAAAGGCCCTGTTTTTGCTGTGCGACCACTACTCTGCAAGTCGGTGAAAAGTTGCCGCAGAAATTGCATCATATGCCTATGCAAGAGATATTGGGAGTTACAGAATCATCCTTATTGCTTGTTCATGCAAAATCATCACTAGGAAGTGACTGTGTGGTCAAAAACCACTTTTGTCAGTTTTGCAAATTTGCCCTTGTGAGGCAAAAGCTATGTTTTTTGCAATGACAGAATATTTTGCAGTGTTCTATAATGGCGTCTGATTCTCTTTCACAGATTGTCACTGAAAAGCTTGACAAGAACAACTTCCAAGCATGGAAGTTTAGAATGATGAATTTCCTTATGGGAAAAGGCTATTGGGAGTTCATTACAAGAAATGAAGAAGAACCAGTTCTTCCTAATGTTCCCAATCAACTCGAATATCACCAAGAACCTGGTTTCTGTTGGTCAAATGGTTGAGCAGGGCTTGCAGGTCAAATTTAATCCTCATGGATGCTTTGTTGAGGATATGAAAAATAACAGTCGCTTGATAGCAAAAGGAAAGAAGAAGGGCACGATGTTTACATTGGATGCGGACATGCTTGAATTGAGTGCAGCAATGTTTGCACATGGGACCGGTGTAGTTGCAGATATTGATATCTGGCATAAATGCATTGGTCATGTTAATGTACAGCGACTTAAATCAATGCAGGCCCAAAATATTGTTGCAGGATTGCCTAAATTCAAGGTTGTAGAAATGCATAAGGTATGTGAAGCCTGTCAATTTGGAAAACAGGCAAGGAAACCATTTCCTAGACATATTCAAGAGAGTAAGAAGCCATTGGAATTAATCCACTCTGATGTGTAGACTACTAAAGTTGCATCTATTGGAGGCTGTCATTATTTTGTCACTTTTATTGATGACTACAGCAGAAAAGTTTGGGTGTATTTTATGAAAAAGAAAAGTGAAGTGTTTGGGCATTTCAAAGCTTTTAAAGCTATGGTTGAAAAAGAAACAGGCCCGCAAATAAAATGCCAGAGGTCAGATGGAGGGGGAGAGTACCTCTCAAATGAGTTTGCAAGGTTCCTACAGGAGCATGGCATAAAGCAGCAATATTCATGCAGTCATACCCCATAGCAAAATGGACTTGCAGAAAGGAAAAATAGGCATATTGGAGAGGTATCTCGGGCCATGCTAAATGAAAAAGACCTACCAGATTATTATTGGGTTGAAGCACTTGCTACAACAGTTTACATAATGAATAGGAATCCCACTGTAGCAATACATGGCATGACGCCAGAGGAGATGTATACTGGTAGGAAACCAGATATTTCTTACTTGAAAATTTTTGGTTGCATTGCCTATGTTCATGTGCCAGATGAGTTGAGGCCCAAGTTGGATCCAAAAGCCGAGAAGTGCATCTTTATTAGTTATTCTCTGTAGCAGAAAGGGTATAGATGCTATAACCCTTCTGCTCGTAAGTTTACAGTGAGCAGAGATATTGTTTTTGATGAGATGAGCAGCTGGTATAAAGCAGTAAATGTGATTGATGATGTAGATGCACAAAATGGTAATGCTGCACAGAATTCACAGTAGCAATCACAAAATATTAGTGGACCTGTAGTGTCATCTAGCAGTGGTTCACATACTTTGCCATGGACAGGCAGATTGAGATCAAGAGAATCTCCTCAAAGCAATGCGGATAGTGGTATGCAAGTATCACAAAAAGGAAAAGAGAAGGTAGGTCAGCCCATTTTGATGTGAATGCAGGTCACTCTTATGTGGATGGTGAATCCAGTGGCTCAGAACAGAGCATTGATGATGAGTTGGGTATCCCTTCTATTATTACACCTGGAGTAAGGAAGACCAGGGATGTTTTGAGAGCACCTGGAAGTGAGCCTATTTTGCATAGGTCTACCAGAGCTAGGTATTCTGTGGATAGGCTGAAATATGATGGATTTATAGCCATTCACTATGCCTATATGGTCAAAGTGATACAGGAACCAGAACCCACTTCTTTTGAGCAAGCCAAGGGAAAAGAAAAATGGGAGAAAGCCATGAATGAAGAAATGGATGCCTTGGAAGAAAATGCTACATGGGAATTGGTGCCTTTGCCTAAAGACAAGAATGCACTTGGCTGTAAGTGGGTTTATAAGTTGAAGCACAATGCAGATGGTTCTGTGAACAGATACAAGGCAAGATTAGTTGTCAAGGGGTATGCACAGACATATGGCATTGATTATGAAGAAACATTCAGTCTGGTTGCAAGGATGGCAACCGTAAGAGCAGTCATTGCTATGGCTGCATCAAAGGGATGGTCTTTACATCAGATGGATGTAAAGAATGCCTTCTTGCATGGTGATTTGCAAGAAGAGGTCTTTATGGAGCAGCCACCAGGTTATGTTCATGTTGTTCATCTTGAGTTTGTTTGCAGGTTGAAGAAAGCCTTGTATTGCTTGAAGCAAGCACCTAGAGCATGGTCTGACAAGATAGGATAGTATCTTTTCACTATTGGCTTTCAGATTTCCAAGGCAGATTTCTCACTTTATGTGAGAAAAACAGAGAAAGGTATTATGCTGCTTATCATTTATGTTGATGATTTGATCATCACAGGTGATAGTGATGAAGATATCCTTCATGTTAAAATGCTATTGAAGCAGAAGTTTGAGATGAAGGATTTGGGAGAGTTGCGTTATTTCTTGGGCATCGAGGTGATTAGATCATCAAGTGGGATACAGCTCTTGCAGAGGCAGTATGGATTGGACGTGCTATCCAAATATGGGATGATAGGCTGTAAGCCTATTTCAGTTGCTTTGGAGCAGAATGTGAAGCTAAGCGCAGATGCAAGTGAGCTTCTGGAAGACCCTACTATGTACAGACGTATAGTAGGAAGTTTGATTTATATGACTATTACCAAGCTAGATTTGAGCTATGCTGTTGGATTGGTAAGTCAGTTTATGCAGGTTCCAAGGAAATTGCATTTGGATGCAGCTAGACGCATACTCAGGTATGTGAAGTCCACATTAAAGTATGGACTATTTTATGAGACTGGGGTTCAGATATAATTGCATGGATACACTGATGCTGATTGGGCTGGTAGTATTTTTGATAGACGATCTACCAGTGGATATGTGTTCTCTTTTGGGAGTGTTGCAGTCACTTGGAGTAGCAAGAAATAGCCTATAGTTGCCTTGTCGAGCACAGAGGCTGAGTATAGGGGTGCAGCAATGGTTGGATGTGAGGTAGCTTGGTTGCATAAGCTACTTTATGATATGCATCAGTCTATAGATGGGCCAGTTGTCATTTATTGTGACAACATGAGCAATATACACTTGGCAAATAACCTAGTCTATCATGCTAAAACAAAGCACATTGAGGTGCATTATCACTATGTGCGGGAGAAGATTGTACTAGGTCTTATTGATCTAGTTTATGTCAGCACAGAGGATCAGGTAGCTGACATATTCATGAAGGCATTGGGCGCAGAGAAGCTATGCAAGTTCAGAGACCTGCTTGGTGTGCAAGAATTGGGATTGAGCTCGAGGGGGACTATTGAGATATCGAGCTCCACTCGTGATATGCCAGGGTGACCGTTGTGCATTTATGTCACTAACTTGTTAGCTGCAGATGCAGTTGGTACACCGCCCATGGATAATAGCTGGATGACAGCTATTATCCATGGATAATAGCTGGATAATAGCTGGATGACAGCTATCCTTATGTACTCTAGTTCGTGGCTCAGTTAGTATGCCACCTTAGTTAGCTGAGTTGGTTTGAGACCCACATATAGGGTTCTTCTATTTCTTTATACTAGAGTTCTTTTGGCTTTCACAACTAAGAAGAGGAAAACTATTTTTAGCCTCCACCTTTGTGTGTATTCCCCCATTGTGTATGTGAGAAAGCTGCAAGTGAGACTCCTTCCTTCTCTCCCCCACTATTTTCACAGGGATGAGGAGAGGGAGACGATGGGTTGCAATGTTGGAGGAGAGGGGAGGAGGAGTTGCAAGGCTAGGACATGCTGTTGGATGTGGAATGCAAGGAAGCATGGACACTTTAGACAATTGCTTGGAATACCAAAGTAGAACTCAACACAATGCCCCAAAGAGTCTGGGCTTCATCATTCCATTATGGGGTATTTATAAAAGTTGGAGAACTTCTCTCTCTGCATGTAGGAATTGTAACACATTCTCTCTCTACATGTAGAACTTGCATATAGAAGTTGCATGTAGGATTTACATGTAGAACTCGCATGTAGGAGTTGCATGTAGGAGTTGTATGTAGAACTCACATGTAGAACTCGCATGTAGAACTTGCATGTAGGAGTTGCATGTAGAACTCGCATGTTGTAGGAATCGTATGTAGAACTTGCATGTAGAACATGCAAGTTGGATTTCTAAGAGGGATTATTTCTAGCCTTATGCAAGTACAAGCGGAGCTTTGCCACTACTCTACACACACATTCTACTAGCTAAGTCCATGTTGGCATAGAGACAACACTGAGCATTACATTCCATCACATGCCTTTAATGGGAATGTCCTTCCTCTGCATCAAACCAAGAGCTAGTCTGTGTTTCTCGAATAGCTCTTTACTGAGTGGTTTGCTAAAGATGTCTGTAACATTTTCTTTGCTATCACAATGTTGCAGTGTGATGTCACCAAGTAACACTCTTTCTCTGATGAAGTGCTCTGTGACATCAACGTGCTTTGTCCTAGAGTGATATACTAGATTCTTGGCCATCGCTTGAGCCGATTAGTTATCATAGTATATTGTTGTTGGCTTTGACTCATCAAAGTAATTTGTTTCTGACAATAGTCTTCTGAGCCATATAGCCTCACATGCACCTGTAGTGAGTGCCCTATATTTTGCTTCAGTCAAAGACAAAGAAATAGTTGGCTGTTTGTTTGGCAACCATGATATAGTACCTTGACCAAGGAAAAATGCATATCCCTGTGTCGATCTCCTGGTCTCAACATAGTAAGTGTCATAGTATCCCATGCAACCGTGGATGACTTCCTCTGTATTCTATCCCAAACTGTCTTGTACCTCTGATGTATCTCAAGACTCTTTTGGATGCATTCCAGTGAGATTGTTTTGGATTTGCCATAAACTGTGCTAGTGAGCTTACTGCATAACAAATATTTGGCCATGTGATTGTCAGATATATAAGAGATCTGATGAGTTGCCTGTAGTATCTGTCATTGACTGTAGGCTTTTTTAAATCTTTAGTAAGTTTCAAACTCTATCCCATGGGAGTGGCTGCAATCTTGCAATCTGCCATATGAAACTTCTTCAAGAGATTGTCAACATACTTGAGCTGTGACTCATGAATGTGCTATCTGAATCTCTCTAGAACTCAATTCCAAGACAATAGTGCATAAGTCCAAGATCTTTCATCTCAAACTCTGTAGATAAGTCTTGTTTTAATTTTCTGATGAAGCTATCCTTGCTTCTTGTCACAATCAGATCATCTACGTACAAAAGTGCAATAGTAATGTCTTCCCCTTGAATTTTGTGGTAGAGAGTATGATCTGTATTGGACTTCATGTATCCCAGATTAGCAAAATACTTGTCAATTCTGCTATACCAACTTTTGGGTGCTTGCTTTAAGCCATAGAGACTTTTCTTGAGATGTCAAACCTTATTCTCTTTTCCTAGTTCAACATAACCTGCTGGTTGTTGCATGTAGACTTCCTCATCTAGATAACCATTGAGAAATGCATTCTTGACATCGAGCTGATACACATTCCATCTATTGAGTGTCGCTAGTGATATCAAGAACCTTATGGAATCCATCTTTGCTATGCTGGAGCATAAGTCTCATCATAATCTTGACCATATTGTTGTGCAAATCCTTTTGCCACTAGTCTGGATTTGTATCTTTGAATACTACCATCTGGATTGTACTTCACTTTGTATACCCATTTGTTTGCTATGGCCTTCTTTCTTGGTGGAAGGTCGCATAATTCCCAAGTATTATTCTTATACAAAGCATCCATTTCTTCATTCATAGCAGTTTGCCATTCTGGCTTGTCTACTGCATCTTTGAAGTACACTAGCTCTTTTGTAGCCATGATGGTAGTCGTAAGAGCATAGTTGGTGGTTTCCACCTGAATTGCTTTGCCTTTTTGACCATATGTCAATCTGGCTGGTGGTCTGCTTTCCCTAGTAGACCATTTGAGTTGCTGTGGCTCAGCTTGGGGTGTTGCTGGCAATTCTTGCTCTTCTTCATCAACCTATTCTGTAGATGAATGTGAAGTCGATGCTTCTATCTCCTGTGTAGGTGAGGTTTTCCATTTTGATTCCTCATCAAAGATTACATCTTTGGAGATAATGACTTTGAAGTTGATGGGATCATACAATTTGTATACTTTGCTTTCTTCACTATAGCCAACCATGATGCATTTGCATGACTTTGCATCCAATTTCCTGGATGATCATCATGTATGTGGGCATATGCTATGCAACCAAATATGCAGAGATGCCCAATGCGTGGCTTGTGTCCAGTGAATGCTTCATAAGGAGTCATACCCTATATCGGTTCGATAGGAAGCTGATTAAGCAAGTAGTTTGTTGTAGCTATTGCTTTTGCCCAATACTGATTCGGAAGATGCTTTTCACTAAGCATTGCTCTAGCACTGTTTGCTAAAGTCCCATTCTTCCTTTCAGCTATTGCATTCTGCTGAGGAGTATCTGCACATTTGAATTGTCTTCATATGCCGTGACTTCTGCAAAAGTTCATGAATGCTAAAGACATGTATTCACCTCCTTTGTCTGATCTCATGACTTTGATCTTTTTGCCTGTCTGGTCTTCTACCATGGCTTTGAATTCTTGAAATTTGGAAAACACTTCAGATTTCTCTTTCAGAAAGTAGACCCAACAATATCTGCTGTAGTCGTCGATGAAAGTCAAGTAGTAAAGTGAACCATTGATGCTGTAGGTCTAGGCATAACCCCATACATCTGTATGAATTAAATCAAGAATACCTCATGCACGAGAGGTACTTCTACCAAAGTTGGTTTGCTTTTGTTTGCCAAAGCAGCATGCTTCGCAAACTTTTCCAAGAAACTGTAGCTTCGGAATCCCAATTGCCATATTCTAATTCCTGAGATCTAACAAGTACTTGAAATTAACATGACCATATATCTTGTGCCATTTTGCAGATAGTGGCATTTGTTGCGGTTGAGCTAACATGGCATGCTTATCTGGTACTGTAGCTAGCATTCTCTATAAGCATCCTTCCTTGACACCTTTTGCTACTAGCTGATATCTTTTGGATTTGTCTCTGATAGTGCATGTCCAGCAACAGTGCAAGCAGTACCAATAGAGCTGTTCATAGCAATCGAGAAGATTTGCATGGAGGCAGTTCATGTACCTACGGATGAACCTTGGATTATTGACAGTGGTGCATCACGCCACGTGACTAGTCGGAAGGATTAGTATACCTCTCTACATCCGATAGGGAATGACATCATGGTAGCAGTGGGCAATGATGCAAAATGTCCAGCAAAAGGAAAAGGTATGATTGCTCTCAAGTCGGATGGAGTTGTAAAACAGTTGTCCGATGTTCTTTATGTGCCAGATATCAAGAGGAACTTGTTGTCCGTTTCTACGATCACGGATCGGGACCTCAAAGTTCACTTCGATAAGAATGCGCACAGATTTTGGATCTTCAAGGGAAGGTCATTGGTAAAGGTACACGGTGCAACAACATTTATGAACTCTCAGCTTTTAGTGCTCGAGCCGATGTGAGCAACACTAAGCTGTGGCATGAGAGGTTTGGTCATCTAAACCTTAGTTCTTTAAAGGAGATGTATAAAAGTGGGGGACGAGCATTTTCCGAGCAAAAACGTACGAACGATCTGAGTAGTGGACCTTTAGTTAAGTCTAATTTGATACCTTCAATATATATATTTTTTCAATAAACATCATGTGCAAAAAAATAAAGTAAAAATAATATTTCTTCCAAACAATTTATAGTCAAATGGTCTAGAATCTCAGGAAGATTGAATTGAGAGACATGGATAGATTTCTATAAAAGGACCATTCAAACACACCAAAAGGTCACCGAAAACTATAGTGTGGTGAGTAATACATTGTTCATACACAACTCTTAAAGAAGCTGTGGGCGACAAAATACTGTTTACATACATATAGCTATATTGTGTCAAGCAAATGACTATCAAAATGCACCCAAAAAGTCAACACAAGCTACAATGGTCATACAATATTTGTATGCACCTATGCAAGTTCCTTTGATATAACCACAAGTAGAGATAAACGCCCTTCTTAGCAAGCAGGTAGAGCTTGGTAGAGTTCTTGCCTACTTAGTGCAGATTGGTGAATGAACATGTGTATCTTCTCATCTAGACCCAAGTATTGCATATAAATGTAATACAGATGTTTGCATGGGATATATCTGTTTTGCCCTTGAGAATGGCCCATAAAGTCCAGACATGTGCATGATGGAAACACTGAAACCACAACATTGTACTTGCTCCCTTTTCTACGTGATCCTGGAGTGGAAACTAGGTACTGTTGATGTTGACTCTGTGCCAACATGAACTTATGAAGAAAGAGAAGGTGTTACAACTTTGTGTTACAACTTCTAGACACAACTTTATGTTACGACTTTGTGTAACAACTTTGTGTTGCAAGTTTGTGTTACAAGTTTATGTAACAACTTTGTGTAACAACTTTGTGTAACAACTTTGTGTTACATTTCTACATGAAGAGAGAGAATGTGTTACGACTTTGTGACACAACTTTGTGTTACAACTTTGTGATACGACTTTGTGTTACATGCAGAGAGGGAAGCTCTCCAACTTGTATAAATACCCCATAATGGAATGAAGCCCACACTCTTGGGGCATTGTGTTGAGTTTACATTGGTATTCCAAGCATTTGTCTCAAGTGTCCATGCTTCCTTGCACTGCACGTCCAAAAGCATGTCCTAACCTTGCAACCCTTCTCCCCTCTCCTCCAACCCTGCAACCCATCCTCTCCCTCTCCTCCTCCCTCCTCCCTCCTCCTCCTCCTCCTCCTCCTCCCTCCTCCTCCTCCCTCCTCCTCCCTCCTCCTCCTCCCTCCTCCTCCCTCCTCCTCCTCCTCCTCCTCCTCCCTCCTCCTCCTCCCTCCTCCTCCTCCCTCCTCCTCCTTCCTCCTCTCTCTCTTACTTCACCCATGCTCTTACACCTTCCTCTCCCACTCCTATGCTTTCCTAAACCCTTAAACTCAATGATCTACGAGGGAGACGAGTTCTCCACCATGTACTTTACTCTGAACCTTGGATCCTCCTTCTGAACCCTGGAACTCTTTCTAACCCTGAACTCTTTCTAAACCTTGGAACCTCCTTCTGAACCCTTAAACTCCTCCTAAACCCTACAACCCCCAATGAAGGCAAAAGCCTTCATTACCCCAACAACAATGGTTTACGTGCCTTTTACACATGCTTGCATTATGTTTACTCACCACACTTAAGCCTACGTCTCTCACCGGAACACGACTCGAGGTCCTAAGCTACATATATACTACAACGACAATCCCAATATATCTGTAGGTGACAAAAAGCCTCGGAACCCTGCTACATAGAAACCCAGCTCTTCCTACGGAAGCGGTAGGAAAGAGCCAACATTTGGCGCCGCTGCCGGGGAGACTAGCGTCTCAAGTAGCGAGTAAACATGCGTAGGTAGGTGTAAAACAAGTCACTACTTCAAACTTTCATGCACATACCACTCAAGGGCAAGGAGAGTAAAAATTTTTCCAAATCTAGCCAAACATATCAACCCCAAACATCCACTTTGGGGTCCTACCTTAAGAAATTTTCTTAATTTCTTAAATAAAAGCCACATGATGTACAATTAGGCTAGGTAGTGGACACGGTTGCGTAGAGCTTTCAATTACGATCATTTTACCTTTTTACAGAAAGGCAAACCGAGCTCTCCATAAAGAGTTATGGCTCGGGAAGAGTTTAGGGTTAAACCCTAAACCTAAACCCTAAACCTAAAATCCAAACCTATAAAAACCTACTCCACCCCCCTCATTCTTCATCTTTCACTTTTTGCCTCCATTCTCTTCCACCTTCCGAGCCCCACGCAAGACACTCCTCCCTCTCCATCGACCGCCCCCTTACTCCTTTCCTCGCCATCATGTAAGTGACATCGAGCCCTTCTCGCAGCGATGACCTAGCCGTCCACCCACCGTCCATTGTTCCGCGACAATCCCGTTCTATCGAGAAAGACTTGGAGAGCGTCAGGTAACCACTTCGCCTTGCTTTTCAATTTCCGTCTTTCAGTTTTTTTTTGTTGCTCTTTTATCCCTCCCCCTCCACCACCACCTCCTCCTCTCCCCCTTCCCCTCTCCACCACCACCTCCCCCTCTCCCCCTCCCCCTCTCCACCACCACCTCCCCCTCTCCCCCTCCCCCTCTCCACCACCACCTCCCCCTCTCCCCCTCCCCCTCCACCACCATCTCCCCCTCTTCCCCCTCCCCTCTCCACCACCACCTCCTCCTCTCCCCCTCCCCCTCTTCACCACCACCTCCCCCCCTCCCCCTCCACCACCATCTCTCCCTCTTCCCCCTCCCCTCTCCACCTCCCCCTCCACCTCCCCCTCCCCCCCTCCCCCTCCCCCTCCACCTCCCCCACCTCCCCCTCCCCCTCCACCTCCCCCTCCACCTCCCCCTCCCCCCCTCCCCCTCCCCCTCCACCTCCCCCTCTACCTCCCTCTCCCCCTCCACCTCCCCCACCTCCCCCTCCCCCTCCACCTCCCCCTCTCCCACCTCCCCCTCCCCCCCTCCCCCTCCATCTTCACCTCCCCCTCTCCCCCTCCCCCCCTCCACCACCATCTCCCCCTCTTCCCCCTCCCCTCTCCACCACCACCTCCTCCTCTCCCCCTCCCCCTCTTCACCACCACCTCCCCCCCTCCCCCTCCACCACCATCTCTCCCTCTTCCCCCTCCCCTCTCCACCTCCCCCTCCACCTCCCCCTCCCCCCCTCCCCCTCCCCCTCCACCTCCCCCACCTCCCCCTCCCCCTCCACCTCCCCCTCCACCTCCCCCTCCCCCCCTCCCCCTCCCCCTCCACCTCCCCCTCTACCTCCCTCTCCCCCTCCACCTCCCCCACCTCCCCCTCCCCCTCCACCTCCCCCTCTCCCACCTCCCCCTCCCCCCCTCCCCCTCCATCTTCACCTCCCCCTCTCCCCCTCCCCCCCTCCACCACCATCTCCCCCTCTTCCCCCTCCCCTCTCCACCACCACCTCCTCCTCTCCCCCTCCCCCTCTTCACCACCACCTCCCCCCCTCCCCCTCCACCACCATCTCCCCCTCTTCCCCCTCCCCTCTCCACTTCCCCCTCCACCTCCCTCTCCCCCTCCACCTCCCCCACCTCCCCCTCCCCCTCCACCTCCCCCTCTCCCACCTCCCCCTCCCCCCCTCCCCCTCCCCCTCCACCTCCCCCTCTCCCACCTCCCCCCTCCCCCCCTCCCCCTCCACCACCCCTTCCCCCCTCCCCCCTTCTCTCTCCTTTCTCTCTCCTCTCTCCCCTTTTTTCCCCTCTCTCTCTCTCTTCTCTCTCTCCACCCCACTCACTCTCTCCTCTCTCCCCCTCGTTCTCTCTCCACCCCCCTCACTCTCTCCTCTCTCCCCCTTACCCCCTCCCCCTGACCCCGCCCCCTCTCTCTCGACCCTCCCCACCCCACTCCCTACCCAACCCCCCGCCCGCGCCCTCCGCCCCCGCGCAGCGCCCCCTGCGGCGGCGCGCCCCCGCCCGCAACCCAGCGGCGCACAGCGCCGCCCCCGCCCGCCGCCCCGCGGCGGCGCAACGCGCCGCCCCACCCACCCCGCCCGCGCTCCCCGCCCCGCGCCGCCCCGCGGCGGCGCAGCCCCCGCTACCCCGCTCCCCCGCCCCCGCACAGCGCCGCCCCCGGCCGCCGCCCCGCGGCGGCGACCCCGCGCCGCCCCCGCCCGCGCCCTCCTACCCCGCCCGCGCCCTCCTTCCCCGCCCCGCGCCGCCCACCCCACGCCACCCCCACGCTACCCCGCTCCCCGCCCCCCTACCCTACCCCGCCCGCCCCCCGCCCCCGCGGCGGCGCACACAGCGCCGCCCCCTCCGCCGCCCTCCCCCGCCCCTCCCCGCACTCAACCCGCCCCCTCTCCTCTCTCACACCACACCCCCCTCGCACCCCCCTCACACCCCCTCACAGACACTCCCCTCGCACTCCCCTCACACCCCCCGCGCATTCCCTCGCCCACCCCACCCCACCCCCCGTGCATTCCCTCGCCCACCCCACCCCACCCCCCGCGCCAACCCCCCCGCCCGCCGCCGTCGGGCAGCCCCCCACCGTCGGGCAGCCCCCCACCCGAAAAAAAAAAAAAAAAAAAAAAAATTTAACTAAACCTAACCTAAGTAACTATAGTTAGGTTAGTGGTTAACCTAGGTTAGGTTAGGTTAGGTTAGTCGATTAACCTTAGGTTAGTTAGTCCTAACTACAGTAAGGTTAGGTTAGTTAGGTTAGTTACCCCTAGACTGGTTAGTTAACCTCGGTTAGATTAGTTGACGTAGGTTAGGTTAGTAATAACTGAGGTTAGGTTAGTTTGGTCAACCTCCAGTTAGGTTAGACTAACTCTTCAGTTAGTATCTAACTACAGTTAGTTCAACCTCCCAGTTACAGTAACTGGGAGGATCTAGGTTAGTTAGTCTAACTAGAGTCACTTGGTTTCAACCCCTCGGTTGGACTTAAAGTCCATTCACACCACCATTAGGACCCCCCAAAACGCCAAATTTACCCCTCCTTTCACCCCTCGAAACTCATCCGTTTGGGACCCAAATTGAACCCCGTTTGAACCCAGATTTCACACACGGAAACACCACGTTACGGGGTATTTTTCCAGCCCATTGCACACCATTTCGGCATCCCTAGCACACGTTCGTTCGCGCCCCCGTGTGGGCCTCATTTGGCATTAATTCACTCGTATTTTCACGCCGCGACCTCCGATTAACGATCCGTCTGCACCGGCACATTTCCCTACACACGTAGGACAATCCTAGGCACATTATTAACACGACGGTCCCTACACACACTAAAATCACTCTAACTCTCCTAACGACACCACCTCCACATCCGCACTTGGGGTAGCGATATCCCTGGCAAATCACGCACCATCTGCATGCAGTTACGTTCCGGCCAACGACTTCGACTCCAACGCTCGCCCAATCCGCAACTAACTCCACTGCAACAACCGCCCCCACCAATCCTCTACCCCGAATTCCCCCCTGAGATTCAACAACTTCCTTTAACTCCTCCACGCCCCAACATGGCTGGACGCCGTCCTGAGCATGATGGGGACATCGAGCTCGATGCCGAGGCTGACAACTTCTTCAATCGACGAAATCACAACAATCACGGCCGACGCCCCTTGGGAAAACTGGAACTTCCCAAATATAATGGTAGGGGAGACCCTGCTCGCTTCCTCCAACATTTTGATGCTGCATGTCGAGCAGGTGGTGATCAATCCCATGAAACTAAGGTGGCTTGGTTTCCAATGGCCTTAACTGATGAGGCGTCAGAATGGTACCTCGACCTTCTTGTGGAAGAACGTGCCACATGGGACCTACTTCAAACCGAATTCAAACGTCGCTTTCAAACGGAGAGGCTACAAGATGACCCCGCTCTCCAACTCAGCAAGATCGAACAAGGCCGGAGGGAAGATGTACGCACATACCTGGGAAAGATGAAGAGATTGATCGCCAAATGTGACCCACGCCCAGATGCAAAGCACCTCACGGCATGGTTCATAGCAGGCCTCAGAAAGAAAATTCGCAAGGAGATGAAAAAGATAAGTAGCTATGAAACATTCACTGCTGCTCATGCGGCAGCCATTGACATCGAAGATGGCATGACAGATTCAGACACTAGCAGTGATGATGCCAGATCCAATACACGAGATAAACGCTCGAAAAAAGGTAAATCAAAGGACATTGCCGAAACATCCAATGAAGATCGCCTCGAGGCCATGACCTTGAAGCTGAAAGAAGATATGATGCAGGCCATGGATCAAAAACTTCACTTGTCTCAGCCGCCAACTCAAACATACCCACGGCGAGAAAATGTCTGGTGCCCACACTGCTTGGCAAATCATACAGCAAATGAATGCCCAGTCCTAAGAGCAAGAATCAATGCACAAGCAAATCCACCGCCACGGTTGTGGTGCCATATCTGTGTCGTCGGCGGCCATGATGAGACCAGTTGCATCTTCAACATGCGCAACAATCCGCCTCGACCACCACAATACCAAGCGGCACCCATGCCAGTATACAGGCAACCGGCACTTGCACAAGCACCCCCAGCTCCGAGACTAAATCCTGTACCCGTTCGGACACAAGTCCCCCAACTACTCAGGAATCCGAATCCACGACCGTATCCAAGAGCAGCAAATCCAGCTCCTCAGGCAGTTCCAATACATCAATTACAAGCCGAGGAAGTCGACTCGCTATTTGAGTATGAAGCAGAGTACCCAGTGTACTACGTCGAAGGTGCAGAGGGTTTAATACCAGTCTATGCAAATCAAGTGCGACCCAACACATTTCGAGCACCAATCAAGTGTTACGGTTGTGGAGAAAATCATAGAATCGCAGAGTGCCCTCATCGCGGTAGCCCAGCTACTTTCCAACCACTTTGCAGAGATTGTGGCATAGGACATGCCTGTATGGATTGTCCCATGAAAAATAAGGTCCCAGAACAAACAGAGGTTAAGCCTGACGTCCCCATCGGCATCATTGGGGTGGACCATCAAAGTCTGGGTCCGGCAAGTCTAAGGTCACAACCTATCAATGTAATTACACGCCAACAGAAAGAGGCCACGAAGGACCCTATCATTCCAATCCAACCGAAGCGACTTCTGAGAAAGAAAGCACAAGTGCCTCCACCTCCGCCAAGAAATGAGCAGCCGAGCTCATCCACATCCACTCCCGAGCCTCGAATACAAGAAGCTCCATTCCCGAATGCAGAGGTGGAGAAGGCTCGTTTTCAGGTACTTCAGCAATGGGTCCAAAATGAACAAGCTCAATTTGAGGCTCAGAAACAAGCTCAAGACCCACTCCATGACTTGGCCCCACAAAGTATTGATACTGTACTCGAGCCTTTGTTCCAACAACAGACTCCACAACAGAATGTACCACCCCGTCAACTTGAAGGAGCTGCACTCTCTAGCATCCTGAGTTGCCCTGTGTCCATTCCCATCGGAATCCTCTTACGAAATTGTCCCAATCTCTGGGAGAGTTTCAAAGGATGGATTGAACTCGCAAATCCCTCTCCACCTATGAACGACATTGATGATATCCCTGTGCGGATGGGTGAGAAGGATGACATACGCAACATCACTGTGCCTTTGATCCACAAGGCATATAATGAAATCCAAGCCATAGTGGATGGTGGCGCAGGTGTCAATGTCCTATCAAAGGAGCTTTACGAAGAATGGGGTCTCCCACCAATGCAAAAGGCTAATTTCAACATACGCCTTGCCGATGATTCACGGGCTAAACCCTTGGGAATAGTGAATGGTGTGTCCACAAAGATCGCAGGAGTCCGCTTTTCCCTTCAATTCACAATCTTGGATCTCCCCAAAAAATCCTATCAAATCTTACTGGGACGTCCTTGGTTACGGGAAGCATCAGTCCTCCATGACTGGGGAACGGATAGATTGACAATCCAGAATCGAGACACTGCAGTCAGGGTGAATGTGGGGACAGGAGCTATTAAACCCATTGTTCCTAGAGCATTGGATGACACATCTTCCACGACAATTTCGAGCAAATCAGATCCCTTGCAACAGCATGCCATAGCAGGTGACTCACAAAGCAATGTCAATAACTGGATACAAACATTGGCAACCATTGACAACTGCCATTCATTAGACCCCATCTTCTCACAGATAGATGTTAACACACTACAGGTTGATCCTCCACCGACACATGAAGAACCAATCGATCTAGAGATGCCTTTCTTTATGGCTGACCTCGAATGGGATAATGAACCTGAAGAAGGTACCCATACCAATGATGACTCAGATTTTCCTTGGGACCTTGAAACAGAGGCTGCGAATGCTGCAATTGAAGATCAAATCTTTGATAATGACCTAGCCATTCTGCATGCCCTAATGGCAGTTGAGCTCCCACAAGTTGAACCTCCACAGTTGCATAACAGCAGACGATCCCGCAAGAAAGCTGCAGGAGGAAATCGCAGAAGAGCCAAGGCCGAGCACTTCAATGAATTCGAACGAGTCCAAACAAGGATTGTCGAATTGTACCTTGCAAAGTCAGTCCCCTCAAAGTCAAAACCACCACCTCTTGAATGGTCCCCTGAAGGACTGGAAGGAGTATGTGCAGCACATGAACCCTTACTTGGAAACACCTTGCCAGTGGAAAAGTTACCCCATAGTTCCCAACGTAAAAAGTTTCGGAAATATAAGCCACATGTGCGGATGAAGCTTGATCAAGAGACTTCAGAAAAAGAAAGGAAAGAAGAGCCTAACAAATTACTAAATGCAACTATGCCACCCAGTACTCATGACACATCTCAGGCTAGTTCAACCCCATCAGAGGTCGATCTCCGAGAAGTGCCGGAATACTTTAAGAATTATACAAGTGGCAGTGCACCAATAGCAATGCCAAAACCAATCAGAGAATCTGAAGTTCAAGAAACCGATAGCATTGGAGAAACTCCAATCTATGAGGGACCGGCAAAAACACGCACAATAAACCTCGCCCTTGAAGGGGAGGAAGAAAAGTTAGTTTTCATTGGGAAACAGCTCTGTCAAGAAGATGAAAGCAAACTCAAAGAACTCCTAATGGAATACCGTGACTGCCTAGCATGGTCATACAAAGAGATGAAAGGAATTTCACCAGAAGTGGCAGTTCACACGATCCCTATAAGGGAAGGTGCTCGCCCTAAGGTATGTGGACCTTATCGCACAAATCCTAAATATGGCACCATGGTTTATGACGAGCTGGAAAAACTCCTAGATGCCGGATTCATCTACGAGATAGAGCACACTGATTGGGTTTCACCCATTGTCATTGTGCCTAAACGCAACAAGAAGCTCAGAATATGCGTAAACTTGAAAAATGTGAATGCCGCCACAATTAGGGATCACTACCCCCTACCCTTAACAGAAACAGTGTTGGAAAAGGTGGCAGGATCCGAAATTTATAGCTTCTTGGATGGCTTCAGTGGCTATAACCAAGTACAAATTGCTCCTCAAGACCAATCAAAAACAGCATTTGCTACAGAATGGGGTATTTTTGCATATAGAGTCATGCCATTCGGCCTTTGTAATGCCCCAGCCACATTCCAGCGAGTCATGTTCACAGCTTTCAAGTCATTTTTGAATAAGTTTTTACAGGTCTTCTTGGATGATTTGTGCATCCATTCAACCAAACAGGACCACTTCAAATGTCTGGAAGAAGTATTAATCAAATGCAGGGAGTATGGCATCTCCCTAAATCCAACAAAATGCCAGTTCATGGTCACCCACGGAGTTGTTTTGGGGCACATCGTCTCTCAACATGGGATTGCAACTGACATGGACAAAATCAAAATCATCATGGAATTGCCTCCTCCTACAAATTCCAAAGGTGTACAGGTCTTTATGGGACATGCCGGCTATTATAGAAGATTTATATTGCGGTATGCCATGATAGCTAGACCACTTTACAAATTATTAGTGGAGTTCTTATGGACCGACGAGTGCGACCAAGCCTTTGAGCTTTTAAAGTGGCGCTTAATCACAGCACCCATCCTTCTATCTCCCAATTGGGATATTGATTTTCATGTTCATACTGATGGATCCAAGTATGCAATTGGGAGTGTGCTTTGTCAACCTGGTGAACATAAGAAAGACTACCCAGTCTACTTCGCCAGTCGACAACTCAATGATGCAGAGATCAACTATACAACCACAGAAAGAGAAGCCCTAGCAATGGTGTACAGTGTAAAGAAATTTCGGCACTATCTCCTTGCAAATGATTTTGTCTTCTACACCGACCATCAAGCATTGCTTTATCTTGTGAACCGTCCGTGTACCACAGGAAGAATAACCAGATGGCTCCTCTTGCTACAAGAATTCAACTTCAAAATTGTGGTCCGCAAAGGTGCCCAACACTACATTGCCGATCACATGTCTCGAGTCAAAACCGGAGAAGAAGCCACTGGAGTAGAAGATGACTTACCAGATGCCACACTATTTCAAATAGATGCTGTTCCAGAATGGTGTGGAGATATCATTGGGTACTTGATGGCAGGAAGACCACCCCCTGACATGAAAGCAGTAGATGCCAGAAAATTGATTCTAAAGGCTGCACCATATCAACTCATTGCAGGACAACTATACAAGATGGGCAAGGACCAGATATTAAGAAGATGTGTAATGCCTCATGAGATCCTGCCAATCCTGAGTGAAGTTCATGAAGGCATTGCAGGAGGACACTTCCAAGGGGAAGCCACAGCACGAAAAGTTCTCCTCGCAGGCTACTGGTGGCCAACACTGTGGGCAGATGCCTATGAATATGTAAAAGGCTGTGATGTATGCCAACGAACTATTAAACCACAACACAAAGACTTCAATCCCCTAACAACAATTGTTGCACAACAGCCATTTGAAAAATGGGGGATTGATTATGTGGGTCCCATACATCCAGCAGCAAAAGGAACACAGGCACGCTACATCATTGTGGCCACTGATTACTTTACAAAATGGGCTGAAGCTAAAGCAGTCAGAAAGGCAGATGCCAAAAGCACAGCAAGATTCTTGTACGAACATGTGATCACCCGATTCGGATGCCCCCTTGAAATTGTGTCGGATAGAGGCACACATTTTGTCAATGAGGTAATCCAAGAACTCTTGTCTGGCTTCATGGTCATTCATAGAAAAAGCACACCCTACTACCCCCAAGGGAATGGATTAGCAGAATCCACAAACAAAATCATATGCAATATCCTCACCAAGGTAGTAGAACCGCAGCGTTCTGATTGGGCAGAGAAACTGCACGCAGCCTTATGGGCATACAGAACCACATTCAAGGTCAGTACAGGGAACACACCTTTTCAATTGGTGTACGGCCTTGAAGCCGTGGTCCCACTTGAATTTATAATACCAAGTCTGCGCATCGCAATACAAGAACGCATGGGTGATCATGAGTCCTTGAAAGAAAGGCTCTGTCAGTTGGAAAAGCATACAGAGACAAGACTAGTCGCTTATCATGCCATGACAACAGAAAAACGTCGAAGAAAGGCATGGTTTGACAGGAATCTGAAAGCTAAAGACATCAAGGAAGGCGACTTAGTCCTGTTATACAATGCCAAAGTACACAAGGGCAAATTGAAGTATCTGGGTCAAGGACCCTACCGGGTACGAAAGATGAATCCCATTGGCGCTGTGCTACTTGAAACACTCGATGGAGTCCAATTCAACACAACAATAAACGGGAGCCGACTGAAGCGCTACTACATCAACACGCGAGCCATCCCCGACAAAAACGAAGATTTGGGAAACCAAGTCTTCCTTAGTTAGGATTAGATTGTATCACGAGCACTCACTTGCATATGTACGTCTTCGCACATATAGGTAGCCTCAATCGATTTTACCTAGAGCTCAGGATTGGTGAATGAGTTCTAGCTGCCCTATGAAAATCCCAGCAAAAAAAGCATATAGTTAGTCCCTACTTAGCTACTAGGTCACGTGCACTCACACGCTTTCGCTTAGACACATAGATGATTGCATGAATAATTGTACAACACACTTTCATTCCACCCTCTCAAAAGATGTATTAAAAAAAAAAAAAAAAAAAAAAAAAACTCTCTCCCACACCCACACAGAAAGGTCATACAGGCATGCCAATCAATGTAATGATCAATGGTACACTACATGTACATGGATGCAGGTTCAGAAAAGATGCCGCCACTAAAGAGGATGCGCAGAAAGAGCCCACCACCTCAACCACGAGACCCCCTCCCGAGTTCGCAGCCATCTACATCCTCTCAACCACGGAGACCACAGACGTTCGTGGTCCAAAGCGATAGCTCCGGAGAAGATTCAGTGCATGCCCAAGCAGAACAAATGCCACCCCAGTCACAGCCGGCGTGCACAACTGTTAACAAGGCCCAATCATTGGAACTTGTCTGGCCACCCACCTTGACTTATGCTCTTTCCCAGGAAGCAACATCTTACTTAGAGCAACGGGGTTTAGGCAATTTGCATGAGAGCCTCAAATCCTTGGAGGATAGTCCTATCATGACCACCTACATCAAGGACTTTCTCCACTCTTACTACTCCAGCAATGCAACAGATGGCAAGTACGGTACAATCACTGTACAGCAGAGCCCACTGAACATTATCCTCGACAGTACAGTCATTCAACGGGCTTTCTCTCTGCCAAGGCAAGGTGGCGAATACCCTAAAAGGTCTGCGGATGCAAAGTTTATTGAAGTACAGACTCTCCTCACCAAGGGTACCCTGATCCATAGAGATGGCATCTTGCTTCGCACAATCCTTGACCCTCATCTCAAGGAAGCAGCACAATTTCTATCCACCATCCTGGGAATAAAGAACGGCAAGGAACGCTCCCTTCCACTCCGCACATTTGTTTTGCTGAGTAGGAAGCTCAAACAAGACTGGGTCCAACACTTTGTCATTTTCTTTACCAAAAAACTCGATGGTTCTTCAGGCCAGAAATGTAAAATTCCGCACTTATTGGCTATCATCATCAAAAAGGAACTACAACAAAGAGAAATGACTCTGCCCCAGTCTCCAAAGCCAATCTCCAAAGCCAATTGAGGAGTTGGACATACCCTTCTCACCAGTATGGGAGCCATCATCAACTGATCCAGCTATCACATTGATAAGTACAGATGCCTTAACAGAAGTACCTATTTTGGAAAGCAGGATTGCAGAATTGCCTCAGGAAATGCTTCAGCTCGGTGCACAATTGCAACCACTAAGTCTCCCCCAACAGCACCCACCCGAGCTCGAGACAAGGTTGGCACCCGAACCTGAGGAACGATCAGCACCAGAGCTTGAGACCACATCGGCACTCGAACCGCCCATCGACGTCATGCCAGTCGATGAGCCTCAAGGAGAGCTCGTGCCAGATCAGCAGTATGACTATTGTCCACAAGGGAGTGAAATGCCATTGAGAGGCCATTTCGGGGCCCGTTTTGAAGGCGAAAGTTCTTCGCAGGCACTCAGAAAAAGGCCCTGTTTTTGCTGTGCGACCACTGCGCACGGCCAGTCGGTGGAAAGGTGCCACAGAAATTGCATCGTATGCCTGTGTGCAGAGATATTGGGAGTTGCAGATTCATGCCTGTTGCCTGTTGATGCAAAATCGTCACTAGGAAGTGACTGTGTGGTGAAATACCACTTTCGTCAGTGTTGCAGATCTGCCCCTGTGAGGCTTTTTGCAGAAGTTTTGCTATTTGCCCTTGTGAGGCATTTGCTGTGTTTACAGGTTGCTGTTGCAATTCGTGATTTGTAAAATGTCTGAGAATCTGTCTACCATTGTCAGTGAGAAGCTTGACAAGAACAACTTCCAAGCATGGAAGTTCAGGATGACAAACTTCCTCATGGGAAAGGGAGTTTGGGATTACATCAGTGGTGAAACTACAGAACCAGTTTTGGGTGCTACTCCCACTCCTGCTGAATTGAAGGCCTATAAAGAATGGCATGAAAAAGCCAGAAAATGCTTGTATTGGCTGTCTGTTAGCATTTCAGATTCTATGATTGTGCATATACAGGATGTAGAGACGCCTAAGGAGGCATGGGATACATTGGTGAAGCTGTATAGCACAAATACCAAGGCACGAAAGATGCAGCTAAAGCAAGAGTTGCACAATGTGCAAAGGAAAAATCTGAATATAAATGAGTATTCCTTGAAGGTGAAAGGCCTTGCAGATTCTCTTGCCTCCATTGGAGCACCTGTTGATGATGAGGACTTAGTGTCCGTGACCTTGAATGGTCTTGGGAAAGATTATGCACAGTTTCGGACATCCATTGGAGTCCGTGAAACATTTCCTGATTTTCAGGAACTTATTGCTCTCTTGCTGAGTGAAGAGCAAAGGAATGGTGGTTCAGCCACCTCAACTTCTCAAGAGACTACTTTCTACTCGAATACAGGTAGAGGCAGGGGTAGAGGAAGAGGCCGTTTTGGTGGCCGTACAAGAAATCAGAACCAACAGCAACAATAGGAAAACCAGTCCTATGGAGGAGGACGTGGTAGTTCTAGAGGCAGGGGGAGCCAAAGAGGCCGTGGTTCATGGCAAAGGAACCAGCAAGTAAATAGCAGCACAGAATGCTATTATTGTGAAAAGCCTGGACACAAGGAGAATACATGCTATAAAAAACAGAATGACATCAAAAGTGGGAAGTTGCAGCAAAGCAACTATGCATCATCAATTGGGCATGGTGACGACAGAAATGAGCACCTTTTTGTGATGCAGCATATGGTTAACTCCATGTCAGGAGATGCTGCAGCTTGCAATGATGTTTGGTATGTTGATTCAGGTGCCTCTAACCACATGACCAGTCATGGTGAGTGGTTTCATGATGTTAGAAATTTGGATAAGCCAGGTTATGTTGAAACAGGTGATGATACTGCGCACCCAATTACGCAGGTTGGTAAAGTGCCATTGGCTATGCAGGATGGCAAAACGAAGTACTTGGCAGATGTGCTTCATGTTCCAAAAATCACTAAGAACCTGGTTTCAGTTGGCCAGATGGTTGAGCAAGGTCTGCAGGTTAGATTTAATCCTGATGGATGCTTTGTTGAGGACTTGAAAAATAAGTGCCGCTTGATTGCAAAAGGCAACAAAAATGGCAGAATGTTCACCTTGGATGTTGATATGCCTGAGGTGAAAGCTGCTATGTTTGTGCATGGGAGAGGTGTCATTGCAGATATTGAGATATGGCACAAGCGCATTGGGCACGTGAATATACAAAGGCTGAAATCTATGCAAACGAAAAACATTGTTGCAGGTTTGCCTAAATTCAGAGTTGAGGGAATGCAAAAGGTATGTGAAGCATGCCAAATGGGTAAGCAGGCCAGACATGCATTTCCCAAAAATGCTAAGGTGAGCAGAAGACCTTTGGAAGTGATCCATTCAGACGTTTGGACAACCAAAACTGCTTCTATTGGTGGATGCCATTATTATGTGACGTTTATTGATGACTACACTAGGAAGGTGTGGATTTATTTTATGAAGCACAAAAGTGAAGTGTTCAGCCATTTCAAGGCTTTTAAGGCCATGGTTGAAAAAGAGAAAGGTGTGCATATTAAAGTGCTAAGATCTGATGGAGGGGGAGAGTACTTTTCAGAAGAATTTTGTGAATATCTGAAAGAACAGGGAATTCAAAGGAAGTACTCATGCAGGTCTACCCCTCAGCAGAATGGGGTTGCAGAAAGGAAGAACAGGCATATTGCAGAAGTAGGACGGGCGATCCTAAATGAGAAAAACATGCCTGATTATTTTTGGGCTGAAGCAGTAGCAACTGCTGTTTATATTATGAACAGAACTCCCACTGCAGCTGTCCATGGCATGACGCCTGAAGAAATGTATACAGGCCAAAAACCAGATATTTCTCACTTGAAGGTATTTGGTTTCATAGCGTATGTTCATGTTCCTGATGAGAAGAGAACCAAGCTGGATCCAAAGGCAGAAAAATGCATCTTTATTGGATATGCTCAGCACCAGAAAGGGTATCGCTGTTATAACCCTTCCACCCGCAAAATGCAAGTGAGCAGAGATGTTGTTTTTGATGAAATGAGCAGCTGGTATGCACCAACTATTATGGTAGGAGATGCAGATGCAGGAAATGGGAATGCTGCAATAAATGTAGAGCAGCAATCTCAAGCCTTGAGTGGACCCAGAGAATCCTCTACTAGTGGATCTAATGCATGGACAGGGAGATTGAGATCTAGTGAATCGTCACATGGCAGCCCTGATAGTGTTGTGCAGGTATCACATAAGGGAAAAGAAAAAGTGGACCATGCTCCAATGTTTGATGTGTCTGCTGGTAGCTCTCATGTTGATGGAGAGTCAAGTGGCTCTGAAATGAGCCTTGATGAGGAACTTGGGATTCCTTCTATTGTTACACCTGGTGCAAGGAAAAGCAGGCATGATTTAAAGACTCCTGCAACTGATCCAGCTGTACGGAGGTCCACTCGTATTAAGTATCCAGTTGACAGGCTGAGATATGATGGGTATACAGCACATCACTATGCTTATATGGTCAAGGTTCTAGAGGAGCCAGAGCCCACATGTTTTGAGGATGCAGCAGGGCATAAAAATTGGGAAGCAGCTATGGATGAAGAGATGGCTGCCTTGGATGCAAACCACACTTGGGATTTGATGCCTTTGCCTCATGATAAGAAGGCTATTGGCTGCAAGTGGGTTTACAAAGTAAAGCACAATGCTGATGGGTCTGTTAGCAGGTACAAGGCAAGATTGGTTGCCAAAGGTTTTGCGCAGACATATGGAATTGACTATGAGGAAACTTTCAGCCCAGTTGCAAGGATGGCAACCGTGAGAGCAGTAATTGCTATGGCTGCTGCAAAGGGATGGTCTTTGCATCAGATGGATGTGAAAAATGCCTTCTTGCATGGTGATTTGCAGGAAGAGGTTTATATGATGCAGCCGGAAGGTTATGAGGATAATTCACATCCCGATTTTGTATGCAGGTTGCGCAAAGCCTTGTATGGCTTAAAACAGGCGCCGAGGGCATGGTCAGACAAGATAGGGCAATATCTTGTCACTATTGGATTTCAGATTTCCAATTCAGATTTTTCACTTTATGTGAAAAGGACAAACAGAGGGATTGTGCTTATAGTCATCTATGTTGATGACTTGATTATTACAGGTGATAGTGATGCAGACATTAATGAAGTGAAGCTACTGTTGAAGCAGAAATTTGAGATGAAGGATTTGGGAGAGCTGCGTTACTTCTTGGGCATTGAGGTTATTAGATCCCCGAGTGGGATATGGCTGTTGCAAAGGCAATACGGTTTGGACATGCTGTCCAAATATGGGATGACAGGCTGTAAGCCTATTTCTGTTCCATTGGAGCAGAATGTGAAGCTCAATGCAGAGACAGGTGAGCTTCTTGAAGATATTACTATGTACAGGCGCATAGTAGGTAGCTTGATTTACATGACTATAACCAGACCAGATTTGAGCTATGCTGTTGGGCTGGTGAGTCAGTTTATGCAGGCACCGAGGAAGCCACATTTGGATGCGGCTAGGCGCATACTGCGGTATGTGAAGTCCACATTGCATTATGGACTGTTTTATGAAGCTGGGTGTGCATTACAGGTACATGGATACACAGATGCTGACTGGGCTGGTAGTGTCTCAGACAGGAGATCTACTAGTGGTTTTATGTTTTCCCTTGGGAGTGCTGCCATCAGTTGGAGCAGCAAGAAGCAGCCAACAGTTGCCTTGTCGAGCACAGCAGAGGCTGAGTACAGGGGTGCAGCAATGGCTGCATGTGAGGTAGCTTGGTTACGGAAGCTACTTGCAGATATGGGACAGTCAGTTCATGCAGCAGTTGTCATTCATTGTGACAACATTAGCAGCATCATGCTTGCTAATAACCCAGTTTATCATGCTAGAACGAAGCACATTGAGGTGCATTATCACTTTGTGAGAGAGAAGGTTCTAGCTGGTGAGATTGATCTTGTCTATGTCAGCACTGAGGAGCAGGTGGCTGATATTTTTACGATCTTGTCTATGTCAGCACTGAGGAGCAGGTTCAAGCTGGTGAGATTGATCTTGTCTATGTCAGCACTGAGGAGCAGGTGGCTGATATTTTTACGAAGGCATTGGGTACCGAGAAGCTTCGCAGATTTAGGAGCTTGCTTGGTGTACGTGAGATGGATTTGAGCTTGAGGGGGAGTGTTGAGATATCAAGCTCTACCCCCGATATATCTCCTGGATGACTATCATTTATGTCACTGTCTATGTTAGTTGTACTCGTGGTGTAGTTAGACTACCATGTATGTTTTTGGTTTGGGTTCACATATGAACCACGTATTCTAGGGTTTGACATATAGGGTATTTCCCTCTTCTATTGTATTGTTGTTGTGTCCAAAAGTGAAGAAAGGCTTCACCCTCCAACCTTGTGTCCTCTCTCTTTTGTGTGTTGTGAAGAAAGCTGAACTTGAGTCTCCTATCTCTCTCCCTCATTCTTTACAGGTACTCCACATGCTCTCTAGGGACAACTATATTAACATTGTGAACAACACATTCCAAGGAAATAGACTTAGCTATCCTTGTTCTCATTTCACATGTCACCTTAGTTACCCATTCCACAACCATGCCATCCCTTGTGCTCGGTCTACTTGTTAAATCAGCAGATTTGGCCCTAGTGCATTGCTTTTTTAATCTAAATCCTCCAGCTACTAATAACCTCATTTCTTCCTCATCCAGGCTTGTCCCCTTCTCAATAGGCCACTCCCTCGGCACCAATGCAATTTGATGGTGTCCATGTGTGGTCCATGTTATCCCCACAAAACCAAATCAATTTCCTTCGAATGCCTGCTTTGGTGTTGATTCTCCCAAAAAAGCTAGGTGTAGGAACACCTCTCTTTCCCGTCCTACCCTTGTGATCTATCAATTTGTGGCATTTGATTCCTTTGTCCTCTAAGTATCCTTGACACCTCACCTCACTACCTGCATTAGTTCTTCTTATAGCCCACATAGTCTTGTGTACTACCTCTTCTTCAACATATTTATTTGTTTTCAAGATTGGTGTGGTATTTTGTTTTCTCTTTCTTGGCTGATTTACATACTGGTATTCTGGACGATGTGAATCATTTGCATACACTACTTCTGAGAAAGATTTTGACCGCTTCCTTCTCACAGTCTTCAAATCACCCATACAATCTTGACCTCCAATAGTTGCATCCACCTTGCTGGCCACCTCATTACTGAGATCAATGAACTTGCATGAGTTGCTCCCTATGTCCCCATAAGAGTGCCTTCGAGATAGCTTTTCCAAACTAGGTCCACAACCCAAGTGTAGTCCCTTTAGATATTCTGTGTATCTTGCAATTTGCAGCAAAGCACCCGTCATATCTGTCTCACAAGCATTTTTTAGTGTGACATATTTCACTATGTCATTCGATGCCAACCAACTTCCATGGACTGACTCTGCAAGGTTGGCTCTAGGAACTAAAAACTGGTCAGATCCCTCCATGCCCTGTGCCACAACATAGATTAGTTTCCAATAATAAAAAAACAATAAAGTTGTGAATGAAATAACAATAGACCTACCTTGAGAATGTATTCTCCCCAATGAGCCACTCTTGCATGCCACCACACAATCCATGTTTCTAAAATGGAGATGTCCTTCTTATGTGCATGATGCTTGAACCACGAACAGAGGTTTTTCAGCTCGATGTCTGCAGCTTCTTGAGATGGAGCATTCTTCCACTGTCTACACCTTAGCTTGAACTCCTCACGATCAAATGATGGAAGGAACTTAGCATGGTTTTCCAAGCTTTGCTCCCAATGGAATAAGCAAGATCTCTCTTTTTCTTTGAGCACCTTATTGGCATCACCATTGAATACCATTCTAATTGCACGCCAATTTGCTTGTGCCTCATCAGCCATAAACCCTTTAAATTGAGGCTTTGGGAATCCCTCCTTCTCCATGACTCTATTTAACATTTCCCAAAAAAGGATCTGGGCTTCTGTATCCTCAACCTTGAAATCCCCAATAGCAATAGTCTGTAGCTCTTGAACAAAAGGGTTGTAAACATGGCATGCCATTGTATTCCAATCATGCATACGTTTGACAAAATCAAAGCAAACCCAGCACGATCCTAACTCTCCACCTGGCCTCATCTTGTTCACTAGATCAACACCACTACCATGTCCCTTGGTAGACATCTTGAAAACATGACATCTTTCAAATGAAGAAAATTCAAGTTGTCCAGGGAACACCATGCTCTGAAAATAATCATATACACACTTTCTTTTCAGTTGTAAAAGAGCATCATAACCATCTGCAAAGGATCCACTTTCAATTTGGGCCTCCCTTTTCCAACGTGCGAGCCTACAGTTAAGAACATGTAGCATCAAAATCCCATTACTTATTTTTCATAAAAACTTGAGTACTTTTAATCACATTAAAAGGACAAGTATGCACATACCTTCTCTTGTCCAAAGTTGGAGTAATCTTCTCTAGTAATGATGTCAATTCAGCATCACTCATGGCTTTCGGATCATCTTGAATGACGGCATCCAATATTATTTTTTTTGCTAATGTTTTTTGCAAGGCTTTAGGTCTTCCCATCCCATCTATTTGTATGAGCTTAGTCAACCTAGCCTTAACTTCCTTCACAGCACCTCTAGAACTTCCTTCACCAATGGGATGCAAATGATACCCTGAGTGTATAACACACCTCTTAAATTGTGTATCACCCTTGGGGTGTGGGTAATATAAGAATAGCCTACATGGGCACTCTTGCTCGCAGAAAGGATGAGCACCACAATGCAAACACTTAAGAGTACTATTTTCGCCAACATATGATCTTTGAGGACACACTCGTGAAAGTCTCCCTTGCCAATGCTTCTCATTGGCCTCTTTGGTTCTCTCCAAGTAAGGACAAAATATGTTTTTGCATTGTAGATGGCCACCACATCTTCGAATTCTAACTAAACCATCAAATCCTGTCATATTACTTGTTATATCATCCGTCCAAACATGGCTGTCGTATTTGGTTTCTGTCCCCTCAGCACGGTTAGGGAGGTCCGAAGCGGGAAGCTCAAACAAAATATTGCCATCATACTTTACTGGAAGTGCATCAACTTCTTGTATTGTTGTTACAATGTCCATAGCTTTTTTGAGTGCACTTCTTGCAGGAAGGTTTTTCAAGAGAGGAACCAAACTCATGGTCTTATCGGATTGTTCATCTACTTGTTTTTTATCCGACACTTCCTTACTGATTTCTGTCAAAAGCTTTACACCTCTAACAATGAAGGTGGTTCCAAACTGAGTGTCAAGATGAAACAAGGACTCCTCACCTACAAAGGGAACCTCAAAGGACAAGTCGTCACACTTGCTATCAAGTAGTTGATGCAAAGAGATTGAGCTGGGTGAAAGTCCAAATGCTAAGTGAAGGTATTCCCTACTAATGCATGCAACACCATTAGTTGTTGCAACTTGCAGTGTCTTCGACCTATTGTCATTGGACACAATTGCAAAATCCATGGAGCTTGTGGAACACAATCTCCCTTCCTTCAAGTGAAAGGAAAATTAGTCATTACCAGTTTTGAGATCTATTGCTAGCAAACGAGGCACAAGTGAGTAAGCATGTGAGCAACAGTAGTTCACGCACTTGTCTCCTTTCGAACTCTATACTAACCAACTATGCACTTGTAGTGCAAAAGCATAGAAAGAGGCCATCATTGTTCTTTGATACTAAATCAGCTAGACGATCAAACTCATAATATAACCACATTCATTGCCACCGCCACGTCCCAAGCACACAAGTCCTTGTAACCGCCAATTCAAAAGAATCTACTCATATAATCTTTGCCGAAGAGGCCTTAAATGGGTGTGTATCCCTAGTATAATTTTTACTCTAAAAACAATCATATCAAAGGATGGAATAGTTGCGAGAGAAAAATCATGGACATGATGCCATCATTAGTTCTAATGAAATAATAGAGCTCAAGAAGGTTAATGGATTGAAGGTGGTAGGAAAAAGTAAAGACATCATAGTTTCGCTAGCGAAACACTATTGGAGGCCATTTCATTTGGAGTTCACAACTATAGTTTCGCTGGCGAAACTAAACGGGGCGGAAAAAATGAAACTAAGCGAAGGAGGAAGGTCGAAGGGAAACGGAAGTGGAAGAAAGGAGGGTGGAGAGGGAGAGGGAGAAGAAGAGGCAGAGGCAGAGAAAGAGAAGGGGAGGCAGAGCCAGAGAAAGAGGCAGAGAAGACTAGTTTCGTTGGCCCTAGTTTCGCTGGCGAAACTAGTGAACACGCCTACGCCCATGCCCACGCCTACGCCCATGTCCACGCCTAGTTTCGTTGAACACGCTCATGCCTACGCCCACGCCCATGCCCATGCCTATGCTTACACCCACGCCCACGCCTACACCCACGCCTACGCCTATGCCCACGCCTACGCCTTCACTAGTTTCGCTGGCGAAACTAGTGAACACTAGTTTCGCCAGCGAAACTAGTGTTCTTTTGCCAGCGAAACTAGTGAACACTAGTTTCGTTGGCGAAACTAGTAATAGGTTGCCTTCTCCTCTCCTTGGAACTAAGGATTCATAGGTTACTTTTCACCTTGCTAATTCTTATTAACTACCCCCCCTCCCCTCTCTTAGATCTCGAAAAACCCTGTCCCCTTCTTTTTTTACAATCCTCCCTTCTTCTTACTTTATGTAAACTGATTTTGCCTTGCTTTGCTTTTATATAAATTTCATTAAACTCTAAGCTCCCCTTTTTTTCATAACATATGTCCTTTTATAATGTTTTAATTTCTTTTCTATATATTAGGACCTTAACCCTTAGTTTTAGCCCTTAGTTTTAGCTTACTTTGCGCTATGGAGTCATGCCTCTCCCCTCCCCCCTTTTTTTCATATTGTTAGTAATTCCCTTATTGATAAATCTATACCCCCTCCCTCCCTCTTTAAATCCTTTACTTTAATTCCTTTATTATAACCCCTCCCTCTTTTTTAGATTTGCTATAACTCTAAGCTCTATTTAACCTTTTTAATGTATTATTGGTCTTTCTCTAACATGAGCTTGCACCTTAGTTAATTCTTTTTTTATTACTTGTTCCAAAGCGCTTTTTAATTTTACGCTCTCATAGAAGCTGTCACTCCCTTTTCTTTTTTCGTTACTTTTGCTAAAAGGTAAAATTTCCCCCCTAGTCTTTAAAGAAAAAAAAAAGGAATCTTTTAACCTTTTTTCTATATATTTTTACAACCTTGTTTCCTCTTCTTAATATTCCCCCTTCTATATGGTTACATCTAATTCCCCTAGTTTCGCCAGCGAAACTAGTGTTCACTAGTTTCGCTGGCGAAACTAGTGGCGTGGCGAACTAGTTTCGCCAGCGAAACTAGTGTTCACTAGTTTTGCCAGTGAAACTAGTTCACCACTAGTTTCCGCCAGCGAAACTAGTATTCACTAGTTTCACTGGCGAAACTAGTTCGCCACTAGTTTCGCTGGCAGAAACTAGTGGCGAACTAGTTTCGCCAGCGAAACTAGGCGAAACTAGGTGATCCAGTCCTGCACCTAGGTTTCGTCTCGCATATGACTCGTGACATCGAGATTGATAAGAGCTATGCCACAAATGCTCCCTCCACAGCTCATGCACACCTTTGATCAATCGACCTCCATTCAATTGCACAAGTGGTAGTTTCGCCAGTGAAACTAGTGAACACTAGTTTCTCTCGTTGTCTCCCTCTGGCTGCCGCCTTCATCACTCAGTCCTTCCTCTTCCTCTTCATCACTCAATCCTTCCTCTCTCTCCCTCCATACTCCCTTCATCACTCGTTTCGTTGGCGAAACTTATAATGGATGATTTAGCTAACTAAAAATTATTTATTTATATTTTATAATGTCAAAACCTTCAATAAAAATATTTGGAAATTTAAAAACCTTTGTTATTAAAATTGTTCGAATAGTATTACGTTCAAATCCTATTTGTTCCCTTAAAATAACTCTAGGACCTTAAAACTTTCAATTTCTAGAAACCTTTTGAAATTATAGGAACCCTTGAATCCACCATGCAAACAATTCCATTATAAGTTTCGCCAGCGAAACTAGTGTTCACTAGTTTCGCTGGCGAAACTAGTTTCGACTCCGGTTGCGCCCACGCCTACGACTCCGGTTCCGCCTACGCCCACGCCTACGCCTTCACTAGTTTCGCTGGCGAAACTAGTGAACACGTAGGCGTGGGAGTAGGCAGAACTGGAGTCTACGCCCACGCCTACGCCTAGTTCTTTTTTCGCCTACGCTTCTTGTGAGTGTTATCTCACGCCTTCACTAGTTTCGCTGGCGAAACTAGTGAACACTAGTTTCGCCAGCGCCCACGCCCTCTTTTTTCGCTTGCATGCTCTTTTTTCGCTTCTCTACCATAGCCTCGGCTTCCTTACGCTTGCAAGACATCTTTGCCTTCACTTCACTGGCTCCTACTTCCTTCCTTCACATCTTCAAGCTTGTTCGCAGGTTACTCTCTTAACCTTCCTTCACGTCTTCAAGCTTCTTACCTGTTTGAAGGTCACTTCTAGACATCTTTGGGGTGACTCGCTTTCACTGCATTCCAGGCCGGTACCAACACCACCGCGGGAATGCCCTGTTTCTTCGCACTTTTCGAGCAGACAGGGCTTTCTAGTTTAGGTGAGAGCCATGAAGGAGGTCTGTGAAAAAATCGGCTCAGCCCTCTTCCATGCTAGACACAATGGGCCGGTAGGATACTCTGCTCGTGTAGGAGAGGGCACCCTGAAACAGAAGCACAAGAATAAGATTAGCGCTCTTCAAAGCAAGCTACGTCCTGCAGAGAAAACCCTGAGGCATTGCGGAAACAAAATCAGACCTTAGGGAGATTTCAGGACAAGAAAATAAATGACCAAGAAAGCTGGGTGTGGCAAGAGCCTGGGAAAGAAACACGACTCGCACTTGGTCTAGAACTCACGCAAGCGAAGGGGAAAGAAACACCACTCGAAGTTCATCTAAAATCTCAACTCTGTCCCATCCCAAGATCCTGTTAGCCGGTGTCAGGAGGCAAGTGAGGACGGAAAACAGTCTTAGCGGCAAGAAAAATGGGTCCTTGAGGCAAGCAAAGTTGCTTCTTGTCACTCCTACTTTGCTTGCCTGTTTGAAGGTCACTTCTAGACATCTTTGGGGTGACTCGCTTTCACTGCATCCCAGGCCGGCACTTACCTTCAAGCTTCCAGCACCTGTGAATGGACTTGAAGTGCTTCTTACCTTCAAACAGGCAAGCAAAGTACTCTACTTACGGGAAGTTGCTTCTTGTCGCTCCTACTTTTCGGCATTTCGAGGGTATTTCCTGCCTTCATGGTTCACAGCTCCTTGACGTTCTTCTTCTTAGTATGGTTCGGCTCCTTAATATTGTTTTCTCTTAACTTCTTTGCTCGCTACCTTCATGGTGTCTTGGCATATTTACTAGCGACGGATTTGTTCCTGAGCTCCCTTTCAACCTTCTCTGCCT
This sequence comes from Dipteris shenzhenensis, assembly GCF_047967505.1. Taxonomy (NCBI): domain Eukaryota; kingdom Viridiplantae; phylum Streptophyta; class Polypodiopsida; order Gleicheniales; family Dipteridaceae; genus Dipteris; species Dipteris shenzhenensis. The sequence continues at coordinate 24,247,876 of NC_141622.1, read as the reverse complement.
TTGACTGATTCACCATCAGGATTCTTCGGTTGCTCTCTTCCACTTCTCCGTCTTCAGTATCACTCCTCCACTTCTCCTTCTTCACCCACGCCTATGCCCACGCCTCCTTCTCGACCCTCCTTCTCTGCCTACTTCTCCTTTTCCTTCTCGACCCTCCTTCTCCTTCTCCTTCTCCTTCTCGACGGAAAGCGGCCAGTTCAGTCCTTTGGAGAAGAAAATCTTGTCTCATGGGTAAAGCTTCTCTCATCCTCAAGATCTTTGGAGCTCGTTGATCTCCTGCTCATGGATAGGGATTACTAGGGAACTTCAAGCTTCATCATTGATACGACCCTCCATCTGTGAGACGAGTAAAGGGACTTATCGTTCACCTTTCATTAAGAGGTCAGCAGAAAGTTCTCTTACTCTATGACGAAGAACCACTTACCTATTTATAGTAAGAACAAGTGGCCTCTCGCCTTCATTTCCATTCCTGAGCTGTTGATGGACAAGAGTAAAGAAACCTTACGCTGTAATTGTTTAGAGATTTGCATAAGTTTTCCCTTTCTCTACGTAAGTGACAGATTGCTCACGGGCTTGTTCGCAAGGATTAAAGGGAACTAAAGGAGACTCCAGCTTTAGGATGTGCGCATAATTCTGTGCTATCTCTGATATGTTCTCAGATTTTGTCTTGTTTGCTCTTCATAATCTCGCTCTTCGCGCAGCGTAAATCCTGAATACTGAGGCACTTCATTGGTTTCAAATCTTTAGGTGAAGGATCCTAACCTGAAGGGCTTGTATACCCCCTCACGAATGCAAAGAATGCTCTGCATAGCCGCCCTCTGTGTTCATCCGATTGACACTATCCGGCCCTCTAGCATGGCCCCTTCCCCCTTTGGAGGCTTGACAAGCCTTTGCGCAAATTGGAAGAACCGAATGGCCCCTTCTCCCTTTGGAGGCTTGACAAGCCTTTGCGCTGGGCGCAAATGAGTGTTGGAAGGACCAAATGCCATATATGGATAGTTTGGCGAAGGGAGGACGGGGACATTTGCGCAGAGCGCAAACAGCTCAGAGCCCAGAGCCAAACGGAGCCTAGACTTGGGACAGGCTAGCCAGCATCATGCGAACATATGCATCTCTGGCCTTCGAATAAGCATCACGGGAGAAAGGGCAACAATACGAAATTTGGGAATCAGTCTGAATTTCCATGCTTTCTTCTGTTCAGCAGAATTTCTCCCGTGCCTTCACTCTGTCATTTTTCAGATGGTTACACTCTGTCATTTTTCATTTAATCATTTCAAAGATGGTTTCACTATGTCATTTATTTGTTTTTCTTCTTGTGTAGGTGAGCTTATTGAAAGTTGTGCAACAAATGCCTCCAGTAAGTTTGGTTTCTTTTTCTTTTTCTAGTTGCCTTTCACCTTTGCATTTTTGCAAATCTTGTAATTGAGTTCTTCAAACGTGTAGAGAAAGAAACGTGATGTGTCTAGTCCTATCACAAGGAAAGGTGGCAAAAGGAAGAAGCAAGAGTCAGAGGTCAAGAATGAACTGAAGGAGCTTGAGCAAGTTGACATTGAAAATGATATTGAGGATCCTAAGGACAACAAGGATAAAACTATAGATGATCCATCCAACAAAGTAGGAGTTAAAGATGATGTGGAGGATATCATTCCAGAGTGTGTTGAGAGACCTTCAGGTGCAGATATTTTAGAGCTTCTTACAGTAACTAAAGAAATTCCACCTCCTCGAATTCCCTTGTGTCGTTGTCTCATAAACCCAGTTGTGCGTCAAATTAGGAATGATTTGACCATTTTGAAAAGAGCATTTGAAATAGAGGGATACATTCCGACAAAAGGATCTTTTATTCTATCTATCAAAATGCCTGATGGGTCTTCCAAGGATGTTGATGATGTCACAAGAGAACGTTGGTGTAAAGAATAAGGGAGAGAGATAGGAGACTCAAGTTCAGCTTTCTTCACAACACACAAAAGAGAGAGGACACAAGGTTGGAGGGTGAAGCCTTTCTTCACTTTTGCACACAACAACAATACAATAGAAGAGGGAAATACCCTATATGTCAAAACCTAGAATACGTGGTTCATATGTGAACCCAAACCAAAAACATATGTGGTAGTCTAACTACACCACGAGTACAACTAACATAGGCGGTGACATAAATGATAGTCATCCAGGAGATATGTCGGGGATAGAGCTTGATATCTCAACACTCCCCCTCAAGCTCAAATCCATCTCACGTACACCAAGCAAGCTCCTAAATCTGCGAAGCTTCTCGGTACCCAATGCCTTCGTAAAGATATCAGCCACCTGCTCCTCAGTGCTGACATAGACAAGATCAATCTCACTAGCTAGAACCTTCTCTCTCACAAAGTGATAATGCACCTCAATGTGCTTCGTTCTAGCATGATAAACTGGGTTATTAGCAAGCATGATGCTGCTAATGTTGTCACAATGAATGACAACTGCTGCATGAACTGACTGTCCCATATCTGCAAGTAGCTTCCGTAACCAAGCTACCTCACATGCAGCCATTGCTGCACCCCTGTACTCAGCCTCTGTGCTCGACAAGGCAACTATTGGCTGCTTCTTGCTGCTCCAACTGATGGCACCACTCCCAAGGGAAAACATAAAACCACTAGTAGATCTCCTGTCTGAGACACTACCAGCCCAGTCAGCATCTGTGTATCCATGTACCTGTAATGCACACCCAGCTTCATAAAACAGTCCATAATGCAATGTGGACTTCACATACTGCAGTATGCGCCTAGCCGCATCCAAATGTGGCTTCCTCGGTGCCTGCATAAACTGACTCACCAGCCCAACAGCATAGCTCAAATCTGGTCTGGTTATAGTCATGTAAATCAAGCTACCTACTATGCGCCTGTACATAGTAATATCTTCAAGAAGCTCACCTGTCTCTGCATTGAGCTTCACATTCTGCTCCAATGGAACAGAAATAGGCTTACAGCCTGTCATCCCATATTTGGACAGCATGTCCAAACCGTATTGCCTTTGCAACAGCCATATCCCACTCGGGGATCTAATAACCTCAATGCCCAAGAAGTAACGCAGCTCTCCCAAATCCTTCATCTCAAATTTCTGCTTCAACAGTAGCTTCACTTCATTAATGTCTGCATCACTATCACCTGTAATAATCAAGTCATCAACATAGATGACTATAAGCACAATCCCTCTGTTTGTCCTTTTCACATAAAGTGAAAAATCTGAATTGGAAATCTGAAATCCAATAGTGACAAGATATTGCCCTATCTTGTCTGACCATGCCCTCGGCGCCTGTTTTAAGCCATACAAGGCTTTGCGCAACCTGCATACAAAATCGGGATGTGAATTATCCTCATAACCTTCCGGCTGCATCATATAAACCTCTTCCTGCAAATCACCATGCAAGAAGGCATTTTTCACATCCATCTGATGCAAAGACCATCCCTTTGCAGCAGCCATAGCAATTACTTCTCTCACGGTTGCCATCCTTGCAACTGGGCTGAAAGTTTCCTCATAGTCAATTCCATATGTCTGTGCAAAACCTTTAGCAACCAATCTTGCCTTGTACCTGCTAACAGACCCATCAGCATTGTGCTTTACTTTGTAAACCCACTTGCAGCCAATAGCCTTCTTATCATGAGGCAAAGGCATCAAATCCCAAGTGTGGTTTGCATCCAAGGCAGCCATCTCTTCATCCATAGCTGCTTCCCAATTTTTATGCCCTGCTGCATCCTCAAAACATGTGGGCTTTGGCTCCTCTAGAACCTTGACCATATAAGCATAGTGATGTGCTGTATACCCATCATATCTCAGCCTGTCAACTGGATACTTAATACGAGTGGACCTCCGTACAACTGGATCAGTTGCAAGAGTCTTTAAATCATGCCTGCTTTTCCTTGCACCAGGTGTAACAACAGAAGGAATCCCAAGTTCCTCATCAAGGCTCATTTCAGAGCCACTTGACTCTCCATCAACATGAGAGCTACCAGCAGACACATCAAACACTGGAGCATGGTCCACTTTTTCTTTTCCCTTATGTGATACCTGCACAACACTATCAGGACTGCCATCATGTGACGATTCACTAGATCTCAATCTCCCTGTCCATGCATTAGATCCACTAGTAGAGGACTCTCTGGGTCCACTCAAGGCTTGAGATTGCTGCTCTGCATTTATTGCAGCATTCCCATTTCCTGCATCTGCATCTCCTACCATAACAGTTGGTGCATACCAGCTGCTCATTTCATCAAAAACAACATCTCTGCTCACTTGCATTTTGCGGGTGGAAGGGTTATAACAGTGATACCCTTTCTGGTGTTGAGCATATCCAATAAAGATGCATTTTTCTGCCTTTGGATCCAGCTTTGTTCTCTTCTCATCAGGAACATGAACATAAGCTATGCAACCAAATACCTTCAAGTGAGAAATATCTGGTTTTTGGCCTGTATACATTTCTTCAGGTGTCATGCCATGGACAGCTGCAGTGGGGGTTCTGTTCATAATATAAACAGCAGTTGCTACTGCTTCAGCCCAAAAATAATCAGGCATGTTTTTCTCATTTAGGATCGCCCGTCCTACTTCTGCAATATGCCTGTTCTTCCTTTCTGCAACCCCATTCTGCTGAGGGGTAGACCTGCATGAGTACTTCCTTTGAAATCCCTGTTCTTTCAGATATTCACAAAATTCTTTTGAAAAGTACTCTCCCCCTCCATCAGAGCACTTTAATATGCACACCTTTCTCTTTTTCAACCATGGCCTTAAAAGCCTTGAAATGGCTGAACACTTCACTTTTGTGCTTCATAAAATAAATCCACACCTTCCTAGTGTAGTCATCAATAAACGTCACATAATAATGGCATCCACCAATAGAAGCAGCTTTGGTTGTCCAAACATCTGAATGGATCACTTCCAAAGGTCTTCTGCTCACCTTAGCATTTTTGGGAAATGCATGTCTGGCCTGCTTACCCATTTGGCATGCTTCACATACCTTTTGTATTCCCTCAACTCTGAATTTAGGCAAACCTGCAACAATGTTTTTCGTTTGCATAGATTTCAGCCTTTGTATATTCACGTGCCCAATGCGCTTGTGCCATATCTCAATATCTGCAATGACACCTCTCCCATGCGCAAACATAGCAGCTTTCACCTCAGGCATATCAACATCCAAGGTGAACATTCTTCCATTTTTGTTGCCTTTCGCAACCAAGCGGCATTTATTTTTCAAGTCCTCAACAAAGCATCCATCAGGATTAAATCTAACCTGCAGACCTAGCTCAACCATCTGGCCAACTGAAACCAGGTTCTTAGTGATTTTTGGAACATAAAGTACATCTGCCAAGTACTTTGTTTTGCCATCCTGCATAGCCAATGGCACTTTACCAACCTGCGTAATTGGGTGCGCAGTATCATCACCTGTTTCAACATAACCTGGCTTATCCAAATTTCTGACATCATGAAACCACTCACCATGACTGGTCATGTGGTTAGAGGCACCTGAATCAACATACCAAACATCATTGCAAGCTGCAGCATCTCCTGACATGGAGTTAACCATATGCTGCATCACAAAAAGGTGCTCATTTCTGTCGTCACCATGCCCACTTGATGATGCATAGTTGCTTTGCTGCAACTTTCCACTTTTGATGTCATTCTGCTTTTTATAGCATGTATTCTCCTTGTGTCCAGGCTTTCCACAATAATAGCATTCTATGCTGCTATTTACTTGCTGGTTCCTTTGCCATGAACCACGGCCTCTTTGGCTCCCCCTGCCTCTAGAACTACCACGTCCTCCTCCATAGGACTGGTTTTCCTGTTGTTGCTGTTGGTTCTGATTTCCTGCACAGCCACCAGAACGGCCTCTTCCTCTACCCCTGCCTCTACCTGTATTCGAGTAGAAAGCAGTCTCTTGAGAAGTTGAGGTGGCTGAACCACCATTCCTTTGCTCTTCACTCAGCAAGAGAGCAATAAGTTCCTGAAAATCAGGAAATGTTTCACGGACTCCAATGGATGTCCGAAATTGTGCATAATCTTTCCCAAGACCATTCAAGGTCACGGACACTAAGTCCTCATCATCAACAGGTGCTCCAATGGAGGCAAGAGAATCTGCAAGGCCTTTCACCTTCAAGGAATACTCATTTATATTCAGATTTTTCCTTTGCACATTGTGCAACTCCTGCTTTAGCTACATCTTTCGTGCTTTGGTATTTGTGCTATACAGCTTCACCAATGTATCCCATGCCTCCTTAGGCGTCTCTAGATTCAGTATATGCACAATCATAGAATCTGAAATGCTAACGGACAGCCAATACAGGCATTTTCTGGCTTTTTCATGCCATTCTTTAAAGGCCTTCAATTCAGCAGGAGTGGGAGCAGCACCCAAAACTGGTTCTGCAGTTTCACCACTGATGTAATCCCAAACTCCCTTTCCCATAAAGAAGTTTGTCATCCTGAACTTCCATGCTTGGAAGTTGTTCTTGTCAAGCTTCTCACTGACAATGGTAGACAGATTCTCAGACATTTTACAAATCACGAATTGCAGCAGCAACCTGTAAACACAGCAAATGCCTCAGAAGGGCAAATAGCAAAACTTCTGCAAAGAGCCTCACAGGGGCAGATCTGCAACACTGACGAAAGTGGTATTTCACCACACAGTCACTTCCTCGTGACGATTTTGCATCAACAGGCAGCAGGCATGAATCTGCAACTCCCAATATCTCTGCACATAGGCATACGATGCAATTTCTATGGCACCTTTCCACCGACTAGCCGCGCGGTGGTCGCACAGCAAAAACAGGGCCTTTTTCTGAGTGCCTGCGAAGAACTTCCGCCTTCAAAACGGGCCCCGAAACGGCCTCAAATCAGAAAAATAAAGCGCTCTCGCCGCACCGCGAAGGGCCTCTCAATCTGAAGCAGTGCACTCCTGCACTTCTGGCTGTGCTACCTGCAGAGATTTGCTCCCAAACTCGAAATAGGAAAGCTACACTGGTCCTCTTACCAGGACACCACAAACTTGGCTAGCTTTCTTGAGCTCCTTACCACGAACAAGGCTCTGATACCATGTAAAGAATAAGGGAGAGAGATAGGAGACTCAAGTTCAGCTTTCTTCACAACACACAAAAGAGAGAGGACACAAGGTTGGAGGGTGAAGCCTTTCTTCACTTTTGCACACAACAACAATACAATAGAAGAGGGAAATACCCTATATGTCAAAACCTAGAATACGTGGTTCATATGTGAACCCAAACCAAAAACATATGTGGTAGTCTAACTACACCACGAGTACAACTAACATAGGCAGTGACATAAATGATAGTCATCCAGGAGATATGTCGGGGATAGAGCTTGATATCTCAACAGTTGGGACAAGAATTGGAGCTTAGTTAATGATGAGTTTGAATCAGAGATAATTGGCACACCATGGAGCTTTCTATCAAACAAAATGTTCTTCGTGTGGGAAGGAAATCATCGTACGGCATCTTGGATGGAAAGCATAGAAGAGCTTTACACAAATATCAAGTCTAGACACATTAGAGTGCAAGCTCAAATTATTGAACCGGAAGAAAAGGATGAGCTTAAGCTTGTTGCTGCTCTGCAAAGATTTAACTTGTAAGCCTTGTTGTTTATGTTTACTATATTGAGATGGTAAGTGCTTGTAAATGAAACCAATTTTGATCCATTTAAGTCAATGGTTGCAGGCTTAATGAAGATGCAATTGTTGTTACTAATCTCAAGGATTATTTGTACCACACAAGCACACTCGTATCCTGTGATGCTCAATATTTTACTCAGGATTTTAGTGAGGAGGAGAAAAAAGCTATTGAGTTAGCAAGACAGAAAGAGGTTGGAAGTGGACGAAGGGTGTGGTATCCCCTCACCCAAACTATTCTTGGGAGGATGGTATTTGCTGTAAGTATTAGTTCTTTAGTTTATATATTTTCTTTTTTTGTGACTTTGCTTTGTGTTCCAATAACATTATGATGAGATTGTCTGTTTATGTTGAAAGGGGAAATGGAAATCAGATTTTGAGGCTCAATGCAAGAAATTGCATTCTTCCATGCCAAAGGATGAGAGAGAGTCCAAGATTCATGAGATTAAAAAGACTGTGGGAGCAACATATCGAAGAAAAATTACACGGGTAAGTTTTCAATTTACCAAATTTTGTATTTATAGATCACAAATTTGAATTTGTAGTCCACAAAGTTCTACGTTATATATCTCAGATATTTGAATTTATAGTTTGCAAATTTGAATTTATAGTTTTCAAATTCTAATTTTACAACTCATAAACCTTTATAGTTTTTCAAATTCTAATTTTATATGGTTTGTTGTGTGTATCAAAGTCTCTTCTAAAACTTTACTATTTGGCAGATGCTTTCAATAGTCAATCCTTCCCATGGCAAGGAGTGGTTTAATGTCCTTTGGAATTTACCATTTGAGGATACATCAATGAAGATCACTTTGGAGAAGCTTTACCAAGTATCAATTGCAACCTGTTCCAAGGCAAAGCAACTATCTATTCTTTCTCTTCTTGGTGCAGATGACAATCTAAAGGAGAGTTATGGGATGCCTATGACTGACCATGGTTTCATACCTTGGCTTGCAAAAGAAGTATGGATGGACCATGTGTTGGCAGATGCTGGGCGATTGCTTGACCAAGTGATGAAATCATCAAGCATTGAGGGTGCAGCTACACTTCCAGACAGTCCTTCTATTCTGGAATACTTTGATGGCATTATAGTGAGACACAGGCCTTTTTTGTTTGAGCCTTTTGCTTCATTGATGACAGTTGCTGTTGTTCCATCCAAGCAAGTTGATCTTACAAATGCCAGCAGACGATTGGTTTACAGGTGCGTTTTGGCTTTCGTTTTCAATGGAAAGATATCTTTGTAATACCTTGCATTCTCTTATATTATTCTAAAAATCATTTAGGTATCTCCATTATCTGGTTGCAAATAAGAGTCTTAAGGTGGTACCATCCATTTGCAAGGCTTGGACTATGCTTGCACCTGCTACTTATTGCATGTACACCTCTCATATTTTTAGAGAGAATAAGCATAAGGATGGTCATATATTGCTTACGGAGTGGGAAAGGAAGCACTGCCCTTGGTGGATTGAGATGAAGGCTGGAACATGTATCGAGGAAGAGAAGGAAACTTATGATCGCCATTTAAAAGGTGAGTGCAAGTCGTCGGGCAACATGGATGAGGCACAAAAGAAGAGGCTTGAAGAGGAGCAAAAAGCAATAGTAGAAAAGCAAAAGGCAAGTCATGTGACTCCAAATAACAAACGAGGCGGAAGACCTGAACCAATGGGCACTTCTAACACAGGTCTATTTTCTTATAACTCTTTCTTTCATGTTTCAAAGTGATTAGAAGCTTCCTACAAATTTAATTTAGGATTCTTTGTTATTGTAGACAATGATCCACCAAAGGAGGAGTCTCTTCTTAGCAAGAAAGTGTGTAATACGGATATGGTTTATGTTCCTTTGTCCACTTTCTCATCATTTGCAACTCGTATCTCACAAGAAAACTACAAAGTTTGGGAGTATGATTATGTATCACTTGGAAAAGAAGTTAAGCAATACAAGTACGATGGGGCTTTTCAAATCATAAGAAATTTTTACCATGAACTTGGTGGCATGAAGAAGTCACGCAATGGAAAAAATGCTGCATGGAGTGTGGATTTTTGCTTGATTGACCTTCCTACAGGATCTATAGTGAGTGGAATCAAGGGTGGAATCCCTGGATGGAACATTCTAAATGAGGAGCATATCTCATGCTCACTTGCTATTGCTTCATCTGTGATGGATGATTATGGATGGACATTGGTGATGTGTTCACCTGTATCCACTTCATTCGTTGAGCGTTTGGCAAGACAAATGAGACTAGAGGTTTCTTGTAGGTGAGCAATATATCACAGTTGATAATGTCTGTTTATGTGAATTACATTCAGCTATTGGTATCTTATAGTTAGTACATGTAGATGGATCGTGGAGACGGGAGATTGCATTGATGTTGCGGATAATGTTGGCTTTGGTGTCAAGGTATGTCATTTGGCTATTTACATGATTGTCATGTTCTTGTTTGTTCGTATTTTAGCATTCTCCATTAACTTTTTCAATCTATGTTTTATGTAGATTACTGCCTTTCAAATCCTATTGTTCTCTAGGATTGGCAAGAAGGCACATCACTATCTTGATAGGGCAAATAAAGTTTCCCAATCCCTTAAGGTGTGCATGGACAATTATTTCATCACTCATTACTTGCCTTCAAGTGTATGGTACATAAAAGAGGGAAAGGGTGGACAGTGGCGTGGTGGGTTAGAGAAGAGTAGCTCCATGATGTTGATGTTCATGGAGTTGTTGTGTCCGATTGGAGGCTCTGTGCTTGAGCTTGGTGCAGGTACAGCACCTGGGATGAAAGCAGCAATTCACTCAGGACGTCCATGCATGGCAGTGGACAATGACAAAGAGATTTGCACAGGATACTTAGAAGGCATGCTTAGAGACAACTTCACAGAGGCAGGGCCTTCAAGTGTGAATCAAGTAGTCCTCATGATAGATGATGAGGAGACAGACTATGACTTTGATGCACCTCTTGATTAGTGAGTAATTTATTTGATCTATGTGTATAATTTAAGCATGGTTAGATACTGACTAATTGAGCTTAGTGTTCTGCCTTGCTATGCAGAAGATGTGGCTACCCAAATGGCAGGAGATAGCACATTCGATTATGAGTTGGTGGAGAGGCATCATGGACATCTAGACTACATAGATGACTTGGCTGATGAGGTCTAGAGAGCATGTCCTGGCTTTTTATGGATTGATGCAAAACTTAATTTCTCATGTTTTCATTATCATCTCATGTAGACTTGGTTGCTTATGGATGGATAGCCATAACCTTCTTATGCAAACCTTAACTTCTTATGGATTGATAGATTATGGCTTCTGAATCATGTGATTTTAATGTTCTTTGACCTAATAATATGAACATGTCATAGTTGTTTTGGAAATGTATGGCAAGTTGTAATTTTTAGGTTTCAATTTTTAGGTGAATTCATAGTTTACATCTTTGATTGTTAAAATATATATCCGTCCCTCTATTGAGTTTCAAAAGACTAAAAACAAATAATTGTTGGCAATCTCACAAGCTTGAGGGGAGGTATTAATAAGCATATCTACTTAAAAGTGAACAATGCCACTAGTCCTAATTTTGTTGGCATGTTGAGGCTTATAGAAAATACAATGAATGTGCAAATATAATACACACAATTGCATCATGAGAGCATTCAAACCAAGGGTATATGTCTTTGGCTCTTTGTACCTTGGTACATGCATGCAGCTAATATGAGAGCTGTCGATTGAGGTTTTTAAAAAAAGATATTTCATAAAAAAACATTCATTCAAGTATAACTCCATTGAGTGTTGCTCGGATAATCCGCTCAAGGGTTTCCGCTCATAATATGTACGCACCCTATAAAAGTGGAATGGTTGTAGACCTACCAGACATTATAAATCTGCCCGATGTATGTGAAGATTGCATGATGGGCAAGCAGCGTCGGCACCCCTTTTTTAAAGAGGCCAACAGGGCAAAGGCTCCTCTAGAGCTCGTTCACATGGACATCTGCAAAAAGATGGAGATGGAAGCTTTGGGTGGTTCCTACTACTTCATGACACTGATCGACGTCTACAGTAGAAGGATATGGATATACTTCCTGAAGACTAAAGATGAGGCTTTTAGTAAGTTCAAAGAATGGCACTTAATGGTCGAGAAAGAAATGGGGAGGAAGGTGAAGAAGTTGAGATCAAGCAGAGGTGGTGAGTTCACATCAAGTGAATTCGAAAGTTACTACAAAAGTCACGGGATCGAGAGGCAGAAACCCCCGCCACATACATCACAACAAAATGGAGTAGCAGAGCGCAAGATGTGCGTCATCTGCGAAATGGGCAGGAGTATGATGAAAGGGAAAGATTTGCAAAAGAATTTTTGGGTTGAAGCATGTAACACAATAGTTTACATTCTGAATCGTAGCTACATGAAGGTTGTGAATGGTATGACTCCACTGTAGGCCTTTTCTGGTAAGAAACGTTCAGCTGTACATTTCAGAGTTTTTGGATGTGACTGTTTTCCCTATTCTTATAGGAGCAAATGGGAACCGAAGAGCCGGAAGTGTATTTTCTTGGGCTATAGTGAAGAGGCGAAGGGTTACCATCTCTATAATCCTATTACCAAGAAGGTAATAGTAAGTCGTGATGTGGTCTTCTCAGAACAGCCACATCAATTGGAGGAGGATGCTTCCTTCCCAGACAATCAGGACCAGGATATCCATCCAGTACAACCACCAACAGCAGACCGAACTCCCCCAATGGTGCTTGGGAGGATTCAAGATAAAGAAGAGGAAGAAGAGCCTGGAAAACCACAATGGCAATGGCCATTCCCGAAGTGGGTAAAGCAGCTTTTGGATGGCAGAGAACCTCCAGCCATTGAGGAGGAACCATTCGAACACCGCCGGTCCAAGAGATTAGAGGAGCAAAGAAGGGTGCAGGAACACTTAGTCAACTACGCTTTGATGACAGAGATGATCCGTGTTGAAGAACCCAAGTGTCTTGAAGAGGAACATGGTGATGGTAGGTGGATGGGGGCTATGCAGTCGGAGTATGGCTCCATAATGAAGAACAACACTTGGGACCTTGTGGATCGACCACCAAAATGCAAGGTAATCGGCACCAAGTGGGTGTACAAGACCAAGTACAAGTCCGATGGCATGTTGGATAAGTACAAGGCTCGGCTCGTGGCAAAAGGATTCGCATAGGTACATGGTTTTGATTATCAGGATACGTTTGCTCCCACAGCTCGACTTACCACAATTCGCAGTGTTTTGGCTTTAGTAGCACAGGGAAGTTGGCCCGTGTTTCAGATGGATGTAAAATCCGCCTTTTTGAATGGAGATCTCAAGGAGGAGGTATACATGGAACAACCACCACGTTTTGTGATCCCCGGTTTAGAAGGTAAAGTCTGTAAACTGAAGAAGGCACTTTATGAGCTAAAACAGGCCCCACGAGCATGGTACCAGCAGATTGATGCCTACTTTCTGCAAAACGGGTTTAGGAGGAGCCCATGTGATGCAAATTTTTGTATATCTTCAGAGGAGGCAAGTGTATGATCGTGGTCCTTTATGTGGACGACCTTGTCATAACAGGGAACCATGAAGAGAAGATCTCGCAGACAAAGCATTTGCTAGGAAGAGAGCTTGAAATGATAGATCTCGGATTGATGCATTTCTATTTGGGGATTGAAGTTTGGCAAGAGCCAAAATAGATCTTCATCTCACATCTAAAGTATGCTGGAGAGACACTGAAGGCATTTGGCATGGCTGAGTGCAAGACAGTTGGCACCCCTATGGAGGTTGACGTGAAGCTCTCAAATTGGGATTCATCACCACTGGTGGACAAAGCGAAGTACAGAAGGCTTGTGGGCAGTAGTATTTACTTGTGCAACACGCAGCCGGACATCAATTTTGTGACTGGTGTACTAAGCAGTTTTTCCAATAAGCCCCGGGAGAAGCATTGGAGGACAGGTATGCGGGTGTTGAAATACATCAAAGGCACACTTGATTATGACATCACCTATATCAAGGGCAACATCTTGATTGGATTCTGTGACTCAGATTGGGCACGAGACGTGGACAACAGGAGATCAGTGACAGGTTACTTTTTCTCACTTAGATCTGGAGCTATCATGGGTCAACAAGAAGCAACCTACAGTTGCTCTTTCTTCTATTGAGGCTGAGTACAAATCAGCATGTTTTGCTTCTTGTGAGACAGTGTGGTTGAGGAGGATTTTAGGGGACATGGGTGCAATACAGAACAAGCCTACGCAGTTATCATGTGACAATCAGAGTTGCATGGCAATTGCAAAGAACCCTGTGTTCCACACTTGCACAAAACACATTGAGATTCAATATCACTTTGTACGCAAGCTCATGATGGATGGAGAGGTTGACTTGGTGTACTGTCCAACTACAAAGAATGTTGCGGACATCTTCACAAAGGCTCTTGGAAGAGACTTGCTAGAGAGGCATCTTCATCAACTTGGCATTGTACCGAAAAAGTAAGTTCACTTGCGGGTGGACATTGAGGGGGGGTGTTAGATATCAATGCTCCACTCTCATGTAACTATGCAAAAACTAGCTAACTCTCCTTGTAAGCCCCCCGTATGAGGAGAAGGCATTTGAGTAGCTCGGTTATCCGGTAGGTCCTAGTTTGGACACCAGATGGGGGCCATGTGTGGCCTGATGGTTGGACGGCTTCAGATAGAGTTGGCAGACTGCCAACTAGGCTACATGCAAGTGCGGGAAGGCATCCCATGACTGGCCGCACTGAGGGTAGATGGAGCATTTCCCAGGCTAGCCCACTCTCAAGTTGCGGGGCCCGTTTGGAGCCCTAGATGTGATCCCGGATGGCTCTGGGCCGAACGGACTGCGTAGGTTAGTTGCTCTATTTTGCACCACGGTTCTATCGTGTGGTCGGTGGCCTATTTCGAGACCAATCCCCAGTCGGCCATTTTGGGCGGACTGGGTCGGTCACCAATTGGGTCTAACCGACTACGACTGGTGGCTATATAAGAGCAAGCCCATGAAGCCCATCATTATCACTGGCTATAGCAACCCTGATTCCTTAGCATCCAGCCTCTATCCTCTACTGTTTCCAGCATGCCATTGTAGCTTCTCTCACAGGAGCGCACGGGTGGGAGGCAGCGCCATCTGTTGTATCAGCTTTACAGTAATCAAATTTTTGATTCTCCATACTATCTACTTTTCTCTCTTGCATACAAGATCTTGTTATCTATTGAGCAGAGATGTTGTATTGTTTTCTTATAGAAACTGCCTCCAATAAAGTTTATCTCATGAAGAGATTGTTTGAGCTATAGATGAAGGAAGGGGTCTCCATTTCTTCTCACTTGAATGAATTCAATATTATTTTTAGCCAGCTTCAGGCTTAGAAGATGAATTTTGATACAGAGACTAAGGCAATATTCCTCTTGTGTTCATTGCCATCCTCATGTGATACGTTCCGTATAGTTGTCAGTAACCTGGTGGAGTATTGAAGTATGATGATGTGGTGGGTAGCTTGTTGGCCAAGGAGATTAGACGGAAGTTTTAAGATGGCAACAAGTAGGATGTAGCCTTAAATGTGCATAGGGGAAGATCACAGTTCAAGGGGCAGTCCCAAGAAAGAGGGAAGTCTCGTAGCAAATCCAGCGCATAGAACATTGAGTGTTACTATTGTGGCAAGAAGGGCCACAAGAAAAAGGATTGCTACAAGTTGAAAAGAGAGCAAAAGAATAAGAAAAAGAATGCAAATTGGGGTGCAAATAAGAAGGTGTTTTTCGGTAACTCTAGCATGGTGTTCCCTTTTGGGCTTGGGTGCACTAGGGGTGCCATTGGAGTGAAAGTATTTTGCAGCAAAAGCCACAAACTGAGGCTTTTGAGCCTTATCCTTGTTTTGACCGCTACTGAAAAATTTGATGCTGGGTGGATTTTTTTTGAGCTCCTCATAGGTTGTATTCGAGTTGACTATTTCTGGCTTGCACAAATCTACTTGGGTATGTCTTGTGATTAACTAGGCTTGCATACACCTATCATCTAAAACTGTACTTAACTAATTGATAAGAGCTCTCATCCAAAGGATGATTCTCTCTTGTTCTATTTTAGTTCACTAAGCTTTTTCCTCACATCCTCCTCGTTAATCTCCTACTGGAACCTTCACAAGAATGCTTTGGACATTGCATAACACTTGGGGAAATACCCAATTGGAAATTGATTGAATCACCTTTGAGAATTTTTAATTAAGTTACATGGGAAATAGTTCAGCTAATCTTCATCTATTGTTGCACCATTGATGTGACACATGCAAAAAACTCTATAAGTGATTATAAGGATCTTCAACTAAGGAGATGGCCATCCATTTGAAGTCCAAACTCTCCACAGATGAGTGCTGAGATTCCATTTGCCACGATGGACCTTGATCCGCCAATCTTCTAGGATGCCTCAGTCTGACACCATTGTTCCAACCTTCTGGCTTTGCATAGTATTCAATTTTCACCCTTGGGTAGCATAGTTAAGTCTCTCTCCTCATGTTTGTCACTCATGTTGGATAGTTGCTTCTGCCACTTGCGGAAATACCCAATTGGAAATTGATTGAACCACCTTTGAGAATTTTTAATTAAGGTACATGGGAAATAGTTTAGCTAATCTTCATCTATTGTTGCACCATTGATGTGACACATGCAAAAAACTCTATAAGTGACTATAAGGATCTTCAACTAAGGAGATGACCATCCATTTGAAGTCTAAACTCTCCATAGATGAGTGCTGAGATTCGATTTGCCACGATGGACCTTCATCTGCCAATCTTCTAGGATGCCTCAGTCTGTTTCAACCTTCTGGCTTTGCATAGTATTCAATTTTCACCCTTGGGTAGCATAGCTAAGTCTCTCTCCTCATGTTTGTCACTCGTGTTGGATAGTTGCTTTTGCCACTTGGGGAAATACCCAATTGGAAATTGATTGAACCACCTTTGAGAATTTTTAATTAAGGTACATGGGAAATAGTTCAGCTAATATTCATCTATTGTTGTACCATTGATGTGACACATGCAAAAAACTCTATAAGTGACTATAAGGATCTTCAACTAAGGAGATGGCCATCCATTTGAAGTCCAAACTGTCCATACATGAGTGCTGAGATTCATTTGCCACGATGGACCTTCATCCGCCAATCTTCTAGGATGCCTTAGTCTCTGACACCATTGTTCCAACTTCTGGCTTTGCATAGTATTCAATTTTCACCCTTGGGTAGCATAGCTAAGTCTCTCTCCTCATGTTTGTCACTCTTGTTGGATAGTTGCTTCTGCCAGTCTCCTTCAGGCTTGATCCCTGGTTCCAAGACTACTCCACTTCTCATAGTCAGATGTAACCACTGTCTCTGGCTCAAGGACTCTCCACGTTTGGCTATGTATCTTCTTTGTCTCTATGAGCATGTGTTAGCCATTTCTTAAGGTAGAACGGTAGTTGACTAGCTATTTGAGTACTGTGACATGAAGTTGGAGGTAATAAACTTCATGCACCTCTTCACTTTCTACTGCTTTTGAATTGAGTGACAAAGATATTTATCATTGAGAAAGGGACATTAAAAAGAAGCTTTTATGCCAAGATACTACACCATACTTTCCTCGCTCGAATGAGAATGAAGATGGTAACATCCCAAGTAATGTTGTACTCAAGCATAGGGAGAAGGAAAGGATCAGCAGAGGCCATAATCTCAGCAAGCTGGTTTGCACCAAAGAGAAGAGCAATACGTTGTTGAAAGAAGATATTGTGGCTCAACATGACTGAACATCAATATATCAAGGAGTTTGAAGGGGCTGATTGGATTGGATGGGTAGGTTCCGAGGAAACATTGCCCCTCCTTCATAGATACCTTTACAATTAGCTCAAAACACTCTACAAACTGTTATAAGACACAAAGGCCTATAACTTTCAGTAGAGAAATGATATTAAAGATTCAAACACATGTAGAGATATGATGGTCTTTGTGCTGATATACATTTCGTAAGAAACAAAGAAGCGGCCAAAAAGTTATGGGTGGCTTACTAGACGAGGTTAAAAACTGTCATGAAAATAGACTGTTAGACATAGAGACTCATAACTTTTTGCAGTAGTACTTGATTTAAGGTCTAATCATATAGAGACATGGGCCTTGAAGAGAGCTTGGTGTAATATAAGTTTCATTAAAATCAGACTACCGAGCAAAAAGTTATGAGCAAAACACTAACAGGGTGTCAAACTGTCATAAAAATTGCCCTCCACCCATGCTAATTTCGCTTGAGCAAGATGATTACTCAAGACTCCACCTTCATCAACGATCCACCACTCATAGATTTCACCTAGAAGAGGGTAAGTAACTCCCTTGGTGGCTCAAGAAATGGATGGACCATGTGTGTGCAATGAGCAGCCAAATAGAAAGAACTTTTAAGGCTCAGTAGAAAGAAAAGGGAAGAGAGACTCAAGAGAGGGAATACGAAGTGATCTTCATTGTCAATAGTGTGAGGCTCCACACCAATGCAACTCAAAATACTACAAACACAAGGGAGAAGAAGATGTTTCATACATACAAGAGGGAGGGGAAGCTCTAAGGCTACTCATAGAGAGAGAATAAACTAGAGAGAGATGGACTCAAGAGTCTACATAAGAGAATATCTACAAGAGGGAGATGAAGGCTCATGGAAGAGGCTTGAGGAGACTGAAGCTACAACAACATGAGGCCTAATGGTGGAAGAGATGATGAACAAGGGAGAGGAGGGCTCCTTTTATAGAGATTTTATCACCCTCCTTCACCCATTTATAATTGCTTCTTGTAGATTCCTTTCCCCATCAATCACATAAGCCTGTATGTCACCATCCATGTCCTTTTTGGCTACTCTTGCCATGTGTCCCATCAAAATATGCTCAAGACTCTTCAAATATTGAGAAAGTCAAGAGTCTCCCCACATGGAGCCCATAGGGACCCTCTCTTGTCCATATGTCCACATCCTCCTTATTCCATATAGGAATTCTAGAAGGATTCCTCTTGACTCCACACTCTTGCACATGTTTTCCACATGCTTGGCATGCAATCCCTCTTATATTATTGGAACACATCTACATGAGCCCACCTCTTTATATGACTCACTCTTCCTATTTTCTAAAAATGCCATAATATCCCATACACAAATAACTCTCACCCCATACCAAGGTATTTATCATTCATACACATGGTATTTACAATGATCCATTCCACTCATCCTCTCAATCCCATAAATATCTTAGAAAATAAAAATAGGTGATAGCCTCAAACTCTTATTAAACACAGAGAAAAAAGAATACCAATGCCAAATAAAAAATATCAATTTTTGGCATCACATCTTCCCCCCCTAGCAGATCCTCTCTAGTAATAGAGGGGGTTTGTTGGCCCTCAAGGTGGTTGAGCATAGAAGAATTTAAGGTGATACTCATTGGTGCGTCTAGGTATCACTGTGCCTTGGCCTCTGCCCATTGAGTCGCATAATCTATGGCCACTAATAAATAATGCTTGCCCTAGTATGAGCGAGGGAGTGGTCCCACAAAGTCCAATCCCCACCTCTCAAATGGTCCATATGCTGGAGTAGGCTTCAAGGGCCTAGGAATCAACTGTCGCCTTCCAAACTTTTGGCATACTTTACAACTTCAACATCATTCATATACATCCTTATGGAGGCATGGCCAAAAGTAACCTGCATTAAGAATTCTCCTAGCTGTTCTTGCTAAAGAAAAATGACGAGCATTCATGACACATTTCTAGGATTCTCCTAGTCTCCATGGGATGGACCACCTAATGGAGCACCTTATCTTTTCCCAATTTATAAAGAATATCATCAACAATAGTATAGGGACAAGCCTTCCTTACCAATCTCAGCTTCTGTTGTGGAGTTAACCCTTGAGGAAACATGCCTTCTTCCACATATTTCTAATCACCTTGTAGTTCTGGCTGTCCAATGTCTACTAAAGAAACCACCCCCTGGTCTTTTACTACAATGGCTTGAGTAGTTAACTCATCTGCCCTTTGATTTTCTTTTCTGTTTATATGAACAAACTTGCAAAAATCAAACTGACTACATAGTGCCATAGCCTTTTGATTAAGCTCCTTCAAATGAGGACTTCTTGTCTTGTAATGCCCTTGCATTTGCTTTATAATAAGATGAGAATCTCCTCTTACTTCCAATTCTTTAACTTGACTTTGAAGACAACCCTCCAAACCAAGAATCAAAGCATTATACTCAGCTGCATTGTTAGTTGTGATACCTAGAAGCTCTTGTCTTCTAGCCCATACTTCTTGACCTTCAAAATTCATCAAGACCATCCCCCTGGCTCCTTGTTGGGGTGAAGGACTAAAAGCCCCATCAAAATACAAGACAAAAGCTATTGGTGGTGTCTCCCTTTCATCATTGATGCCCTCCTTATATTTCTTTTCTTCTCTTAGATCCTACCGTCCTGTGAGCAAATCTGCCATAGTGGACCTAGTGGTATTTTCAGTGACAAAAGAGAAAGAGAACTCTTGAAGTTCTGACAACCATTTTGCAAATCTTCCCCCAAGATTAGGCTTGCGAACTAGATATACTAATACAGATTGAGAGTTAAGGAAGAAAAATGGTCGAGGTAATAAATAGGAGCGCAACTTTCTTACTGAAAACACCAAAGAGAGAGCTTGCTGCTCCATTTCTTCATACCTTGTTTCCATCTCTGTAAGTTGTCGGCTGGCATAATAGATGGGTTGCATTCTACCTGACTCTCCTTTTTGTAGCAATACAGCACCAATTGAATGCAAAGATACACTTGGATTTACACAAAAGTCTCATCAGGATCCATTTGTAGGCCTTCTTCAGACACAATATGCCCCAACAAGACTACCTTTTTTAAACCCAAATGACACTTGCTAGGATTTAGACACGCTTTTGCTTCATCAATCCTATAGCTAAGGCCATTTTTAACTTCTCCATGTGATCTATGTGCTGAGAATAAATGCAAAAATCATCCAAAAACACCCTTATGAACTTTCCCAAGTAAGGCTCGAGCACTTGACTCATGAACCTTTGAAATGTAGCTGGTGCATTGGCCAACCCAAAAGGCATCACTCTATAAGCAAAAACTCCACAAGGTGTGACAAATGATGTTTTCTTTTGATCTTCCTCCCGAATATGAATTTGAAAGTACCTAGAATACCCATCACATACAAAATACATCTCATGCCCTGCTACTTGGTCTAGTATTTCATCTTGGAATGGCAAAGGAAAATGATCCCTCTTAGTGCATGCATTCAAACGATGAAAGTCCACACAAACCTGCCACTTATTTCCTTTCTTTGGTGTGACAACTACAGGAGATATCCATTTTGAATCATCAATAGGAAGAATCCCGCCTCAAGTAGTTGTGTTACCTCTTTCTTTAGTGCCTCAGCTTGGATCACCCCCAATCTCCTTAAGTGTTGCACAACTGGTTTGCTTTTTGGCTTCAACTCAATCTTGTGCTCCACAAGAGAGACTAGTCAAACCTGTGAATAGCTCGTTGCAAAGAGATATAGAAAATCATCTAGCATATCCAAGTATTGGAGCTTCTCACTACCTGATAGAGAATCATGAAGAAGCTCTTCATTGCTTTGGCATCGTTTAGTCTGCTCCACATCCTCCACATGAAGTGTCTCTATAGGATCTTCTTGTACCACGACCTTGTTCCCTCCTGACTCATCCCGATCAGCACTAAGACAAAGACCAAAGGCCACTCCTTCCACCTCACCCTCTGAGCTGGACTCCTCAGAGCTACGCCTTGTCTCTTCTTCTTCATCGGTGAAGTCAGAGATCGAACTCTATGATGTTGAAGACTCCTCCTTGACAACTTCCTTTTTGTGACTTCTGATGTTGTAGTGCACCTTCTCCAGTATCCCACTTTTGAATAGCCTTCACCTTGCATAGCCAAGTCCTTCCCAAAATCAATGGATAGGCACGTGCATCTGGCTTGGTAGGGATCACCTCTAAAGTAGTCGGCATAGAAATTCCACATACATCCACTTCTAGATTCTTCACAACTCCCAAGGTCTTTACCTCAGTGTTGTCAGCCAATTTGATACGATAAGGAGAGGTAGTACTAGAGTATTTTAAATTAGCATCTATCATGGTCTTCTCACTCATGACATTAATTGATGCACCTCCATCAATCTAAACATTAGAAATCACTTGACCATCAATGATCACATCAACCCACAAGTGCATCATCACCAACATCTATATCTACCTTTTTAACAACAGCAATGGCACTTTTCTTCTTTTTCTTCTTTGACACTCTTGTGCTCGCTAGCTTTCCCCATTTCTTTCGTAGTTTCAAAGACAAAGCAAGTAATTGACCAAAGGTGATATGAGCTTCCTTTTCTTTAAGGTCGGACAACAAGTCATAGCTTCCAATGCCTTGTCCTAAAGGAAAGTCTAACTAGCTAATTCTCCTTCTAGATGCCTTCTTTTTCTTACTACAGTGTTCCTCTTCTTGATGTTCCTCATCTACTTCTTCCTTGCTTTACCACACCCTCGTTTAGCCATCATTACCTCTCTTTCCTCACCCCCTAAAGAAGCTTCTAACAAGGATACTTTTTTTTCTTCTTTCTTTCTCAATCTAGGACACTCAGGGCGATAGTGACCTTTTTCATTAGATTCATAGCAAGTGCCCCCACTCTTATCTCGAGGCCTATCCTCACTCTTTGGTGCTCTAGCTTGTTGTGCATTAACCAAATGCAATTTCAAATCAGCAAACTCTGCCATCAATTGGGAGATATTATGATCTAACTCAGAGGAATTTGGTACCTGAGGACTGCCCATTACCTCCACCTTAGAAGTTGAAGCTGTTGAAGACACAAAAGAGGATTCAATCTTTAGAGAAGCTCCTTTCTTGGTCGCAATGCAAAGTACCTCCACGTATGTTGTTGGATCTTTACTCATTACTTTCAAGCAAAGACGAGGCTCTAAAGCCATAACAAATTTGCTCATCTTTAAGTGCTCCATCCCTATGAGACTTTGAGGGGCCGATAATGCAGATGCCACAGCTCACGAAGCTACCCTTTCATACTTTGTCCATAAAGTTTCCTATTGGATTGCCAACATAGAGACCGTCTCACCCTCTCCTTGATAGAACCGGTCCAATTGCAACATCAAAGCATTGGGTGACTCCACTGCCCCAAATCTCTACGTCATTGCAGCCCCACCACTTGGTCCCAATCCTCCTTGGTAGAGTCTAGCAAGGCCTCATGTCAACTTAAGGCTACACCTTCAAGAAAATCTCCGCCTGATCCTTCATGGACCATCCAGAAAGTCGGCATCCTTGAACAAAATCCCAAAGATAAGACTCTGAGTCTTCCCCTTGGGTCCCTTGAAACACTAGCATCTTCACCAAGAAGAAACACAAAAAGGAAACACCAAGTTCTAAATAATATCCCAAACAAGATCCCACAGAGCCTTGGTATACCAAGACCAACTTATTATGCATAACCACTTGTTGAAAACCCTCCACAATGTGATCCTCAACAAAATCTTCAAAAATAAGTAACCAACCAGCACCATGAAAACATTGTGTATACATGCATTCAAGAATCACCCTTGTCACAATTGGAAGTGCGCATAACAGATTATGCCTACTGTTGGCGTTGTCGATTCACCAACATATTCAAGAGTGCAAACATAAAGGATATGATCATGATGACCATGTGAATAGCTTAAGCATCACCTTCACAATCTTCTAGTTCTCTTAAACGGGATGCAATATCTTCTAACGAAGTTCTTCCAGGCATCTTCTTCACATCAGAAACACCTGCCTATACTAGGCATAACATGCAATCAAGTACACCCGAGACCGTTTAGTAAGGTGGGATGAATCCAATACCAAACGTACCCAGTGTCTCCACCAAAAGATGTGACATAAAGTTGGAGGTAATAAACTTCACACACCTCTTCACTTCCTACTGCTTTTGAACTGAGTGACAAAGATATTTATCACTAAGAAAGAGACATTAAAAAGAAGCTTTTATGCCAAGATACCACACCATACTTTCCTCCCTCAAATGAGAATGAAGATGGTGTTGTACAAGTGATGTTGTACTAATTTTTATTGCACCCGTTCCTTTTTTCCTCCCCCTTCTCTACCTATATCTATATCATTTACCCTTTATACACCCTTTATCTTTTCCAATTAAATTTCCCCTTATTTTTCCCCTGTCTAAACTCCCCTTATAAGCCTTTTTTCCTTCTACATTTTCCCTTGCCCCTCCCCTCCCCCCCTTTTCCCTCCCCACAATTTCAATATCACCCTTCCTTTGTCTCAACATTCCCCCCTTACGTATAGCTACAACTAATTCCCCTCTTTTTAATATCTAAAGTTCCCCCTTGTATTTCCCTCCTTTCTTAACCCCCTTCAAATCACCCCTATTTCATTAAATTCCTTTTAATTAAACCCCTTCTCTCTCTCACTTATTTCAATTTATATTACCCCCCCTCCCTCGTTTTGTAATACAAAGGTGTATTACTCTTACTTTTTAAACTTTAGACTGCTAGTGCTAAACATTGCTCTGTATTAAACCAAAACTTTTCTTACAAAGGTTCATTATCTTCGCTACTTGAGCTTGAGAAGTGTGTGGCTTAAGCATCGATTTTTATTGTGACTCCAATAATAAGGGAGGGGTGTTGATGACACCTATCTTCCCAACCAAAGTTAAAACTGGTTCTCACTATTTTTCTTGTTGGATGGTGGTAGGTAGGCAGACTCCTTTCTTCAATAAAAGTGATGCTGCCAATGACTTATCAAAGCTTCATTGCTCACATTTTCTTTTTTAGAAAAAAATGTTCATCCTTTAATTATGCTACTTTGTTTTTTGTGATGTTTATTGCAAAGTTTATCTATCAAACATTTCTCTTTCCTACTCCAAATTTGTATACTCTTTACTATGGAAAGGGGTGTTGTAAATCTCTACTACACACACACGCTTTCCCCTGAGACTTTGGATGGTTGCACATAGGACCTTTAATTCATCAAGGCCGTTATTTGGCTTTTTGACTCCTTGATCTAACTTGGTTTTCCTCTTTGCTTCCACACTATTCACTACCTCACGCATGTACTTCTCTTCCATTTCCATTACTTTAAATTGCACTTCTCAATACTTATTCTCTTCGGGTAGACAATAGGTCATCACACACGGTGATGACCTATTGTCTCACCTAGTGGGTTGTATCCTATTGGGGCAAAGGTGGGTACACACACACACACACACACACACACACTTACTATCCCTTCCTCCATTGGTGTTGCCACTTACTCATTAGAGCTCCCCTCGACAACCCCCCTTAATTTCCCTACTTTCTTTCCCCTCAAACTCCCTTTTTCTCCCCTTAATTTCTCCCTAATTTAACTCTCTCTCTCTCTCTCTCTCTCTCTCAATTTTTATTAAGTTTTCCTTAATTTCTCCTTAATTTTCTTTAACTTTCCTTTTTCCCTCTCAAATATTTCATAAATTTTTCATAATTCTTTTAAAAAATTTTCATTAGTTTCTTTAATTTTTTGCTCTATTTATTTCAAGATGTTTTCAAATTTGGCATCACTTTCCTATTTACTTCTTCTTTTTTATAAATTTATTTCCTAATTTCTTTTAAAACCTTTTTTAATTAAATTCTGACCCCGTTGATTTAATCTACTCTTAACGCCTTTAACCAAAACTATGCCTAAATCCCTTTTTCTTTATCTAAAAACCCTTTAATTGAAACCCCTAATCCTATCTACTACCAAAACTACCTGCTAACCCGCAATCTGAGCCCTGCAATTTTGCGCCATGATTTCTTTATAAAAAAAGACCTATTAGAAGCCCTAATCTTCCACCTGTTATGCCCTCAAAGTCTGGACCCCTCACTTTATCAAATGACCTTTGATCTCCTCGATGTTCCGTCGACTACTTCCACCAAGCTATTTAAACCCTCTCAAGCTATCTAGTACCTAGTACTACTACTTACTGCCCTGCACTTTGCATTGCATGGCTACTGCCCCCTTTACTATTGTGCCATGCACTTACCATCCTTCGTAGACCTTTGAGGCTCTAAACATGCCTAAGTACTGATGCATTATTCATCGCCTTCCATGCGTCGCCACATAGTCCACACTCTTGCTTAATTACCTCCGATTCATTATTAACACGCCCACCTTATGGTACATACTACACACTGTCAAGCACTGTCATCTGTTTCTCAGGTTCTTCTCTACTTCTTTGCCCCCTCTTCTCTAATTATTTAAGTTAAACCCCCCCTCCCCCCTTGGGTCCCCTCTCTAAAATCTCTAAGTTTTTACTCTTTACTAATCCCCCCCTCCAAAGAGTAATCTTCTCCCCCTCCCCTTCTCCCTCCTCCCCCCCCTCCTCTCTCCTAATCTCTCCCTGCTCTGTTTTCATACATCCTCTCCCCTCAAACCCCCCTCCTATCTCTTCCTACTTTTTATTGCCCCCCTTCCTTTTTTCCTCGCCCTTCTCTACCTATATCCATATCATTTACCCTTTATAGTCCCTTTATCTTTTCCAATTAAATTTCCCCTTATTTTTTCCTCGTGTAAACTCCCCTTATAAACCTTTTTTCCTCCTATATTTTCCCTTGCCCTCCCCCCCCCCCCTTCCCTCCCCCCAATTTCGTTATTACCCTTCCTTTGTCTCAACATTCCCCCATTATGTATAGCTACAACTAATTCCCCTCTTTTTAATATCTAAAGTTCCCCTTTGTATTTCCCTCCTTTCTTAACCCCCTTCAAACCACCCCTATTTCATTAAATTCCTTTTGATTAAACCCCTTCTCTCTCTCACTTATTTCAATTTGTATTACCCCCCCCCCTTTTAAATATAAAGATGCATTACTCTTACTTCTTAACTTTAGACTGCTAGTGCTAAACATTGCTCTGTATTAAACCAAAACTTTTCTTACAAAGGTTCATTATCTTCACTACTTGAGCTTGATAAGTGTGTGGCTTAAGCATCGATTTTTATTGTGACTCTAATAACAAGGGAGGGGTGTTGATGACACCTTTCTTCCCAACCAAAGTTAAAACTAGTTCTTAGTATTTTGCTTGTTGGATGGTGGCAGGTAGGCAGACTCCCCTCTTCAATAAAAGTGATGCTGCCAATGACTTATCAAAGCTTCACTACTCACATTTTCTCCTTTAGAAATAATTGTTCATCCTTTCATGATGCTACTTCGTTTTTGTGATGTTTATTGCAAAGTTTATCTATTAAACATTTTTCTTTCCTACTTCAAATTTGTCTACTCTTCATTATGGAAAGGGGTGTTGTAAATGTCTACTACACACAAACACACACACACACACACACACACACACACACACACTGATACTTGACAATTCTTGTTGAGAATTGATGTACAATATAAAATATAAATGGGTTATTGTTTTTGTTTTTTACCCTACCTGAGCCTATTAAATTTTTTGTTAATGTCTAAGCATGGTGTGGAATGATTTTATTGAAGATTGAGTTATATCTTTTGATTGGGTCACTTTGATTACATGAAAAAGGTTCAAGAAAACTCTTTATATTAAGGGAAACTATGGGAATTATTCTAATTAATAGCTTTGATGGAATTTTAAAGGTTGGCATTACAAATACCATAAATGGTTCTACTTTGAATCCCAAAGGTGAGTATTAATGTTTGGGGAACAACATATCTATCACTATGCAAAACCAAGGTCTCCTATGCCCTCTAAATGGCAAGTCTATGGTGGTTTGCTTTGTCTCAACATAGGACATTCTTGAAAGCATGCTAGATCGCATGTTCATCTGAATCTTCTTATGAACTATAGGAACACTCTAGATCAAAGAGAAGCTTGAGGGGTTGCGAGTGTGATAAGCACTCTAGTCCAAGCTACCCCACTATGAGTTTCAAGATAAGACTCTCCTGGCATTGATAGCTATGCTTAACATATCTATACGCTTTTGCACTTCAAAGCTAGGCTTGCCCAGATCCTAAGCTCTACGTATAGCTAAGCCAACCTTGATAAGCCAGGAAGGCCATACTTACTACCCAGTATGGTCATTGGGTGACCTACATAAGGCATGGCCAGCAATGTGTAATGCACTACCAGTAGCTTATATAGTTGTGTTAGTTGTCTTAGACCTATGTGCACATCCTACCGGCACTCATTTGAGTTAGCACCAAGTCTTACTGGCACTCTTTTGAGTTATCCCTTGGGTGTACACTCAATGCAAATTCTGTAAGGAGCCACACCATTTGCAATAAAGGCATATGTGGCTTGCCTGCAATCTTCTATGATACAAAAGCTATCGTCTAGGCATATCCAAGGCTTAGAATACATGCAATATACCACAACCAACTCATGGATAATATTGTTGGTTGTATGTGATAAAACAATTAGGAGCTATCTTTTGCATTGGCTATGAAAATTAGGAAACTCAACATTTGTTAAATAATAGACAACTAACTAGATCAATGGTGACTAATTATCATTTTACACTTTAGATCTTCCCATGCATTCCATATGGTCCTACATAAATTATTAAATTAGAAGGGGGAATCCAATTATGGCAAACGTTTCCATAAAGTCTATGACATATTCTCTTATATACAGACTTATGACATGTGTTGATGTATATTCTTGAACCTCTCTTCATTTATCTATTCATAAACATATGCTTTAGCTTTGTTCATTCAATTGATTATATTACATGCAATATTGAAGTAAGGCTTAAAGCCTTCAGTGGTATTAGAGCAAAACAGTCAAATGGTTTGTTAAAGATTCTTCGTAGTAATTACTGTGGTTCATGCATTTCTAGGAGAGCTACTCAAAAGTGATCGAGCATCTCGATTGTGAGAAGGTGCAGAAGCAATCGTGGTCACAGGAAGAGATCCTCTCTTGACATCCTAGTTGAAGCCTACTTTCAAGTTCTCCTCAATCCCACAAGGTTGTGATGATGGACACATCAAAGAAGGACAAGCATGGTGCTATACTGGTGACTCTCAATGGCATTAATTTTGCATTGTGGCATAAGGGGTATGGCATATTCTCTTATATATGTTCATGCTTTTACATACGTACATTCTCTTGTATATGCTCATAGACATGATACTCCACACATAGGGTTATGAAATATTCTCTTATACATATGGTACTCCACCACCTATGGTTATAACAAATTCTCATATATATGTTATTTCTCCCACATATAAAAATTGTCTTATATGTTCATGGATATGGAAAGTTGTACTATAAGCACAATGTGTGAGTGAGAATTAAGGAATTTCTCCTATCCGTGTTTTTTTTCGTGCCCTTCTAATGGATAACATCTTTGATGCTGTGTGCCCAAGCTGTTTCATGTTTGTTTTAGATGAAAATAAGATAGCTAATGTGACCCTCTTTACAGTTGGATCATCTAAGCTATGTACCCTTTTACATTATTGATGCCATCCCTCAAGTTAGAGAGTATGACCCTTGGGCATGCAACTCCTAGGATGTTGGAAAAGTGGACACTCGATGAACCCTCATGCAGGGTAAAGATTTTGAGGAAATGGGCCGAGTAGTCTCCTAAATGACCTGATGTTGGTTCCTCAAATTCTCCCACCACTTTTGAAACCACAGCTCCTGTTCTTTGTTTTGATGGCACTACTCGAATCGGTGCATCTGCTACCTCCAAGACTAGCTATTTAGTAAGGAGGCATTTTTCTTGGCATTGTCTCTTCCTTTACATTCATTGCAAATGTATCTTCCATTGCTATTTGGATATTGTATCATCGGCGTCCATGGTCCTTCAACCTTCTCCTGATACCTTGACCACATATATCAAACTTTCCTATCCCATAGCCTCATACCTTGAACACGTATATCAACTTTCCTATCGATGTATATCTAGTTCTCTTGCAACCCATGGCAAATTGCATTGCACCATGTGGTTCCTTAGTTTAAATAAAGAAAGTGAACAAATAAAGAGAAACGCTTTATGTTATTAGAAAGCTAGCTTGTGAAGAGAAACAAGGACTCGCCTGAAAGCTTTGTGACAAGAATCAAAACTTGTGCACGTTTCAACTTCCAAGAGAGCCTGAGGAGCATGGAGAGACATGGGGGCAAATGTCCCCCGAGGTGCAGGGAAGTAGGGAAAATAATATTAAAAAGAAGCAAGAAGGGGAGGAAGCCTAGGTCATGGATGCAAGTGAATCAGATTCTAGGAGAATGTTAGGTGACAGGGTGACATGGCAGGACACATGTGACACATGTGTGGCACTATGTACTAAAGATTTACTAGCATAGGAAAAGTAAATGTAGTGAAAATTTTGAATGCAATAGTGGGAATTGTCAAATTTTGGGAAAAATTGGAGGATATTTTTTGTTGCTTTCATCTATACATTGTCACCAACTTAAGTGCTCTAGATCAGTGCAAAGAGGCCCAAAATGGATGGGAAAAAAGCAAAAGGCAAAATGGCTTGCTATGGATTAAGAAATGGTACCACCTTTGACATGTTTATGGGTCTCATTGCAAGGTAGTGACACTGAAAGGAACCGATGCAAGATCATAAAAATGTAGGATTTATTCAAAGAGCATTGCATATTTACAAATTTAATTTTTTCTAGTGCATCCATTTATGGGTGAACTAAGCTACAAATTTCACCAAATATCAAAGTTTAAAGACCACCACGCACTAGCTCCATAAGTCTAGAGTACATTTTTTCAATAACTTTTCCCTTTTAACCAAATGAGAAAAAGTTGCTAAGCTTGCCCTTGAAAATGTATGCACACAATTGAAGCACAATATTGGAGACCCCCTAAAGCATAGCAAAATTTTTCAATTGGTTGCGTCCTTTGGTTTGTAAGAAGATCAAGTAGTGCACGTTCAATTCAACAATAGATTCCATATATGTGTAGAATAATGATTTGATGTTTTTAAAAATTTTTGGATATCCTATACAGGCCAAGCTGCATGATTCACATTCATTATAGCATTCGTAATGATCTCATTAAATATGCCAAGTGTGTAATTTTTTGATCAAATTCAAGTTCAAAATGTGTAGATTAGTTTAGACACCAAGTTTATCAAACTCCATTGAGAAAAGCATAAGTCACGAATCGAGCAATTTATCCATATGCAATATATTCCATGAACTTCATAGAAAATGGCTACACCCAATCATCATCGGCCCTTGGGGTGGGGGTTGTAGGAGGGTAATCCTCAGTTGCATGCTTTTTGTGACTCAAATTGGGATAGTTGCTTTGACACACGAGTGTCTAATTTTGGTTTTTCTTCTTCTCAGTTAGTTCATGCATTTCATGGTTGAGCAAGAACAGTGGCTACTTTTAGTTGTGAGGTTGAGTACAGAGCAACATTTACGACAAGTACCATTGAATGTGAATGGTTCAGACAGTGTATGTTAATTTTGGTATGGGATAGCTATCTGTTACCTCTATCGGCACTGGTAGTCAAAATGCTTTGGTAGGTTCACAGTATCCTATCTTTCATTCTTGCACAAAGAACATTGTGGTACACTATCATTATGTCAAGGAGAGATGGTATACAAGAGAGATCATTATAATAAATGTGCCTACACATGATAATGTGGTATACATATTCATTGACGCATTGCCTTGTGAACAATTTCAAGGCTTTTGCAAGCTTTTGAACTTACAAACCTTTTTCTGATTGATGTCACATCTACCTTGTACTTGATCACCACACCTCTCCAGGGGGCTTTGTAAGATCTTGTATTATGGGAGTGGTGGGTGATCATATCTAGGTGTAGAGCTGAGGCACTTTTTACTTCAGCTAGTGAAGGTTTTTCCCCTATCCTAGTCAATTTTTAGTAGGCACATTTCTATGTGACCTTTGGGGTGTGCTTGTGTTGTACTTGGATCTCAAATTTTTAGCACTTGATAGTTCTCCATATTTGGATCTTGTTTAATACAAATAACTTATTTTGTAGCCCGATTACTTAACTATCATGATCCTCGATATCCTGTATGCAACTCGGGTGCTCAATCATCTCATGCAGAATCCCAAGAAAACTCACTTCACTGCAGCAAATAGAGTACTTAGATACATCCATGATACTAGGATTATGGAATACATTATGCCAAGCCATTGGACTTACACTTCCATAGATAGATAGATGTCGATTGGGTAGGAAGTGTAAATGATAGAAGATCCACTAGTAGATATAGCTTCGGTCTTGTCTCTACAGCTTTGTTATGGGAAAATAACAAGAAACCAATTGTGGCTTTGTCTTCCACTGAAGAAAGGGATAGATGATTCAACAGCAGTGTTTGTGAAGCAATTTGGTTTATATAGCTTCTTTCAAAGGTTGAGATCTTTTTTGGTGACCCTATAATGCTCTATTTAGATAATTTAAGTAGCTTCCAAATGGCAATAAACCGAGTATGTCATGCTAGAACCAAACACAAGTGCATTACCACTTCATTAGCATGAAAGTCCTTAGTGAAGAGATTGATATAGTTTAATTTCCAACACAAGAGCACGTTGTCGATATCTTCAATGTCTAACACCAAAGGAAGTCACATATATCTTCACGAAGCCACTTTCCCTTGACGTGTTCACACACTTGTGAGACCAGCTTGGTCTTCATCAATTGCACTTAAGAGGGGAAAGTGATGGATAAGTTGTACTCATATAAATACTTTCATCGCTGTATAGTCATTGTGCCTAGCACATCTTTTCAACTTTTTATTTTTTAGTCTTAGATGCTAGAATATGCACTAAGTGAAACGACAAAAACATATCTTGTACATGCACCCTTTGATTATGTAGCACACTCTAAGAGGGGATGTTAAGAATAGTCTAGAAGAAGGCACAAAACCAAGTGAGTCACTCGTTGGATTTTTGGAAGCCCTAGGAAGCTCTCTTTACTTGTTTTGTTTGTTCCATATCTGAACTTAAAGTATTCATTGATCGAGACGAATTCAAAAACCTTGAAGAACATGGAGACTTCTTCTTTGACCCTACCACAATCTACACCTTCAACTCCATCACCTCCTTGAACTTAAAGATGGGTCTTGCAGCTTCAACCAACAATCCTCGAACCTATTGATACATTATTTGAAATGATGTTGGGCGAACTTAATCTCTCTCTCTCTCTCTCTCTCTCTCTCTCTCTCTCTCTATGTGCATTGAGTTGCTATATTTGAAGCTTCCTCACTCCCCTTGAGGGGCAATTCTTGGCCTCTATGATAAACATAGGGAGAGGCTGAAACTGGATCTTTTGTGACCACCTAAATCCGACATGATTCGGGGATGGATCCCATAGGATCCATGCCCTCTTGGCAAAAAGAATCTTAAGAGCATGATCACATGCATGGTTATTTGGAGGTTAAACCACTATGATAATAAGCCACACATAGTTAATAGCCTGTTTGAAGGCTCCGTAGCAACTCGAATTGCTAACGTTAGAGGAGGCAGACTATGGAATTGGAGGGTAGCTCAGATGGGTAGAGAGTAGGAGAAGCTACCACCTTCGAGAGGCTTTTTTGAAATCCACCCAAAGATTAGTGTGTTTACAAACTTGCCCACCTGTGGGCATTTGCAAGGCTCATGGACGAGCAAGATTGCTAGCCCACTCATGGTGGAGATTCAATAAATGCATGGGCGGTGGTGGCAATAGTGTGTAAATGCCCTAGTGGAGGGGGGCTTTTGGGGCCTCTTATGAGGCCATTCCACACTTTAATGGTAACACTCTAAATTCAACGAGTAGCATGACCCGTCTACGATGGGTAGGAGACCCACTCCGCTGGGTCTCTGGGTGGGATTTTAAAATATTTTTAATTTCACAACATAAAATTTCAAGTTTTAAGACCTCCTTCACCACCAATTGGCTCGGTTCTATGCTCAGTTTACTCAATGATTCCGCTAGATGAGCGGCCATGTGATGCAAAGAATTTGCACAAACAATCACCCCCCCTACCTCTCTGTCTTTATCTCTGTCTCTATCTCTATCTCTCTCTCTCCCCCCCGCCCTCTCCCTCTCTCTCTCTCCCTCTCTCTCTCTCTCTCTCTCTTCCTGAAGGGCTCATGAGAGCCCTTCAGAAAGCTTCCAGCTGAGGGGGCAAATGGAAGGCCACCGGAAGGCCAAACCTTGCCTAACCCTTGCAATCGGACTGCACAAGCAGGTAAGCGTCAGCAAGGATCCAACAACCAATGAAATGCTTCCCTCAAACTCATAGAACACTCCCTAAGCATGTGCTCGTAAATCTGGCAAGGTCTAGAATACTTCAGGCAAGCATGTGCCCGTAAATCCGGCATGCACCTTAAAACTGAAAAGAAACGGAAACAGAACGAAATGCATACCATGTGCCCAAGCTATCTCTCTCTCTTTCTCTGGTAGTCATCATATGCATGAATATTTTGTCTTGAGCACCTCTCATACTTATCACACATCTAATCTCTCTCTCTCTCTAACACACACACACACACACACATGCATGTGCGCACGCATGCACGCATGCACACGTGCGTACGCACGTGCACACACACACATGCATGCGCACGTGCGTGCATGGCCACACACTCTCTCTCTCTCTCTCTCTCTCTCTCTCTCTCTCTCTCTCTCTCTCTCTCTCTCTTAGTGCATATATAATATTTTTAATCTCTCCATCACACACCCACGTGTGCTCTCTCTCCCTTGAGTGTCTTCCTCACATGTAAACACACACACATGAATACTCAAACATAGGAGATACCTCCCCCCCCCCCTTCCCTTTCTCATGTACACCTGCACACACATACATGCACACATCCTTGTTACAGACTCTCTCTCTCATATAGAAACAAATTCTCTTTTGTGACTATTCCCCTCACACACATGGACACACATGCACGCATGCACGTATACACACACAAACACTCAAATTTAGGCTCGCTCTCCCCTTTTGCTATCACATGGTAACTCTTCCCTTATAAGAGAATATAAGTAAATATAGATGTGTCTATATGTGTGTACATGGCCTTGATTGTGCAACATGTGTGTATATCTCCATTTTAGCTTTTCTTTTTAAACATGCATAAAATCTTTTTTCTAACTAAAAAGCAATGCTTAGCCCTAACCAAGATCTAATTCAAAATTTCTTAAAAATAATTCAAATATTGAAATCCATAATAAGACCTTAAATGTTATTCCTTGAAATGGAAGAAAAAGTTATAAGAAATTAATGATCAATTGTCAAGAAAGTCATAGTGAGCCCAAAGAAAATCACAAAAGGAAAGTCGAGATATATTTAAGGAAGAGAGAGAGCCCATCTCCTACACTAGTAATGCATTCACAATTATAAGTGCCTTCATCATTTGGCATACTGCAATTGCATAAACTTTCTTATAGTTCCTACATATTTGGAGGGCCACATCCCTAAGAGTATAAGGGAGGATCCTCTTAAAGGGACTTTGAGCTCAACAAATTTTCTAAATCCTTCTTGGAAAACAGTATGCCCATTGGTCCTCTTAGCTTTCCTACATGGTTTTGGTTGTTTTATATAGGATTATGTACCTACCTTGTTTGATAACTTAAGAGGTAACCTTGGTCTATAAGATACTTTAGGTGATGTATAAAATGTCATAGATGGGCTTTCTATCTTTGTATGCCCTTTGTATTTCACTTAATGGACACTTTTAATCAGATGGATTTTTGATTTACAATCCAAGCAAAGAGGAGAAGGTAAAGACCCACTAAGAGAGAGAGAGAGAGAGAGAGAGAGAGAGAGAGGGGGGGGGGGGGGGGATTTGTTATGTTGAAGGATAAGGGGTTAAATCTACACACATCATGAGTACATCAAGGTTTATTGAGTGTGTCACAGTAAGGTCATGGCTGGAGACAACAAATGCTATTGGCAAGGCTTGTATGCTCATCTCGTACAATAGAAACAATTCCTAACTGTAAGTACCTCTACCATCTCACAACAACATTCCATAAATTTATTTACAAATCATGCATTCTCCTTCCTTTACAATGCTTGATTTGGCCTAGCTTAATATTATGGGATTATACCCTAGGAAAGGAAAGGTAGTTCTAAGCTCAAATCTTTATAGCTTAGATTATTGTCATGGCTACCCTATTGTAATTCCATCATGTGGAAAATTGGATCCCCCTTAGGTGGGTATTGAATCAAGCAACTACATAAGGATCCACTCCTTGGAAAGGAAAAAATGGTTTAATTAATTTACCCATGCATCATGATTTCTAACATTTTATACTTCCTTAGGGCTCATTGGATTGAGATTGGGTTCCACTTGATTCACCGAATTGTTATTTTTTCCCACATTTGCGAAACAATTCAGTCCCAATTTAAAAGAACCCAATAATTTCTTTGGGCTCATCTATCTATAGCTGGTATTAAATTTTACTCAGATCTCAAGTGATAGGAGGATCACACCCTATAAAAGATGGTAGCACACTCAATCTTGGGTATGGGACACCATAGGTGATGTATAAATGGTCAACCTTCAATTTCAAATAGACGGGCTTTCCATATATGCATGCCATTTGTGTTTCAATTAAGGGGCATTTTTTATGACATGGATTTCTAATTTACCACCTAGGCTGAGAGAGAGAGAGAGAGAGAGAGAGAGAAAAGTTTGTTATGCCAGAGAGAGAAAGAGAGAGAGAGAGAGAGAGAGAGAGAGAGAGAGAGAGAGAGAGAGAGAAGTTTGTTATGCCCGAGGATAAGGGGTGAAATTTTGCCCACATCACCAGATGTATCAAGTGTATCATGGTCGAAGCTAGTGTTCTTGGAAAGCCTTGCATTCTAATCTCCTACACCAATAATACATTCCCAATTGTAAGTGCCTTCATAATCTACATACTATGTTTCCATAAATTTTCATCTATATCTTGTATTTTCACTCCCTTACCATGCTTGATTTAGCTAGCCTATCAATGTTGGCTAATTCTTTGGGGAAGGGCAATTTTGAGCTCAAATCCATTATAGCCTCCATTAGTATTGTGGCTGCTTTGCTGTACTATCTTTAGGCAAAAAACCAAACCCATCTGGGGTAGGTATTGACTCAAGCATCTAAATAATGAATCTATTGCTTGGAAATCTTTCTTAATTTTAGACATCCTTAGGGGCAAAATGGGTTCCATTTAATTCAACTAATTGTTAAGTCTCCGCACAGTTGTATGCACATTCCAATAATTCCAACAATCCAAACCCTAGTTTTAAAAAACCAACAAATTGCTTACTCACCTTGGCCATATTGTGCATATCCTACTATTCATGCAATCGAACAGATTACATCCCTGCTCCTAACCATGTCAGGTAATGATTTTTCTTTTGCGTGCATAACACTTTCCATATACATGGTCACCAAAGCATGGGAAAAGCATGTGAGCGCTTTCTAGAGCCCTCAAGAAGGGCTCCATTTGCTCTAGAGCTCACTTTGTGGGAGGCAACAGTGCACCAGGCAACA
The DNA here is from genome assembly GCF_047967505.1 of Dipteris shenzhenensis. Lineage (NCBI taxonomy): Eukaryota > Viridiplantae > Streptophyta > Polypodiopsida > Gleicheniales > Dipteridaceae > Dipteris > Dipteris shenzhenensis. Next base: position 24,210,822 of record NC_141622.1, on the reverse strand, counting down.
CGTAGTTTAGATGGACACAGAGTAGGAGAAGCTGCCACCTTCGCGAAGCTTTTTTGAAATCCACCCAAAGCTTAGGTTGTTTACAAACTTGCCCGCCCATGGGCATGCGCAAGGCTCATGGACGGGCAAGATTGCCAGCCCGTCCACGGTGGAGATTCATGGGCGGTGGTGGAGGGGGGCTTTTGGGGCCTCTTATGAACTCGATGGTAACACTCTAAATCAATTCGAAGATACACCTGTGTCAATTCCAAGATACACCTCTGTCGCAGGGTGATCAACTGTAGTTCTCTCTACTCTTCATGCATGCAGCCACGACCTCCTCCTTGTCAAAAAGATCCTTCCACCATTTGCGCATATGATTTAGGAGGGCACCAAGCTCCACGTCTAGATTCATCATTCGCAGCTATGTATTATGAAGTCTTTCAAGCTCGACCGCTTGGCATGTTCTAGTATCGCTCCTCTTCTCAGAAAATCGCTTGTGAAGAATGCATATGAAACCAAGTAAACAGAGGATCGCAAATCCCCAGCAGTTCCCTTGCATAAAGAGAAAGAGCGAACAACAGGCTACAGCCGATGCCATCGCAGGGTTTACAAAATAAATAAAATTGTTGTAAATATAATATTAATGTTTCTTAGACTTGTATAAAGCCGTCCTAGCTCAGCTGGTAGAGCGCGTGGCTTTTAACCACGTGGTCGTGGGTTCGATTCCCACGGACGGCGAGATGCCTATTATGAAAATTCTAAACCTTTTGCGAGAATCTTTTACATTTGGTGGCAACGATACTTATTTGAAGATGAGATAAGATTTGCCGATCTTCGTTTTTTTAGACAAATTGGATGATGCAAGGTGATGAACTAGCACCTAATTGGAGTATTAATTTTGTGCGTGACAACGATAAGATTTGCCGATCTTCGTTTTTTAAGACACATTGGATGATGCACGTGATGAACTAGCACCTAATTGGAGTGTTAATTTTGTGCGTGAAAGCGTAGCCATATGTTTTAGGGTATTTTATAGGGAGTGACTCCATTGGTTTAACATTTCTCTATGGTCAAATTACCAAGATGTTACTTTGGAGTCATATTTTTATGGATGTTACATGGTGACTCAGTGGAAGTAACCCATCTCAGATGCACTAGAGATACATTTGAATGGTTCTACTTTACAGTTTTCCAACCCTATGGGCTGGAGGGTCAATTAGCACCTAGTTGGAGAGTTATTTCTCTACACCGAGGGGTAGCTATATTTTTATGGATTTACATGGTGACTCCATTGCTCAAACATTTCTTTGTGGTCAAACAATTGTCAACAAGAGTGTGCACCTAGGAATGAAAATGATTGCTAAGCATTGACAGATATCTACATTGCATGGCCAACTAGGTGAGTGGGCACGCAAGATCTCTGAGAAATTTGAGGTTTCTGTGAGTCATTGCTTTAGTCAATCGATGTCGCATTCCCATATAGAAACGTGGTGCAAACTATTGACATGGACCTATACTTCTTGGATATAGATGTGGGAGCCTTCACGACTCTAGGGCATTGACCTTGTCATCACAGATACATAGGTGAGTTAAAGACAACCTCATTGATGGAATTGGTATTCGCTCATTGTAGATATGGTCTTCATGCCTCAAAGCCTTGGTTAACGTGTCCCTATAAAAGAAATAAGGGAAACCTTGATCCTACTCAATGAGCCTTCAATTATGCATTGAGCTCCACCCCTATCTATGTCGAGGTAGCTTTTGGGAGGCAAGATTCAAGGTATTGCTTAAAAGAATAGAGGTCGATCTTTACACTGGTGTCCATGTCAACATGTTCTTATCTAGGAATGAGCTAGGATGTCTGGCAGGGCTTGAATCACTATGAATGCTATTAAAGCTGCTTGCTTGCAAAGATGCCAAGGGAGGTTTGATTTGGAGTAGTTAATAGCAATTGATGCAGGGCTCGAATTGATGATTTGCGAGTTGAAACTCTCAACATAGAGGCATCCTTTCTTGCTAGGGATGTGATGTAGAAAAAAATTGAGACAACATAGCTGATCCTTTCTTACAAAAAAAGTGGCTAAAGGACGTTTCAAACATATTTGAAAAGTAGTTGAAGAGGGACACAAACACATGGAATGCCATGATTACATCATATGGACAATGGGTTTGTAATGCTGCACTTCACCTCTTTGATCTTATGTAGGTAGAGTTTGTAACACCACACAAGGGTTTTGCAGGGATCTGAGCTTGGAACACAAAATGAGGCCACCTCTCATGTATGGCAAGTGTATGGAAATACGTATGACAAGTGTAGCCACCCCTTTGTCAACATGTATGACAAATATTGTACCTTGGAAGATGCTGCTCATACTTTTCAAGTTGAGTTTATGTCTTGTTATATATGTATATTTGCAAAACATGTACATTATTGTCTAGATCTAGTTCAAACGCAAAAAGTTATAATTTCTTGTTATTCACAACTATCGAATTATGTGTACACAGGATAGTCTGCATGTGTGCATGAAGAGTAAGTTGAGTTGGAAAGTAATAAGAAAGTTAGAGGAGTACAAGGTTATAGAATGATAAGGAATGTTGGGTGAATTGCGGTGGAAGTGGCTGATTGATGCTAAAACTGATGAGGTGGTGCACATGTTATGAAAAGGAAAGTGAGGGAGTGTGTGTATGAAGGGGACTGAAAAGAATGTATGAAGGTGAGTGGATGTGGTGTTGTGCAATTGGGGATACGATGGAGAGAGAGAGAGAGAGTAGTCCTAGCCTCTACGACCTATAGAATCAAGCTTCGGGTTTATCTATAGGACCACTAAGGTAGACCTAGTAGAGGGTCATATTGTGACATGTTGGTCGACTTCCAAGAAGTTTGATGCAGTTTGTGGTGCTTTTGTGCTTGCAAATTGCTCTTGGGGGAGGAATGGGTTGAAGATTTATATGAGATTTGATTTTTAAAAAAGGGAGATGTTTCCCCACAGCTTTGCGGATGGCTTAGGGTGGTAGATAGAATGACAAAAAATCTAAGAGATCCGTTGTAGGAGACAATATTGAAGTCTAGGGGAGTAGTTGAAGAAGGAAGTCAACATGCCATAGAATGTTGAGGAGGGAGGGAAGGAGAAAATAGCACGATGTAGCTAGTGAGAGAGCTGCTTTAAAACATGTTGTGGATAGAAATAATTGAATTGTGCGAGGACTTGACATTGCTACACACTCACTAATCACATTCTCAAGAAATCCCTTCCTAACATTTGAAAAATGTTAAGGTTGATGAGAAGGCTTTGAAACTAGTTGTGATTGGGTCAAAATTTTAAGGAGATGATGATGAAGGTGATGATTGTCCAATAGGTTCATCCCTTTGCAACAATTGTACTTTGTAAACTATCAACTACAACCTCATACAAACCGCAAACACTATAACAACTGAAAACTAGGATCAATCCAAGGCAAACCTCATCAAAGCTCATAAAGCTCATTACAAGCCAAACAACTGCACATTATAAGCTCATAGAATTCAATTTGCAAATTGAAAACTACTACTCAATGGAAATTCCAAATTCTATAAAAAATGCATCTTGCAAAATTTAAATTGCAACCTTAGCAAACTCTCTATTTAAATTGCAACCTTAGCAAACTCTCTTACTTAAAGCTACATAAAAAATTTATTGCAAAAAATAGAACAAATGTGTTTGTGCCACAAGTGAGATGCTGTTGAACCAATATTTCCATCTTTCCCTTATGTTCAAGCTTTTGATTGGATAGTCCTATGCGTGTGACACACTGTTTTGAGTTTATAAGATAGTCCATTTTGTTGGAAACACACCAAGAAAACGCTGAGGACATAAAGAAATACAATACTTGTTAATGACAAAGAGCCATTCATATGGTTTCACAAGCCTTAATGCCACCAAGTTGCCATCTGTATGAAATCACTTATCATAAAACAATAATAAAGAACTAATTTTAAAGTTATACTAAAGTTCCCATATTATGGACTCCAACATAACTACCTCAATAACTCACACATTAATTCACAAGATAATTATAAAGATAACATTACATCCATTAGGAACTCTTCTGTTGGTAGAAATAAGAGACTTCATTGTGTCATCACATATGTTGCACCAAAATATCAAGTGATATATTCCATCAAATATGATGGGACATACAAAATACCATGCAATGTATTGCACCAAAATAGTTCAAACTATGTTTTTTATACATAAAACTACATCATAGAGCTCCTATCTTTGATGGCTCAGAGGGGCTACTACGCTAGGTTCAAACTTTGACTCTCTCTGTCTTGTTGCCAAATGGTAGCTCTGAGCTGGTTCTTCAACACTATTGGTCCTACTTATTGGCTCCTCCGATTTCAAAAATCTAAAACTAGAAAGCTATAGAGAATTTTCATTTCCAATCAATCGGAGCGCATTCCTAATTTTCTAAAGAAAATTGTGGGAGGTTTTGGTGGGTGAGGAAGGAAGACAAAGGGGGACGTAGGGAAGATGGCATAACTCAGAATCTTCCTCCTTGCACCTCTTGAGTTGGGGATTGTCTTGTGTGGGCAAGGCGGATGTTGTGCTATGGTGCTGCTTTGGATAGGAAGGAGGAATTCAATGGTCTATAACAAGGGCACAGGGAGTGAGTAATCGAAGGGAAAGCAGGTGTGCAAAAGTGTAGCTTGCCATAGCTAATCAATGTAGGGGGCAAATAAGGTGGGCGAGCTTGTATCTTCCCTCTCTCCCTCTTACTCTACCCTTCTCCCTCGATGCTCCCTCTCCCTCCCCGTCCCTCCCCCTCATATACTTGCTCAGGGCGGCATGATGAACCTTCTGGAATTCTTAATTCCTACTTATATTCCACTTCGCAAAGGCATTAGGTTAATTTTTCCCTGTGGCCCATGTCACCCCTTGACTCATAATTATGCCCCAAATAGATCTCATTGTGGGGACCTATTGCAGATGAAGTGAGAACTATTGCGTAGAAACGAGAACTAAATGGAATATTCCTTTTTATCCTGCTCAAAATATCCATTTAAAAAAAATAAAAGAAACACGGCTTCCAATTATAAGTCCCAAGAAAAAAATACCGATTGACTAGATTTGTTTGAATATATAAAATTTAGCACATTCTCCATTTGGCCATTGTACACACATGGGAAAAAGTTAACATGCTCTTAAATTTTCAAACACCATCATATCAAAATAAAAGAATACCCATTTTTTATAATACACCTTTTGTATATTTGTAGTCCATTTTAGTTACAAATCATCATGTATTACATCCTCATCTATACCCACACCCATCAATTCCTCTCCATGAGCATCATCATCACTAGGCTTACTACGATAGGACATGTTTGTAAAAGCTTGATCAAGGGTGCATCGCCATTGGACCTTCTTATCTCTGTACATTCCGTGCCTTACACTTGGGAGCACCTCAACCTCGTGCTGAGTTTTGCTACAGTGTGATGTATAGAGCTTACGATAGATGACGAATCTTAGGAAGCTCCTCCTTCTCACTAAGTCTTCTCTGTAATATGTTCCTCTTTCTCCACTTCCATAGGAGATATCTTATTCTTGTTAAAAATATTGGTGCTTCTTCTTCATTATCACTATTCCCTCCATCCTCCTTGGCACCATCAACAATCACATTATCCTCATCCCTATGCAATCCTAATGCTACTTCTGATTGTTCTCGCGAGTAACTCTAGAAGAGGATCTAGCTTTATTAATGCAATTCTTAGAGGTAAGCTTTTGTTTAACAATGCCAATTGTGTCCTTGGGAAGATGTATAGCATTGATTAATTGCAATCATAAACAAGAATGTCAACCTCATCAAGAACAAACACACTTATATGAGGTGATTTTTTGGCCCTTTTTGCTTTCCCCTACCATGAGCATTTGCAACCATTTCAGAGACGTATTTCCATTGTATATGTCATGACTCTTGGTTATAAACGAATGTGCCTAAAGGGAAATAATATCTTCAAATTTTTACTTGATCACCATGGAATTGATCTTTATATCTTCCACTCCACATTTTTACAAGTTGCTCTGGTGTTTTATGAGACCTCATTTCTCTTGCTTGTGCATTAATCATACCTTCAAATTGTGTAGGAAGAAAAGTTTTTGTACTTGGAATTGGAACTATTGTACTGATGTTCAATAAGAAGGAACATTTAGAGTTACATCGTTATGGTCAAACCTTAAAAAAATTTGGGATTGGTCTTCAAAGAGCTCATTCCACCATCTTACATCATATGTGTGGGCCTTCTCAATAATATCCTCCTTTTCTTAAAGGCATGTATGTAGCTCTTTTGGCTTTGAGACATTTGCACTTTTAATGAAAGCTCCATTGGATCTTGTAAACAAGCACAAATCATATGATAAAGAATGGAAGATAGAAATAACAATCCATTCTCTGGTAGCCATCATTTATCTTTTGAATACATGTCTCTGATAAATTTGAACCATTCACAAACTTCCTAAAGTTATACATATCTTTTAAATGAAACACATGAGGATCTGATGTATACACTTCAATTAGAAGTGAAATCATTGTTGTCAAGTGAAGGCATTTTGTCATGGTAGTTTATTTCAAAATGTGCTAAATATCTATCCAATTCGATCATGTATATGACCGACCAAGAGGAACCCAAGTTTGATCTTAGTGAAAATACCTTTTTACACCAAAATATTCAAGAAGGCAAGAAAAGCATGATGCTTATTGTCTCTAACTATGTTGTCCAATTGCAAACACAAGACTAAAGGAAGAGGCCCTTCCCATGTTGTAATTATATGATGAAGGATGGTGATCGTTAGATTGGCATCATTATGGACATTTAGATATGTTTGAAATACTTTTGATAAAAGTTGGTTGTTATATATGAGACATCCCATAAGTTACATGTGCACAAAAGATTCCTCCTTCAAATCCTTTAGTACCCTAACAAAATGTGGAACGTTGGTCCTTTTTTGGTCCATGCCATCAGTAACAATCCCAAGTATTTGTTTAAATTCTTAAGATACTTCTTCCTATGCCTTATAATCTTTGCTCACTCTAACACTTGTTGTTCTCTATGGTCCTTGAGAGATTTATTTACTTGATCTAAAAGCACAATTTTGGCATTGAGAAGGAGAACTTTTGCTTTTCAAGCTTGCACATATGCTACATATCCACATTCTAACCTTCCTTGGTATTGTCACAATGTTCTTCCACAACCTTGTGAAATGGATGTTGCTCATTATTACTGTCCAATGGGTCCTCTTTGCATATAGAGAATATCTAAAATCTTGTGTAGTTGTCTATCAAGTGTAGTTTTCTTGTGGTTGGAATGACCTTGTGAAATGGAAGTAGCTAGTGTGTTGCTCATTACTATTCAACAAGTCCTCTTTGCATATAGAGAACTAGTTGTATCACCCGTCTACGATGGGTTAGAGACTCACTCTATAGGTGGGATCTTAAAATGTCAATAAACAAAAATTCAAGTTTCATATAACCCAATTTACTCAACAAAAGTAATTCAATTTATTAGGGGAGCTCTCTGTAGATCTATGGTATCTTTTTGAATTTGTTGTCTTTGCTCTATACTCAACAAGCACAGTTCAACTTATTAGGGGAGCTCTATGTGGATCTATTGGATCTTTTTGTATATGGATTTGGAGGCTTTAAGAATTTATTTTGTATCATTGTGCTCTTTTGGACATCATTGTGATGAGGAATCTCTCTCTCTCTCTCTCTCTCTCTCTCTCTCTCTCTCTCTCTCTCTCTCTATATATATATATATATATATATATATATATATATTATATGTATGTATGTATGTATGTATGTATGTATGTATGTATGTATGCATGCATGCATGCATGCATGTATGTATGTATGTACATATATACATGTATATATGTATATAAATATAAATATAAATATATATGTGTGTGTGTATGTGTGTGTGTGTGTTGATACTTGTGCAAATGTATATATATGTGCATACACACACACATATATGCATATGCATATAGAAAGTCCCCCCCCCCTCCCTTGAACACACACCAACACCTGAGAGACCAGCCGCTCAACCACCAGCAGCCATGATCTGGGGGCCATCGAATGATGCTTTGGCAGGTCTTCGAAACTAAGGTGTGTTGCTAGCGCACTATTTAGGTAGAATGCTCCCAATCCCGTCACATCTCATCCTTTAAATTGGTCAACAAGTTGATAGCAGGTCCACGTTGACTGCCATCGGGTTGAGCACCATCTCTAGAAAGTGCGCTAGTGCATCCGATGTCCATCTGTGGTGCAGCTCCACAAACATATTTTGGAGACTCTCCTCATGAAGAGCGTGGGCATTATTTGTGAAGCTTTCTTTGCATCACATACTTTCTGTTTAAGAGTCCAAAGTTGAATCTTGTTCTGTTGCATTTGCACCACCTAGGTTTGCAGCGCGTCATTTTGGGTTTGCAACGCTCTATTCTCAATTTGTAACTCCTCCAGCTATGCGATATCAGCTTGCTATGCTGTCCAATGTCTTGAAAACCCCTGCAAAAAAAGGCCTCAAGCCTCCAACTGGGTAGGTTGTGATGGTGGTGTCGATGAGGGACTTGAAACCAAAGTTGGTGGAGAGGACCTAGCTATGACAAACAAAGCTGGAGTGGCAGGCAGTGAGCAAACCGGCTACGTAGACACCATTGAGGTACTTGCTCTAGACATGGGAACTGCCATAATCAAAGTGCCAGTGGATGGAGAAATTATCTCTTGCCACTATTGAAGAGAGTCCCCAAAACCTACTGCTCCTCCCAAAATAGATCCAAGAGGAGGGACCAGCAGAATTACTCCCCGCACTAGTCCCCACACTGGTCACCACAAGTGCACTCATAATTCCTCCTGTATTTGGCAACTCTGTAGTGCTGGCCACTAACACCGCATTGTGTGTCTCTTGTGGTATTGACAAGTGAAGCAGTGGCTTCTTTTAAGAGTAGCAACCGAGTTCTGACTCCCTCTACAACTGGTTGTGTTGAACTAGGTGCTGGTAAGGGTGGCACTGGGGCCACCAAGTCTGTTGTGGATGGAGGGGCACTCGAATTGGGCATTTATGGTTGTGCCAAACTTTTGTCCTCATGGTTCCTCTTCCTATTCTTCAACTGTGTAGGTAACACGATCCGTGGGTCATCTAGCACCAAAGAGGAGACCACTGCTCTAAGGCTCAAGGGAACCTTTGTGTCAACTGTGATGGGAAATATGAGACATAGCACTTGACCCCAACCTTTGTTGACATTGGAGCTCCCCGTATTGCTGCCTTCGCTAATCGTGGATGCCTCTGCTTGCACTCTATCCTTCAGAAGAATGAAATACCATGCCATCGGCTGTGACTTTTCCACCAGCAGTAACATCCCTCGTGTGCACATGGATATGGTATATGTCTTCACCTATAGAAATAAATCCTCCAAGAGCCAATGGTAGCACTCTCAAAGCTAGGTGTTGCTATGGTTATTGAGGCAATACTCTCCTCTAGATAGTATTCCAAACTCCACCTCTATCACTGATGAGCCTAGCATGGGGAAGTTCTCTCTCCCTGTCCATGGGTGGGAATAGCCAATCATAGACTAGCTCCACCGTCAAAGTGCACGGCCCATCTAATGTCTGCACCCGATTCCCTTGAGCAAGCTATGTGCATAGCTACACTAACTATGGGTGGATGATGATACACACCCAGTCAATACTATAGAAAAACTTCAAAGGAAAAGCTAGCTCAACCATCAGTCGATGATTTCATCACTAATCACTAGGATTGGATATAGGGTGTTGAGCTGCACAAGCACCATGCCCACGAGAGTGAGAGTTGACGAAGAGCTAGGGAGAAGGCTGAGGAGAAGGGCCGAGGGAGAGTTGAACATAAAGCTGAGAATGAGACCAAAATAGAGTAGATGAGGGAGTGCAAGTGTGAGGCACTATGAGTGAATAATAGGAAGAACTGGACTTAGCTAATCTCAGGGAGCAATGTGCATGGTGGCTATCACCAAAACCTAGATGTTACTAGTAGTTAAGTGCCCATCATGCCACGGATTTCAAGATCCTACCATCATTATATATCAACGCTTATATATCGATGCATGTTTTTTGACGCTAATAGCGACGTAAATACCAACTTTTGTGCCTATTAAAAAAAAACTTTTTAGTGTAAAAAAGGTCAGTATTTGTGTCAAAAAATGGCCTATACCTTGTAGTGGATATTGTTGTGGCATTCTCTCAAGGTTCATATGAAATTGTGGAGAATGGCGCTAGTGCCATTCTTCAAACAATCATATGATGTAATGGAGATTGATACTAAAGCCATTCATGACATGGATTAATGACACCGGTGCCATTCTCCATAGTATCATATGATTTTTTGGACAATGGACAGGATGGCAGGATCTAAGAGAAGAAAAGAAATATAAGGAGGACATTAATGATGAAAGGGAGACACCACCAATATCTTTTATCTTGTATTTTGATGGGAATTTTAGTCCTTCATGCCAACAAGGAGCCGGGGGGATGGTCTTGATGAATTATGAAGGTCAAGAAGTATGGGCAAGAGGACAAGAGCTTCGAGGTATCACAACTAACAATGCAGCTGAGTATAATGCTTTGATTCTTGGTTTGGAGGGTTGTCTTCAAAGTCAAGTTAAAGAATTGGAAGTAAGAGGAGATTCTCAGCTTCCGCAACCAGAACCATTCACTAGAAATGGTAGCACCTGGCCTTGAAGATCGGCCAAGTAAAATGAGGTTGAGCCAGAATATTCAAAGATCCAGAATGGGCCAAACCACCACATCTTCAGCTTTCCTAGAATCCATCACATGCGGCTATTGAAGAGTAGCACCAGTTGCCCCTTCTTGAGAATTTCCTTTTTTTATGCGAATTCCACTCTCCGTTTTCTCCATGCTTAAACCACCGGTATCAAGTAGTAACTTTCCATCCAATCTCCCTCTAGCTACTCCAGCACATCCAGTCAAAATTCTATTGACTCTTGTAGAAGTAGGCTATCTTCAACTGCAATGCAGAAGCTTGGTACACATACTCCAAGGGAGTGATAGCCTCCATACCAAATGCAAGCTTGAAAGGTGTCAAACTTGTGGTCACTTTGAATGAAGCACAATATGCCCATACTATGGATAGTAGCTTCTCATCTCAATTTGTGCAATGACTGTTCACCAGCAAAGGGGTGATCTACTTAAATTGTTTGTTGAAAGACTCTGCCTAGCCATTCACTTGGGGATAGTATGAAGATGAGTTTTTTTGGAATACCATACAAAACAAAGTCATCTCCTTCACGACCTGTGCCACAAAGTGCTTCCCACGATCACTAAACAACTTGATGGGGCAGCCAACTGACAAAAGGCATCCTTATAGAAACACTTGACTGTGGAACATGTGGTGTTATCCTGCAGAGCCCAAGGTTCCACCCATTTGGTACAGTAATCAGTGGCCACAAACACACAAATATTTTTGTTCCACACGGATATGGGCTTGAAAGGACCCATGAAGTCCAGTACCCATTTCTAAAATGGTCCCAATGGTAGCACTGGGTGCATAGGCATCCGACCTTGATCCAAAGCCTACTAAGCTATTGACACAAATCACACTACAGTGCAAATTGGCAGGCATCTTTCTGCAATGTGGGCCACCACAGACTAGTCTCTAGCACCTTTTTGTTCATGATAGCTTCCACAAAGTGGCTGCCTGCCAGTCCATAGTGTGCCTCCATGAACACATGCTTCTTGTTCATGGGGCAGCATGCATCAGAGTAGGACATCCATCAAGTGTCTTTAATAAAGCTACCCAGCTACCACTTCAAACCTGTGGCTTTCCAATGCCAACCGCTTCCATTGATCTCTGGTTAGGTACTTCAACATCTATTTGGAAGTCATGAAGTAGAATATTTCATCATACCAAGATGAGGGGGTTGCTTGACTCACCTCCTTCTCAGTAGCTCTGCCACGACAACCATAAAGACCACATTGAATCCTGAAATTCATGCTCAATTCCTATTTGCAAGCACACCCAATTCTAAGTAGGATAGGTACTCCATGACTGCATGCTGCAAACCTGGTTGGTGTACCACTTTGAAATCAATTCTTGAAGGAGTAGCATCCAATGCATGAGTCGATTGGTGAGATTTTATTGCATCACTAGATACAATAGTGTGGAGTGGTCGACGTGGAACATAAATCGTCAACCCAAAAGATAGTGCTGGAACTTCTTTACGAAAAAGAACATCCCCAGAACTTTCTCACTCCATCACTAAATAGGTCCGCTCTGTTATGGATAGCCTGTGGCTAGCATAATACACTAGTCAAAACCACCCCGCCTCATCCTCTTGCATTACTATGCTACCCGCCTCTCCACACAACAAGGTATTGAGTTACCAATTTTGCTTGACTCTAGCCTATCGTAGCTAAGGTTGACCAAACAGAAAGCTGTACTCCAAGCTAGGTGCTTCCATATTGAGAACAATGAATGAAACAATTAAGTAGATACCTCCGAACTTCATGCACATGGCTTTGAATATTCCAAGTGGGAGAACTCGTCGTTGGTCTGCCATCCAAACCAAAAACCATGTAGGCTCGCATTGCATCCAACCCATGTCCTTCTAACACGTTTTCAGTGTCACAACATTAACCCCAAAACTACCATTGACAAGCGATGAAAAAAATTTGGCTGTGTGCTTTTGCGAAAATAACCAGAATCCGCATGTCAGTGAGAGGTACTACTAGAACCAAAACTGATGTGGCATGGAGGACCTCCACCTTGAGTACTACCGCTTCACCCATCAACAATGATTGTATGAGTGTTTTGTGGAATTGTGGTGCCAATTGTAGCAACCACCGCAAGAAGATGTGAATTGGTACATCCAGGAGATCCTCCACTCTTGATTCATAAGAATGGATGGCTACCATCTCTGATTGCTCGTCCTCATCTACCACCCCAGTTTGCATTGCTTTTGGAATGGGCTTCGAACACTGGAATCTATTTATTACCGGGGATGGCACTTCCATTGCCGCAAAACGCGGTAGCGAACTGAATTTTCTGTGCTTTCTTTGGCCTAGGTTTAGGTGCTAGAGCCACTTCCTGTGGAGTTGCACCTTGAACCCAATTGATCACTTGCAATCTCACTGATTCTTAAATAGGCCGTTGTAGTAGTATTGGCCCCTTTTCGGATTTTCCCCGCACTACTTTTCCTGAATGTGTCACCACATTAACTTCAAGTGAGATTGCTGGGTCATCATCCACAATCTGGACCATGAATGTGCTAGGCATTTTTTTGGTTATCTTCTGTTCTAGTTTTTACCAATCTCACTCTTGATCCTATGCGCATTCATTCTGCCAAAGGCTTTCCCTTAAGCAGAATAGGAATGTCTTTGTCTGGGAGCCACCTCGACCACCGCCTCCTCGTTTGTGGCCACAGCCTCCTCCATCACTGCCTCTTGAAGAAGGTTGTTCTTAGGTCTCCGCAGTCCCATATTGTTGCATGTTTAAAGCTCTGGGCTTAGTGGACGAGGGTATTGTCCATTGAATCTATCCCTGGGATCTTGTGCCCCATCCATTGTAATGACATTGAGCTATGGCGTACATATAAGTCATGCAGATGGCACACAACTTGTCATTTAAAGCACACTCCATTGCTGAATGACCTAGATTCCTTGAATTAATACACCAGAGGTCCATCTTTTCGTGACCTGGTGAGTGGTCTTCGAAAGCCAAAGGACCCCCTTTTTCTCTTTTCTAGGTCTTTTTGGGCTTCTTCTCCTCTTCAACTTCCGACTCCTCACTTCTCTCGTCAGATGAACTCTTGTTTGAACTCTCTTCGCCAAACTCATTTGCCACTGCCTCGATGGTTCTTCTTTGAAGACTTCTTCTTAGATTGACTTTTCCCCTTGGATGACTTGTGTTGTTTAGCCATCCCACCATGGAGTGCCTCTCCTACATGGATCACCTGATTGAACAAATCATTCAGAGGTATTGTTGCGTTGTCCATCGTTGCTACTGCCATCACAGATCCTTGGCTAGTCCATTAATAAAATATTCATTACAAGTCATTGGTTGGCTGAAAGACGTTGCAAAAGTTGAAGAAACTGCGTTGCATAGTCCATAACATCCTAATCACCTTGCTTCAAGATCCGCAATCCCTCCAACATCTGTGGAATGGTCTTTTCTTTGCAAAACCGCCTTAAGATTGAACTTCTTTCGCCTCTCCTCCCTTGCAACCACCTCTTCAGACTCCTCTTCCTGTGTCTGGTGGGTCTTTCGAGGTGGCTTGTTGCGCCTAGGGGTTTGCTTTGTCCTTGGTCTCTTTTTCTTTTCATGAGGCTATGAGACAGCATGCTGAGGCTCTTGCTCAGCTCGTACTAGAGGTTCCTCATATCTGATAATTTCGAGGCACAGAGAGTTGATGGTGCTCTTTCGTGCGGTCTGCTTGGTTGGAGGATTGGGGCCAAGGTTAATTATATGTGTGAGCCCACCAAATACTTGCTCTTGTTGTGGCCCTTGTAATCTCTCCATCTCCTCTCTTTGCCTTTCTTGCTCCCCTTATTGCTCTAGATGCTCCATGCCAGGACCTTACGGACGAGGGAGGGGTAGTTGATCAGGATTGACTGGACTATTTTGCCCGTCTTGGGAGACCTCTCTACTTCCACGCTTAGTTGTGTGGAAGGACTGAGAGGACCCCTGATCATGCTTGGATCCTTCCTTGTGCTGGGATTCCTCATGGTGCTGAGATCCCTAGGATCCCCCATGAGAGTCGGATGGTGGGGACTCGTGTTGCTTGGACTCATGATGATGAGAACCACCTTCAGATCCCTACTGATCATTGCCCTCTTGGCCACTGGGGCTTGCAGTGTGTTCGGAGGCCATGGAGTTGTGAGGAGGACAACGGGTAGCATCTAAGCAGCTTCCAGTGGGTCGAGCAGTTTGTTTAACTCGTGCCATAGAAATGAGAGATTTTAGGGTTTTGAATTGCTTTATATAGTCTTTTCTAAAGCACTTAAGGATTTTTCTTTTAAATTAGGGTTTTTTGAGTGCACCCCCTCCCCCCCAGTCTTTTGTCGTCGCCAGTTCGGTAATACTTAATCTTCACCACCCTCCCTTCCAACCCACTCACCCCTTTGCCTTGCCATGTCGCACATGCAATTCTGCAATTTCCAAACAAATTTATGGATTTTGGAATCTCTAATTGACTCAAAATAGTGTTAACTTTAATCATCAAACATTTTACATTTGGGGCTCTCTTAGGACCCAACGCCTCCCCTGTCTGACTCTATGTTGTAACCAAAGTGCAACCCCTTGGCTCCCTATTGAGGACTTCCAAGCAGCACATCTCCTTGTCTTCTTGACATGTTGAACCGCTTTTGTAAGTCTTGAGACCTCTACCTTATCGCGCTTGAGAGTCCTGGCCTCGAGACATCTATAAAACCAATCGAACATTTCATGAAGTGCATTGCTTCGCGCGATACCACCCCCATGCATTGTATTCTTGAAGTATGCTGCCTTTGCTCTGTAGTGTGATTTCTCCATTCCTTGAGTATTCCAAATGGACAGAGGGCCCGATTGCTCCACAAACCATGGTGCATGTGCGTAAAGAATATGATGTAAACAAAAACATTGTATTAGAAACATAAACTGACTCAAGTTTAAAGCACAAAATTTCAACCTAAGGAGGATTACCATGTAATGTGTAATATGTGACTCCCCCCATGCTGCTACCATCAATGATATGAATTCTCCCAATGCTATCCTGAATCTCTCATAATAAAGCTCATCTGTTTGACCGTGTCTAAGCAACTTTATAAATGCATCAAGCTTTGTGCACAGTTTTGCTCTCAAAGTAGCAATTCGCGGATGTGAACCTTGATTTGTAATGTACTCACACAAAGCTTTCCAGTACTCCCAACCTAGGGTGCTTTGAGCCAATGTATGTTTTTCTGTATCAGCATTGTGGTTGGACAAGAACCTCCTTGCCTTTCCTCCACCCATGGACACTTTAGCAGGAAGATTTTGTGTCTTGCCTGATTGTTTCTTGTCCTAATTAAGCTTCACATTGCCTCCGTGAAGTCCCAT
The DNA here is from genome assembly GCF_047967505.1 of Dipteris shenzhenensis. Lineage (NCBI taxonomy): Eukaryota > Viridiplantae > Streptophyta > Polypodiopsida > Gleicheniales > Dipteridaceae > Dipteris > Dipteris shenzhenensis. The sequence goes on along the minus strand of NC_141622.1, from coordinate 24,194,735 downwards.
TAGTGAGAGTAGTTCTTCAGATTTTGTAATGCATTGTGTAGATACTTGCTGTGGCCTCAAATTCCAAGCATAAACTAGATGGAGATAGAGTAACTTATCAAGTATACACAGTTCAGCATGCAAAGTACACACGTGTACCCGCTCCAATGGAATTGGTAGAATGGGGTCCCACTTAGGATCCTTTTTGTGACGATCAAGGGCTACACTTTGGTTGCAAGAAAGGATGCCATTTTCGATTGTACGCTTCCCTTTTGGATCTTCTGAGAGTGGGTGCAATACAAGCATGTCCATTTTGCATCTACACTTGTATCACAACCATACAAGCACTTGAGGGTCTTCAAATCACCAGCTAGATGCCATTCAATTTGAAACATTCCATGCCCATCCACTATTAATGTTTTCCCTACCTCTTGTCGTTGAATAATCGACGGGATGCCAATGCTCTCCAAAACCCACTTCTATGTCTCGTGGCACTCCTCTAGGGTCTCAAAGGCTGCAAGCCACCATATGATTGGACTGAGAAACCCTGCTCAACTTCCTCATCCCCTTGAGCAAAACTCAAGGCGTCGTTCATAATACAAATGCTCACCCTCTCTAGCTTGTGCTCTTTTACCAATTGAGCTTCATCCATTTTTATAACAAATACTATCTCGCCATATGTACAATGAAAGAGAAATATAGTAAGGATATAGAAATGAGAAGAAATAAAGTTGAATATGAAGAGGGAATTTCTCTTACCTTCTTCTCTCATCCCATAGAATTCATCCCATAGAATTTGACTCTCTACATCCACGTAAACATTATTGAAAGCAATCATCTCAAACGTTTGGATGCCATATTTCTTTTTACTCTTCCAAGTCATTGTGCCACTTACAAAATGGTATCCTCCAAGCTTTCTCTAGCACATTGGTTTGTTTCTTGACGTGCAAGCCTGACAGACCACGGTGTTGGCAATGGCATTGTAGATATCTTATACTTTTCCTCCATAGCAGACTTGAAAATTTTAAAAATAGAGTTGTAGGCTTCACGACTTACACCAGCAACATCACAAGCTCCAAGCACCTCCTTTGCTTGCATGAGGCCCTTGAAATCCTTCATTACCTCTCTAGCAACTTGTTTACGTAGCTCTTTTTGTCTAGGGTCCTTCAATACTTCCATGACATCACTTGGCTTTATTAAACTTCTTAGAACATATGAAGGATCACTATCATCCATTTCCATTGTTCCCATCACATCCTCCATGAAATTCCTAAAGTAGAGTACAAATGAGTCTTAGTGGAAAGAATGCAACACCACAAATATTTTGGAGTAAGAAATTTCATTGAAAATTTGGGGAACTAACCTTGCAGCCCGTATTCTCCTCTTTTGGGCACCACTATTGGTTGACAATGCATCCATAGATTGCAATTGTCCTTTCCTCTCCTTCAGTCCCAAAGGTGTTCCCTTCAACTTTTGTACTCGTTCTATCAACTTCTCTCGTTCCTCTCCACAGCACGTTGAACTTGGCCATAGATAGACCTTTCCAAATCTTGTTTACTTTCAGTGAGCTTCTGGATTGATTCTTCCAATTCTTGTTGCTCCAAGTCCAGTGCATGTGCTTTGTCACTGAGTTCTTTGTTTTGCAATTGGAGATCCTGCATACTATTATGCATTGCCACAATAGTAACATATTTCCCAAATGTGCAAGTTCTTCTGCTTGGGCTCTCTGCACCTCGCTTGCATAGCCAATGTCTGAGAATGGTTCAATCGATTGCAATAACCGAGCAATCCAGCATGTCCCTTGCTAACAAACTGAACAACATCATGCACTGTATGAAAAGGAGGACTCTTTTGGGTGGCAGGATTTAAAGGATACAAGTTTCCATCCACCCAAAGGTCAAGATTCTTCTTCCCTTGCAATCGAAGACTATGGAGCACACTTTGAGGAGTTCCACTATATCCCAAAGAGCGTGTGCTTGCATATTCTGCCTCCAGTTGTAGGTTCACATGGTACTTGCTGGATATGTCCTCGAATGGTGCCATGAGTACTCAAAGAGAGGTCTCAGTGATGCAGGCTAAAATGTAGGGGAGAGCTGGCAAAGATGGAGCAGTGAGAGGGAGAGAGTAGCAAGGAAGAGGAAGGAGGAGAAGCATATGAGGGAAAGAGGAAGAGGAGGAGGAGAGTAGAGCGACAAGTGTAGAAGGGAGGGAAGGAGCTACTGTAGAAGGGAGGAGGAGGGGAGAGATGCTACAGGAAGGAGGAGGAGGGGAGAGATTCTCCAGGAGGGAGAAGCAGAGGAGAGGGAGCCTAGGCAGCTGGAGGAGGAGGGGAGAGGAAGGAGGGAGGAGGAGCTAGGAGGAGGAGGAGGGGAGAGGGAGGAGGGAGGAGGAGGAGCAAGACGGAGGAGGGGAGAGATGCTATAGGAGGGAGGAGGAGGGGAGAGATTCTGCAGGAGGGAGGAGCAAAGGAGAGGGAGCCTGGGTGGCTGGAGAAGGAGGGGAGAGGAAGGAGGGAGGAGGAGCCAGGAGGAGGAGGAGGAGGGGAGAGGGAGGAGGGAGGAGGAGGAGCAAGACAGAGGAGGGGAGAGGCGGAGGGAGGGGGAGGGAGGGAGAGGGAGAGGGAGCCGGAGGAGGGAGGAAGGGAGGGAGGAGGGAGGGAGGAGGGAGGGAGGGAGGGAGAGGGACGGAGATTCAAAATTTGAAATTCAAATTTCAAAAAGTGGCCCCCTCCCCTCATTGATGGGGGGAGAGGTGGGCTCAAATGTGGGCTTAACCCACCTATGTTGGGCTGATTAGGCCTCTTTGGGACCCTCCAAGCCCCTACTAAGCATTCCCTAATCCATTCCTTATGAGGCCCTTTTAAGACCCAAATTCTCCCCTAATGTAAAATTAATAGTATTCATATTTAAGATGTAAAGCACCCCACAAGTATTATATATTTCCGAAATGACAAGGGTAGGCATCCTACTCCACTACTACCATTGGCACTGGTCTTTGTAGTATAATTGAGTAGTTTTTCATAAGTAAAACTTTTAAGTAAACATGGATCACTCAATCTATTACACTAATGACTTTTGTAGAGCCTATGCTCTTGTTTAGGGTCTAGATAATGAAGTTATAATATTCATACAACTTTTCTAGCATATGTTTCTAGTTAGCACTATATATAACCTAGGGATCCTTCTACATTATACAATATAACCACCACCAAGAAAATGTAAATGGCCATCGATTATGAAAGTGAACGTTACAAACAAAAATTCGACCATAACTTTAATATGCTTCTTGTGCCCATGAAAAATAAGTACTCTACCTACACTTGCTACGTTCTATTGATCATGGAAAGAAAAGGCATATTGCGTGGTTCCTAATTGCAAACATCATAACTTTAATATGCTTCTTGTGCCCATGAAAAATAAGTACTCTACCTGCACTTGCTACCTTCTATCGATCATGGAAAGAAAAGGCACATTGCATGGTTCCTAATTGCAAACATCACTGCAAGATCTAGAACGTTGTATGATGAGGGAAACTTTAGCAAATTGCATAGTTCAAAAAGCCAAGGCGAAAGACGTGCTCGTACCCATTGGGTCATAAGAGGGAAATTTGACGAACTGCATGACTAGGACAATTCGTAATTATTGATGAGAGCTTTACAAAGGACCAACAAATGCGGTTCGACAAATAAGCTGGCCAAAAGATAGGTTGCCTATAGTTAGCTAAGATAGTTGGATGCAAGGATTAAACAAACAATTTGATAATTAGACAGTCACACCTTCTTACTACTAAGATCCTCACGACGTGTTGAAGGAAGAGTCTCGTGGTATTGCTTTCCTTAGCGGGCCTAAAGAAACTCACCATAACTTAGATTTTGGGCAACGATAACCAACATCTCCCTTGTTCATTCAAACCTCAAAGCCTAGTTTGCAAAAAGGAATAATCAATTTGTGATTATGTGAGTTAACCTATGTAATTAAGGCTCCGTACAGGGCAACTCTCTCTTTAACTTATAAGATTAGTAAAAGAACGCTATATAATCAGAAGAAAATCATACCCAGAATTTGATTGTAACAGTACTATCCCCTATGCGTAAGAATGCAAAGCTAGCATTTTGTATCCAAGAAAATTGACAGTATTTACATACACGGTTCTTAGTTTGTTCGTTTGTTCGTGTGTCTGTGAGAGAGAGAGAGAGAGAGAGAGAGAGAGAGAGGGGGGGGGGGGTTTCACCAAAAAAAAAGTGAGAGAGAGAGGGAGGGGGTAAACATTATACTTACAACTATCGTCCTTACGAAATCCATTATTTCTTTAGGAACTCGGCCTCCGTTATTTACATGCTCCTCCGTTATTTACATGGAAAGAAAAGACATAACTTTAATCTACAGTCTCTGCGCCCCACACAATCGTGTAGTCGACGCTGGTAAAAGATTTTAAGTTCTTGTCCTTTTCACAGCCGAGAACAAGCAGTGACAATATTACAAGAGAAGAAATAGGCATGACATATAATCGCTTGCAATACAACCATTACAGCTACCGCTGTTGAAAGCTGAAGGCGATTTGATGCAGACTCCATCGGCCCGGGAGCAGGAGCCGGTGCTAGTCCTGACAAAGAGTGGATATAATGTATTATGATAAATAACGAATCTTTTGTGAATCGAGATAATCAAAACAAAACAAGGCTGTCTATAGTAGCTCGGCTCTAAAACTCAGAGAATAAGCTACAGAGCGTCAATAAAGGACAATCCATGATACGTACCTAAGCATGAGTAAACGTTGCTGGGTATGTTTACGTTGCAGAGCCTTGCGACCTCTAATGCTCGAGTTTCGTTCACTTTGACAGTGGGCGTTTGCCTCGCGATGTCAACCAAGTCGCACAAGCAGTCGGGATTACTTGTAACGGCCTGACCTAGGGGTCTGCAACAGTCCTTATCAGGTTTCGTCGTGTTCCCTTCTTTCACGTAGTTCAAGCAAGGGGAAAGGGAAGTTAGATTTGAGGGAGTGCAAGTTGTAGAATAGGTAGTCAAAGGAAACAGGAAGGCTATCGCCAGTGCTACACTCGCAACACACAAGCGTCGATCCATTTCGAGATGAGAACTCTCGACCACTGATCCTTCTGTAAAAAAGCCGAGCTAGGTTATGAGGCAAGGTCAGATGCAGGACCGGCATGCAGATTCGTTGGAACCTTGCCAAATACAATTGTTTTAATCTATAGAAAAGAATCTAGATGCATGCGCAGAGAGAGAGAGAGAGAGAGAGAATAACGTGCAGAGAAGCAGTAAAAGAGACAGCGCATAAATTGCAGAGAAGCAGTAAAAGAGAACCAATCACAAGCGTAAGTTGGCAAACCAGCTGCAAGCTTGGATGAACTCAACTTGAAAGACCCAAAGAGAGGAGATTTGTGATTGTAAGATGGCAAACCATCTGCATGCAAGAAGCAGCTCGGATGAACTCAACCGTGAGGAGAGCTTACGAGGCATTGCATGAAGGTGGCTGCAAATAGAAAGAGCCATCTAATCGTCTAGAAGAAACTACCACGCCATTATAGAAACACGGCTGCAGTCTACAGTCAAATATGTTCACCTCCGAGTGGAGGCCATGGGAGAGCTCCATCTTGTAGTCCTTGGGATAAAACTAGAGTCAAATAGTTTCATAGTTCACTTCCTACACTACACTGGAATAGTTTCACCTGCTAGTGGAGCTCCACCTTGTGGCTAGTCCTTGGAATAAAACTGATGTCAAATAGTTTCACAGGAGCTCCACTCCGATAAAAGTCATTGGAATAAAATTGCAGTCAAATAGTTTCACATGCTAGTGGAGCTCCACTCCGATAAAACTAGAGTCCTGCTAGTGGAGCTCCACCTTGTCGTTAATATGTATTTACAATATTGTAACAGATCTAAAACCGTGCCTTGATTAAGCCTCTTGATTGATCGCAAAATCGACACCGATAGTGTGTTAGATATAAACGGGTTCCAAAATAATCTTCAATCGTCTTCGCTATCTCTAGGCACATCTTGTCTTTAACAGATGGGAATAGGCTACATTTGTAGGTGTGATCAAGGAAGTGGTATCGAGAATCTATCGTGGTATCAAAGTAGGTATTCTACGATAACCCTAGGGAGAATTGAAACGTACAATGTGCCAATACTTGGTGTTGTCAAATGAATATTGATCATTGATCTTGCCAAGCCAGTTGTTATTGAAAATGGCGACTCATTTGATCCGGATCCAGATTGATTGAAAAGTTCGACATCACAAACTTTCACATGTGGAAAATGAAAATACAATTTACATTGGAAAAGCAGATTTGGATTGTTATCACTAGACAAGACCCGAAGCCTCTCAATGCTATTGTAGGTGCTTTGAAGGTATGGCTCCAAAATGACTTTTTCTTTCTCCAGACAAAAGAACTTTCTATTAATTCTTTAAAAACCAACAATACAAATTAGCAACCCGGGAGACGCTAATCATGAGAAACAAAGAGATTAATGGTTGTTGACTAACCTATTCTCAGAGGACCCACCTCACTACCTAGAGATCTCTGCAAGAGGGACGGGTGGGGGATGAAGAAACCTATGAGTTGTATGCTAGACGAGCGGTTGTCAGAAGTCATGTCTAGAAGCGATGATTAATGGACAAAATAGAATGAATACTTTGCGACAATTTAGATGTGTGATGCTTGACATGCAAAATTTTTAGTTTGGATGGCTTTTTTAATAGCCCATCTGTTATAGTCAATCAATATGCCCAAATGAATTGAATAGACAAAAGGCACTAAACTGACTAAAATAGTCATTTGATGAATTATAGGTTTTGGTCCCACATGCAATTCTAATCTAAAACCGTTAATTGGTAACTTATAAAAAACAATGACATGCTTGTCTGAAACTTTGAACATATCTTCACCCAAGACATCCTTTATCTAAAATGCTTGGAATCATATTAGAGTTTTATTTTTCTTAGTTTGAGACCCGATTTAGAATGATACATCATCACTAGATAACCTTTTTTGAAAATCTTGAACGTTATGTTTCTATTTACCCAAGCTTGTCTACATTCTTGAATGATATCAAAGATCAAAGAGCTTTGGATTTTTTCTTCCTCCAATTGCTATAACTTCTAATCAAAATGGATTCATAATAACTGTTAACTGGAATGCTATTTTAAATCCCATGCAAAATGCAGTTTTTGATCCCAATCGATTCTAATTTAGATAACACTGTCTTCTTCAGAATGCGAGTAGAATTTTATTTGAGCTTTGTAACTATCTCATTAGGGGCATTTGGACTAAAAAAGGGCCTCTTGAATGAGATGTCCCTTAAGATTTGTGATTAGCAAACTAGCCAATGGGAAGGTTTGCTAGGCATTAAAAGAATGGAGGATTCGATATTGGCCTCTCATTGGTGAAGAGTCCTCCCTTGGTCCCCACTAGGCTCCCACTTGCCTACCTCTTGCCCCCACTAACTCTTGAAGAATTTACTCCCCCCCTTCACTTTTGGTTGGTGCCCATGCCCTCCTCCCTCTCTCGGTAGGCCCCCAAATTCACAAGTTTTATTTCCCTTCAAAAAAAAATGAAAATTTCCAAAATTGTCCCTACCACCCCAAACACCAACCAGAAGTCTCGCCAAACTATCCCCATTGACTCCCCACCTTCCTGTCAGCCTCTTCCTCCTCTCAACTTCCTCTCATCCTTCTCCCAACCTCTTCCTCCTCTCAACCTCCTCTCTGCCTCCTCTTGTCAACCTCTTCCTCCTCCAAACCTCTTTCTCTTTGCTTGCTCCCATTCTTTCTACAATGGCGAAAAACTCCCCTTCCCCTATGCCGAATCTATCAATTCAATCTTGTGTGGGTCGCATTTTGAAGAATGACAGTGATGTTTGGCTCCCTCAAGAGTTTAGGCTAATGTGCTAGGTCATAATGCAACCATTTGCAGTAGGTCCATTAATTTTTTTTTTTTAAGGATAGAGCAAAGAAAGAGAAGAATTGGAAGGGTCGCATTGTTGAGTTTTGTAATTAAAAAAAAGGACTTAAGGTGAAGGTTCAGCACGTGTACATGGCTCGAGACATGAGCTTAGACCCTGCAAGTCAAAATTTCTTTCCTTGAAATTGTATCTCTCTTTTACGCTATCCATTTTTTCATAATGTCACTTCATTTGTGCATTCTAATGATTGTATGTGTATGTGTTTTGAGAGAGGGTATGTTGTGGTGAGAATAGAGGGGAAGAGAGAGAGAGAGAGAGAGAGAGAGAGAGAGAGAGAGAGAGAGAGAGAGGTGAGAGGTAGGTAGAGAGTGAGAGAGACATATTGATTGGCCCATTAACATCTTTCTTTGCGTCCTATGTAGATATCTTTCCTTCTACCAAAGTTGAATATCAGCCAATGGATAGTTTCATGGGAACATTTCAAGATTTCCATTAAAACATCGGGGACTTAATGTTCTCTAGATGGAGTTCTACCTCCTTGACAAAGTCTAGGATGTTTGTCTATAATTCATCTTACCAAGCACCTTGAACATAAAGAGCATATGGAAGTCTCCTTCCTATTCCTCTCCATAACTTTGATAGTCCATAATGGCCTCTTCTTGATCTATTCTCTATAGATGCATTTAGATTGATAGATGATATCAGATATTCAATCACCAATGAAGTTAACTTTTGGTTCAAAATCAGTGGGTGTTAGTTGCTTTATGCCAACCATTAATTTTTTCAAATCAGTCTTCATCCACAGAACAAAGACCATGTGGGTACTATGCAAACACTTAGCAAAGTAATTTCTTGTCAATCTTCTATACCCAATGTGGGATGTTAGGAAGGGTTTGCAGAAGGGATACCTTTTTTGATGTATACTTACCAAAGAAGGTATAGTAATAAGATATCAAGTAGTGCAGAGTATTTGCTACATGAGATATTCTTATAGACGTTGGAAAAATAATCATGGCACATGGATACCTATGGATTGTGATGTAGTGGACACCAAAGAGGTAGAGATACATATGATTAATGGGGAAATCCAATATCTTGAGGTCACAGATAGTTGGAGCTTGAAGCACATTCATGAATACATTGTTGTCACCTTTGATGATAGTGATTTTTCTTTACACTAAATGGGAAGATAGTGAAAAGGTGACTCAAAGGAACATCAATGCTCATATGGGAGCCTCCTTGTAATTTGGCCATTCATACTGGTATTGAAAAAATGTAATAGTTTTTAAAGTGTGATGTCAAATCTACTAGCAATGCGTCTATACTTAATAAAATTAGTAGTTTTTGAAGTGTGTTGTAATAGTTTTAAAAATATGATATAGTTTTAGAAGTGTGTTGTAATAGTGTTTGAATAAATGTAATAGTTTTTATTAAGTGTGATGTCATTTGTACTTGTTAGATATCAATGCTCCACTCTCGTGTAGCTACGCGGGAACCAGCTAACTCTACTTGTAAGCCCCCCATATGAGGAGAAGGCATTTGAGTAGCTCGGTTATCCGGTAGGTCCTGGTTTGGACACCAGATGGGGGCCATGTGTGGCCTGATGGCTGGACGGCTTTAGATAGAGTTGGCACACCACCAACTAGGCTACATGCAAGTGTGGGAAGGCATCCCTTGACTAACCGCACTAAGGGTAGACAGAGCATTTCCCGAGGCAGCCCACTCTCGGGTTGCGGGGCCCGTTTGGAGCCTCAGATGATCCCAGATGGCTCTGGGCTGAACGGTGACCATAGGTCAGTTGCTCTGTTTTGCGCACCGGTTCTATCGTATGGTCGGTGGCCTATTTCTGACCCCCAGTCGACGGTTTTGGCCGGACTAGGTCAGCCACCAATTTGAGCCTAACCGACTACGATTGGTGGCTATATAAGAGCAAGCCCGTGAAGCCCATTTCATCACTGGCTACAGCAACCCTGATTCCTTAGCATCCAGCCTTCGTCTTCTACTGTTTCCAGCACGCCGTCGAAGCTTCTTTCACAGAAGCGCACGGTTGGGAGGCAGTGCCATCTATTGTATCAGTTCTACAGTAATCAAATTTTTTATTCTCCATACTATCTAGTTTCTCTCTTGTATATAAGATTCTGTTATCTGTTGAGCACAGACGTTGTATAATTTTCTTACAGTACTAACACAATAAAATTAGTAGTTTTTTAGTTCACAATTTATGGATTCTATGCAATGAGGCCACATTATATTTATGAATCTTTTAAAACACTGATTGTGCTAAATTATCCTCATGATTTATCGCATCTAATCATGGTGATGGATTTTGAACTAGATCTATTAAAAAATAAGACAATATATTACATTGTCAAATACTTGATTACCTAAATTGTAGTAGACTTTTAAGGGTCTTTAAAGTGTCTGAAGTCAACTATATAAAGGGCCATAGTATGAACATAGCCTTTATTTTGCTCACCTTTGAGACAACCTCTCCTTGCTCTTTTCATCTTCTACAAACCTCCAATGGCCACACCCCATGAGGCATACCATGACTTCATCGCTTCTACTTGTTGCTTGAGTAGAGAGGAGGTGTATGATATTTTTGATCATGAGATAGATGTCATTGGCACAGTCCACAAGAACCTGAATCTTTTCAAAGATGTGGTATATTACATCACATAAAAAATTAAGCCTTACATGATTCGACTAGACATAGATAGAGTACAATGGGTTCCCATGATTCGGCTAGACATAGATAGAGTACAATGGGTTCCCATCAATCTCCTCATTGTCACCACCTTGATAGTGTTTTTGGGCATAGGTTGTAGAGAATTTGTAAATCCCTTAGTCCAAAACATTTTATAAGAATTTCAAAGGATGAAGAGTTAGATCTACAAGCGGGTCCTATGGGAATCCATTTTGTATCCTTGGAAATAGTCGATTGTGTAATTCTTCTAGAAATGTAGGACGTAGATGTACCTCCATTCATCAAGGTAAAGCCACCTAGATTCTTCTAGCAGCACAACAAGAATGTGAAGTTGAAGAGAATCTCAATGCTGTTTTCAAAATTTGCCCTTGCTCTAGAGTGGTCCAGTGCAACATTGGACAAGGAAAAACACACAACATAAGTGGAGCGCACACAGAGGTGGCTATGGTGCCCAAAGAAGCAAGCAGAACATCACCCATGGGATAGCCAAAAAAGGAAGAAGAGGAAGGAGACGAGGAATGTATGATGGATGAGGTTTTGATGCAAACCCTTCCATATGTTTTGATTGAAAATAGAGAATATATGTTTTTTATTAACATTGAATACATCAAAAGGTTGAGATAAGATGAAGTACTAGGGGCACTCTGTTGAGATATCAAGCTCTATCCCCGACATATCTCCTGGATGACTATCATTTATGTCACCGCCTATGTTAGTTGTACTCGTGGTGTAGTTAGACTACCACGTATGTTTTTGGTTTGGGTTCACATATGAACCACGTATTCTAGGTTTTGACATATAGGGTATTTCCCTCTTCTATTGTATTGTTGTTGTGTGCAAAAGTGAAGAAAGGCTTCACCCTCCAACCTTGTGTCCTCTCTCTTTTGTGTGTTGTGAAGAAAGCTGAACTTGAGTCTCCTATCTCTCTCCCTTATTCTTTACATGGTATCAGAGCCTTGTTCGTGGTAAGGAGCTCAAGAAAGCTAGCCAAGTTTGTGGTGTCCTGGTAAGAGGACCAGTGTAGCTTTCCTATTTCGAGTTTGGGAGCAAATCTCTGCAGGTAGCACAGCCAGAAGTGCAGGAGTGCACTGCTTCAGATTGAGAGGCCCTTCGCGGTGCGGCGAGAGCGCAGTATATGCTGCGGGACTAGGCGAAGCCCTTGGTGACTTTATTTTTCTGATTTGAGGCCGTTTCGGGGCCCGTTTTGAAGGCGGAAGTTCTTCGCAAGCACTCAGAAAAAGGCCCTGTTTTTGCTGTGCGACCACCGCGCGGCTAGTCGGTGGAAAGGTGCCACAGAAATTGCATCGTATGCCTATGTGCAGAGATATTGGGAGTTGCAAATTCATGCCTGTTGCCTATTGATGCAAAATCGTCACGAGGAAGTGACTGTGTGGTGAAATACCACTTTCGTCAGTGTTGCAGATCTGCCCCTGTGAGGCTCTTTGCAGAAGTTTTGCTATTTGCCCTTCTGAGGCATTTGCTGTGTTTACAGGTTGCTATTGCAATTCGTGATTTGTAAAATGTCTGAGAATCTGTCTACCATTGTCAGTGAGAAGCTTGACAAGAACAACTTCCAAGCATGGAAGTTCAGGATGACAAACTTCTTTATGGGAAAGGGAGTTTGGGATTACATCAGTGGTGAAACTGCAGAACCAGTTTTGGGTGCTGCTCCCACTCCTGCTGAATTGAAGGCCTTTAAAGAATGGCATGAAAAAGCCAGAAAATGCCTGTATTGGCTGTCCGTTAGCATTTCAGATCCTATGATTGTGCATATACAGGATCTAGAGACGCCTAAGGAGGCATGGGATACATTGGTGAAGCTGTATAGCACAAATACCAAAGCATGAAAGATGCAGCTAAAGCAGGAGTTGCACAATGTGCAAAGGAAAAATATGAATATAAATGAGTATTCCTTGAAGGTGAAAGGCCTTGCAGATTCTCTTGCCTCCATTGGAGCACCTGTTGATGATGAGGACTTAGTGTCCGTGACCTTGAATGGTCTTGGGAAAGATTATGCACAATTTCGGACATCCATTGGAGTCCGTGAAACATTTCCTGATTTTCAGGAACTTATTGCTCTCTTGCTGAGTGAAGAGCAAAGGAATGGTGGTTCAGCCACCTCAACTTCTCAAGAGACTGCTTTCTACTCGAATACAGGTAGAGGCAGGGGTAGAGGAAGAGGCCGTTCTGGTGGCCGTGCAGGAAATCAGAACCAACAGCAACAACAGGAAAACCAGTCCTATGGAGGAGGACGTGGTAGTTCTAGAGGCAGGGGGAGCCAAAGAGGCCGTGGTTCATGGCAAAGGAACCAGCAAGTAAATAGCAGCACAGAATGCTATTATTGTGGAAAGCCTGGACACAAGGAGAATACATGCTATAAAAAACAGAATGACATCAAAAGTGGGAAGTTGCAGCAAAGCAACTATGCATCATCAAGTGGGCATGGTGACGACAGAAATGAGCACCTTTTTGTGATGCAGCATATGGTTAACTCCATGTCAGGAGATCTGCAGCTTGCAATGATGTTTGGTATGTTGATTCAGGTGCCTCTAACCACATGACCAGTCATGGTGAGTGGTTTCATGATGTCAGAAATTTGGATAAGCCAGGTTATGTTGAAACAGGTGATGATACTGCGCACCCAATTACGCAGGTTGGTAAAGTGCCATTGGCTATGCAGGATGGCAAAACAAAGTACTTGGCAGATGTACTTCATGTTCCAAAAATCACTAAGAACCTGGTTTCAGTTGGCCAGATGGTTGAGCAAGGTCTGCAGGTTAGATTTAATCCTGATGGATGCTTTGTTGAGGACTTGAAAAATAAATGCCGCTTGGTTGCAAAAGGCAACAAAAATGGAAGAATGTTCACCTTGGATGTTGATATGCCTGAGGTGAAAGCTGCTATGTTTGCGCATGGGAGAGGTGTCATTGCAGATATTGAGATATGGCACAAGCGCATTGGGCACGTGAATATACAAAGGCTGAAATCTATGCAAACGAAAAACATTGTTGCAGGTTTGCCTAAATTCAGAGTTGAGGGAATGCAAAAGGTATGTGAAGCATGCCAAATGGGTAAGCAGGCCAGACATGCATTTCCCAAAAATGCTAAGGTGAGCAGAAGACCTTTGGAAGTGATCCATTCAGATGTTTGGACAACCAAAGGTGCTTCTATTGGTGGATGCCATTATTATGTGACGTTTATTGATGACTACACTAGGAAGGTGTGGATTTATTTTATGAAGCACAAAAGTGAAGTGTTCAGCCATTTCAAGGCTTTTAAGGCCATGGTTGAAAAAGAGAAAGGTGTGCATATTAAAGTGCCAAGATCTGATGGAGGGGGAGAGTACTTTTCAGAAGAATTTTGTGAATATCTGAAAGAACAGGGAATTCAAAGGAAGTACTCATGCAGGTCTACCCCTCAGCAGAATGGGGTTGCAGAAAGGAAGAACAGGCATATTGCAGAAGTAGGACGGGCGATCCTAAATGAGAAAAACATGCCTGATTATTTTTGGGCTGAAGCAGTAGCAACTGCTGTTTATATTATGAACAGAACCCCCACTGCAGCTGTCCATGGCATGACGCCTGAAGAAATGTATACAGGCCAAAAACCAGATATTTCTCACTTGAAGGTATTTGGTTGCATAGCGTATGTTCATGTTCCTGATGAGAAGAGAACCAAGCTAGATCCAAAGGCAGAAAAATGCATCTTTATTGGATATGCTCAGCACCAGAAAGGGTATCGCTGTTATAACCCTTCCACTCGCAAAATGCAAGTGAGCAGAGATGTTGTTTTTGATGAAATGAGCAGCTGGTATGCACCAACTGTTATGGTAGGAGATGCAGATGCAGGAAATGGGAATGCTGCAATAAATGCAGAGCAGCAATCTCAAGCCTTGAGTGGACCCAGAGAGTCCTCTACTAGTGGATCTAATGCATGGACAGGGAGATCGAGATCTAGTGAATCGTCACATGGCAGTCCTGATAGTGTTGTGCAGGTATCACATAAGGGAAAAGAAAAAGTGGACCATGCTCCAGTATTTGATGTGTCTGCTGGTAGCTCTCATGTTGATGGAGAGTCAAGCGGCTCTAAAATGAGCCTTGATGAGGAACTTGGGATTCCTTCTGTTGTTACACCTAGTGCAAGGAAAAGCAGGCATGATTTAAAGACGCCTGCAACTGATCCAGTTGTACGGAGGTCCACTCATATTAAGTATCCAGTTGACAGGCTGAGATATGATGGGTATACAGCACATCACTATGCTTATATGGTCAAGGTTCTAGAGGAGCCAGAGCCCACATGTTTTGAGGATGCAGCAGGGCATAAAAATTGGGAAGCAGCTATGGATGAAGAGATGGCTGCCTTGGATGCAAACCACACTTGGGATTTGATGCCTTTGCCTCATGATAAGAAGGCTATTGGCTGCAAGTGGGTTTACAAAGTAAAGCACAATGCTGATGGGTCTGTTAGCAGGCACAAGGCAAGATTGGTTGCCAAAGGTTTTGCACAGACATATGGAATTGACTATGAGGAAACTTTCAGCCCAATTGCAAGGATGGCAACTGTGAGAGCAGTAATTGCTATGGCTGCTGCAAAGGGATGGTCTTTGCATCAGATGGATGTTAAAAATGCCTTCTTGCATGGTGACTTGCAGGAAGAGGTTTATATGATGCAGCCAGAAGGTTATGAGGATAAAGCACACCCTGATTTTGTATGCAGGTTGCGCAAAGCCTTGTATGGCTTAAAACAGGCGCCGAGGGCATGGTCAGACAAGATAGGACAATATCTTGTCACTATTGGATTTCAGATTTCCAATTCAGATTTTTCACTTTATGTGAAAAGGACAAACAGAGGGATTGTGCTTATAGTCATCTATGTTGATGACTTGATTATTACAGGTGATAGTGATGCAGACATTAATGAAGTGAAGCTGCTGTTGAAGCAGAAATTTGAGATGAAGGATTTGGGAGAGCTGCGTTACTTCTTGGGCATTGAGGTTATTAGATCCCCGAGTGGGATATGGCTGTTGCAAAGGCAATACGGTTTGGACATGCTGTCCAAATATGGGATGACAGGCTGTAAGCCTATTTCTGTTCCATTGGAGCAGAATGTGAAGCTCAATGCAGAGATAGGTGAGCTTCTTGAAGATATTACTATGTACAGGCGCATAGTAGGTAGCTTGATTTACATGACTATAACCAGACCAGATTTGAGCTATGCTGTGGGGCTGGTGAGTCAGTTTATGCAGGCACCAAGGAAGCCACATTTGGATGCGGCTAGGCGCATACTACGGTATGTGAAGTCCACATTGCATTATGGACTGTTTTATGAAGCTGGGTGTGCATTACAGGTACATGGATACACAGATGCTGACTGGGCTGGTAGTGTCTCAGACAGGAGATCTACTAGTGGTTTTATGTTTTCCCTTGGGAGTGGTGCCATCAGTTGGACCAGCAAGAAGCAGCCAACAGTTCCTTGTCGAGCACAGAGGCAGAGTACAGGGGTGCAGCAATGGCTGCATGTGAGGTAGCTTGGTTACGGAAGCTACTTGCAGATATGGGACAGTCAGTTCATGCAGCAGTTGTCATTCATTGTGACAACATTAGCAGCATCATGCTTGCTAATAACCCAGTTTATCATGCTAGAACGAAGCACATTGAGGTGCATTATCACTTTGTGAGAGAGAAGGTTCTAGCTGGTGAGATTGATCTTGTCTATGTCAGCACTGAGGAGCAGGTGGCTGATATTTTTACGAAGGCATTGGGTACCGAGAAGCTTCACAGATTTAGGAGCTTGCTTGGTGTACGTGAGATGGATTTGAGCTTGAGGGGGAGTGTTGAGATATCAAGCTCTATCCCCGACATATCTCCTGGATGACTATCATTTATGTCACCGCCTATGTTAGTTGTACTCGTGGTGTAGTTAGACTACCACGTATGTTTTTGGTTTGGGTTCACATATGAACCACGTATTCTAGGTTTTGACATATAGGGTATTTCCCTCTTCTATTGTATTGTTGTTGTGTGCAAAAGTGAAGAAAGGCTTCACCCTCCAACCTTGTGTCCTCTCTCTTTTGTGTGTTGTGAAGAAAGCTGAACTTGAGTCTCCTATCTCTCTCCCTTATTCTTTACACACTCTCCATTTGGGAGAGTAGTATCAAATTAGGCTATCCAAAAGAGGGATTGGATAGGTGCACAGATTTTGCACCTGCAAACACTTTGGAGCATCCGATATTGACTGTGTGGGAGGAAATGCAGGACTCCAATAATGTGGTAGTTACAAAGACTCAATTCCATGAGGTCCAAGAAAGATTGGAGGCAGTGAGGGTGTTGAGAAACCATGCTCAACATCATGTGATCATATGTGCATAGCACTAACCCAATAGAGTGCTATAAAGGAAAGGATTGGATGCCCTACCCCTACCCCTAAACGGGTTTGTATACATTTTCAACTAAATCTAGTGTACAATTAGTCATTTGTGGTGTGCTCTATAACTGTGCCCTCTCTCCTCATTGCCCTTGTTCTCCTCTCCCCTCTTCATATTTTGTCATGGTATCAAAGCATGGTCCTGCCTTTCGTTGAGGCATTGCAATCCTTGAGAGAGTGTGAGAGATCGATTGAGAGTTCTCAAGTGATTGTGATCACATTTCATTATCTTCCATTGAGAGAAGTTTTCATCTATTGAGAATTTTTGTCCATTCATTCCCTCCTTGAAAGAGAGAGTTCTTTGAGTGTTTCCCGCAGAGATTTATGAGAGATAAATAGAGGAGAGATTCTTTGAGTTGATTGTTCAAGAGAGAGAGAGAGAGGGAGGCTTTTCTCTATTATTTTTGAAAGGAGAGGTTGTATGAGAACAATTCTGTGTGACAGGAGAGCTTTCAATGCAATACCAAAGCAACGAGGCTTCTACGACTTCTATCAACTCGGCCTTCTATCGTGCCAATAGACAAGGAGGTTCCAACGATGCCTCCAAACTTCAAAGGCCTTGAAGGCAGCCCATAGGCTAGCAAATAAAAACTCTAGCAACAACTTCTTCAGGTTTCCACGGGTGAAACTCCATCAACAATGCAGAGCCAACAACTTTGCTAAGCCAACAAGCCGGCTAGCAGGCTTAGTGCCACTGGCGACAACAAGGCCTCCAGCAAGCCTTAGCCCACAGGCACATAGAGCAACTTCTCTAGTCAGTAGAGGCTCCAATGACTTACAAAGAGGAGTCTTGAGCGAGCTCATGGAACACGGCTGAGTTAGAGCTATAGTGGCTCTCCATGCATCGAAGCATCTCTTCACACGCCTGATGAATGTAGGCCTTATCTTGAATGGCCTTACAAAATCAATGCCAAAAGATCGACTTAGCCCAAGTGCATACTAACTGAGCCACGAACTAGAGTACATAAGGATAGCTATCATCCAGCTATTATTCATGGGTGGTGTACCAACCGCATCTGCAGCTAACAAGTCGATGACATAAATGCACAACAGTCACCCTGGCATATCACGAGTGGAGCTCGATATCTCAACACTCCCTCCTCCTCCTCCCTTATCCTCCTCCCTCTTCCTCCTCCTCCTCCCTCCTCCTCCTCCTCCTCCTCCTCCTCCTCCTGCCTCTCTTATTTCCCCCATGCTCTTATGCCTTCTTCCTCTCCCACACCTATGCTCCCCCTAAACCCTTAGTTCCTTAACCGTTAACCTACATGATCTACGAGGGAGACGAGTTCTCCACCATGTACTCTACCCTGAACCTTGGATCCTCCTTCTAACCCTCGAACCTCTCTCTAAACCCTGGAACCTCCTTCTATCCCTTGAACCTCCTTCTCTTGGAACCTCCTTCTAACCCTTGAACTTCTTCTGAGCTCTAGAACCTCCTTCTAAACCTTGGAACCTCCTTCTAACCCTTAAACTCCTCCTAAACCCTGCAACACCCAATGAAGACGAAGGCCTTCATTACCTCAACCATGATGATACATGTTCCTTTTACACATGCATGCACTATATTTGCTTACCACACTTAAGCCTATGTCTCTCACCGGAACACAACTCGAGGTCCTAAGCTACACGTATACTACAAACCACAACCCCAATATATTTTTAGGTGACAAAAAGCCTCGAAACCTTGCACATTGAGAATACCTTGCTCTTCCTGCAAAAGCCATAGGAAAGAGCAAACATTTGGCACCACTGTCGGGGAGACTAGCATCTCAAGTAACGAGTAAACATACACAGGTATGTGTAAAAAAAAACAAACTACTCTGAACTTTCTTACACATAACACTCAAGAGCAACAAGGAGAGTAAAATTTTTTCCATTTCTAGCCAAACATATCAACCCCAAGCATCTACCTTAGGTTACTACTGTAAGAAATTTTCTTATTTTCTTAAATAGAAGCCACTTGATAAACAATCAAGCTAGGTAGTGGATGCGAATGCATAGAGCTTGCAATTTTGATGATTTCACCTTTTTACAGAAGAGCAAATCGAGCTATCCATAAAAAGTTATGGCTCAGGAGGAGTTTAGGGTTTAACCCTAAACCTAAATCCATTTCCTATAAAAACCCACTGCACCCCCTCATTCTTCATCTTTCACATCTTGCCTCCATCCTCTTCTTCATTCCAAGCCCTACACAAGACACTCCTCCCTCTCCATCGACCACCACCCTACTCCCATCCTCACATGGTAAGTGACTTTGAGCCCATCTCGTAGCAATAACCTAGCCATCCACCCACCGTCCATTGGTCCTCAACAATCACGCTACATCCAGAAAGACTTGGAGAGCGTTCAAGTGACCACCTCTTTCTCCCTTTGGATTTCTGTCAAAGTTTTTCGCCCGTCAAGTTTTTTTCTTCTCTCTGCCCCCCCCCCCCTCCACCATCACCCCCTCCCCCCTTCCACCACCACCACCTCCCCCTCCCCCCTCCATCTCCTCCCCCCCTCTGCCCTCCATCTCCACCAACCCCTCCCCCCTCCATCTCCACCACCTCCCCCCCTCCCCCCCTCCCCCCTCCATTTCCACCACCACCTCCCCCCCTCCATCTCCGCCACCCCCTTCCCCCCCTCCCCCCTCCATCTCCACCACCCCCTCCCCCCCCCCCCTCTCTCTCTCTCTCTCTCTCTCTCTCTCTCTCTCTCTTTCCCTCCCCCTCTCTTTCTTTCTCTCTCTTTCTCTCTCTCTCTCTCTCTGTTTCCCTCCCTCCCTCCCTCTCTCTCTCTCTCTCTCTCTCTCTCTCTCTCTCTCTCTCTCTCTCTCTCTCTCTACCCCCCTTCGTCGGCCACTCCCTACACTAACCTACTAAGCAAGGGCCTTAAGGCCCTTGCTGCCAAGGGCAACGCCTGCCCCAAGGCAGTGTATCGACAATGCTCGCCTCGCCAGCGCCGCCCTCCTCCCCGTGCCAAGCAACCCCGTCACTGCCTGCTCACCCCTGCCACCCCCTTCCCCTCCACCCTCCCCGTGCCCTCGACCTCCCTCCCCTCCCCTCTGTCTTCGCCCCCCCTTCCCCTCCCCTCTGTCTACACCCCCCCTTCCCCTCCCCTCGACCTCCCTCTCCTTCCCTCTACCCTTTCCCCCCCTCCCCCCATGCGAAACCACCCCCCCACCCCCTCGCCACTGCGCAAAACCACCACCCCCCCTGGGCGATCGCCGCAACATCCCCCCCCACACAGAGTCCCAAAAAAAAAAAAACTACTCTAAACCTAACCCTAGGCTAGTTAACCTAGGTTAGTTACTAATAGCTAGGTTAGTCTAACTAACCTTCAGTTAGTAACTAATTGTAGTTAGTGAACTTAGTTAGATTAACCTCCCAGTTATAGTAACTGGGAGGATATAGGTTAGTTAATCTAACTAGATTAACTTGGTTCAAACCCCTCAGTTGGACTTAAAGTCCATTCACACCACCCTTAGGACCCCCCCTCCAAACAAGCGAATTTTACCCCTACTTTAACCCCTCATAACTCATCCGTTTGGGACCCAAACTGAACCCCATTTGAACCCAGATTTCACACACAGAAACACCATGCTACGGGTATTTTTCCAGCCCATTCCACACCATTTCGGCCTCCCTAGCACTCGCTCATTTGTGCCCCCATGTGGGCCTCATTTCGCACAAATTCGCTCATATCTTCACATTGTGACCTCCATTTAACGATCCGTCTGCACCAGCACATTTCCCTACACACGTAGGACAATCTTAGGCACATTATTAACATGACGGTCTCTACACAAACTAACACCACTCTAACCCTCCCCACAAAACTTCATCCACACTCGCACTTGTGGCAAAGACACCCTTGGCAAATCTCGCCCAATCTGCATGCAGCTACGTTCCAGCCAATGCCTCCGACTCCACCGCTCACCAAATCTGCATACAACTCCACTGCAACCACCGCCCCCGACAATCCTCTACCCCGAATCCCCCTTGAGATTCAATCACTCCCTTTAACTTCTCCATGCCCCAACATGGCCGGACGCCATCGCGACAATGATGGGGATATCGACCTCGATGCAGAGGCTGACAATTTTTTTAATCGATGAAATAATAACAATCAAGGCAGACGCCCCTTGGGAAAATTGAAACTTCCCAAATATAATGGTAGGGGAGATCCAGCCCGATCCCTCCAGCATTTTGATGCCGCATGTCAAGCAGGTGGAGATCAATCCCATGAAACCAAGGTGGCTTGGTTTCCCATGGCCTTAACTAATGAAGTGTCTGAATGGTACCTAGACCTTCTCGTGGAAGAGCGCGCCACATGGGACCTACTTCAAATAGAATTTAAAAGACACTTTCAAACGGAGAGGCAAAAATTGGGAAGACTAGGGCAATGATAGAGCCTCAAATGCTGACCCAACCATCGATGTCAGAAGAAATACTCAGGGAACCAAGTCCCACAATACCTAATGGCAATCAACCCCCATCGTACCAATTCTTTGATGATAGACAATCCTCTGAGGATGGATTTGGACCCACATTCTCACAAGGGTCCCAAAAGGGGGCAAAGGAGTAACCTTGAAGACTCACAATTAAGACCCTCCACCTTAGAAGCCCCTATGATGCCTCCACAAAATAAGGTCATCATCCAAGATGGATCAGATGAAGACCCAGCCTCCTCCTTTGGTGCTACCTTATAAAACGGTAACATTAACAAGCAACCACATGAGGCAAATGAGGCAACGATAATGGCTTCAACCCATGTCCAAGCCATATCACCTAAGGGTCACTGTGAATATCCCAACCCATGGGTGGGGAAACAAGGTCTCACCGAGGCTCAAAAATTGTTACAAAAGGGGCAAGAGGAATGTGAGCAAAGGCTCAAGGTAACCAATAGTGCCGATATAATTCATCCAAGACATGAGATAACTACTCCATCCTCAAAAACCTTGCAAATACTTGAAAGGGTAGATGAAGAAGGTGTGACATGCACTTTAACAGAGGGATCCACCCTAATGCAACGGATGTCTGAAGAAGACTTCTTGCATATGGCATGATTGATCCATGATTGGCACTCCAACAACATTTATCTAAGGAAAGATTAGCAAGTAGTGAGGGTTAATCTCCAAACATTAAAAGCTCACACTAGGTTGATAAATTTGCACAGCTGAATCGGATACCACCAATAGGTCTGTGCCAGTAAAGCTAGATAAAAAATATGAGAAAGAGGACAATGAGAAGAGTCTTGATGAACCTTGGTGTGCTCCTTTACCAAAACTAGAATACTCACTTAATTGGATTCATACACTGGTAGCAATAGATCTACCAACTACAGAGGGCACTGAGACGATGCACCTTGATGATGAACAACTTAACTTCATTACACCTTTTTACACCATAAGGGTACTACCTAATCAAATTGAACTAGGAATTGACAATGCCATTGATCCTAATGAGATACATATGACTCCATCTTAACTTTGGGTAGAGCTGACATCAGCAGGTGCAACATGCTAAATATAAGCCACGGCAGACTTGCAAGCAAGCCACAACCTCATCTCCTGGGAAACATTAAAACATCTTAGCCAGGTACGCATTCAAGTATGTGATTCTGAAATTCAGTCCATAGAGGGTACCTCTAGTAAGGTTATTGGTTCTTTAATGTTGAATGTTTCCTTGGACAATTACATTGTGCCTTGCAAGTTTTAGCTCCTATAGGTACCTTAACGAAAGCTACCATTCTTGGTAAAAGTTGGATCCAAGACACTTACAAAGGGTTATTTGGTGATCAATCATCCCCTCAAGATGCTCCAATCGCTAGCCAAGGATCAACATTAACAACTACTTCCACCGCCCCACCTCAACAAGGATGCCACCAAGGAAGAAGACAAAGACAAAAGGCAACCAAGAAAATATGAGTCTGAAAGGGTCTATTGAAGGCTCAAGGATACTTTAAGGATGAATCATATTTTTGGATTCCAAAGAAACCTCAACATGTGAAGCCACCCCCTCCTCTAAACATCAACTCTCACCATTGCCAGCAGCTACCCCCTCATGTAAACAACAAACCTCAACATCAAAGAAGAAGACAACGCCATCCAGCAAGGAAGGTACATTACCAATGGGTTCCCACAAGACTACTCGAGGCCCAGGGATATTACCTTGGAAACTCTTATATATGGGTACCCAAGAACCGCCATAGCAATCAACAACCCATCCATGCTTGCCCTAATCCTAAATGTAGACCATCTCCATTGCAAAAGCAGAAGTGGAGCCCAAAATCTATCAATACAAAAGCATCAATGAGTGCAGATGCACCAGTAGTAGTCACACAAGAACCTACTCTACAAAGATGCCAAGAATAGCAAGAACCTGCTTGCAAGGACAAGGCAAAAGCACCAATGTAGGAGGATCGTACACAAAGGAATTCATCTACCACCTCTCGAGTAGTTACACAAGAATTTGTCTCAAAAAGGGAGATAGTAACACAAGAACCTGCTCGACAGCAAGTCTATCAAAAGGCATGTCAATTTATTGCATCATCTTCAAGGCAACTAGCAGTAACACAAGAACCTAGTTCTTTATAAATAGACTTTTCTCTAATCATATCAGTTCAGTGTTGTGCATATATTCTTGACCTTCTTAAGGGGTTCTCATCTTAACGCACACACAAATATTTCCATCAAGTTTTGGTCACCTTGATTCCAAAAATATATGCCTAACACTACATCTTGTGATTATTCTTTAGATGTCTCTACAGTGGCACACTGATCTTATTGATTTGGGGTACTTTGATAATCTTCCTATTCCTAGTCTTGTGGTGCAAGCTACTCTTGCTCTTATTGACAATAAAGAGATTCACAAGAAGATCATCAACCATGAGTTGATGGAAAAGGAATTGGGAAATAATACACTATTACACACTATGGGCATTGAATAATGGACATTGATCCTTGCTACTAGCCATAAAAGTATAACAAAAGCCCATGCTATCCTTACGAAAATGGGAAATATCATTGATGAAATTATCTCTAATGATGATGTCAATGTTTATCATCATCAAGGAAGGCTTCCTAAATTTGAAAAAGCTCTATCTTCTACCAATGTTACGGAGGTCACTACAGATCTCCCATGGTTGAAAAAGACTTATCTTTCTTCATCAGAACAAGAGCAGTCTCCACGTTACTTGCTATATCAGTGGAACAAGAAGCAAAAGATAATCTCACTACTCTGCAGGGATCTGCTAGGGAGGTGGAATTTGATGGACACTAAACAATATGAATCTATTGGCACTCTAAGTGTTGATATACTCAAATTTTGGGGTTCTTTCTCAAAAGAGGAAGTGGAAAAATGTAGACAAGCAGCTCTCAAAGGACTTTCACTAATAAATTGCAAAAAGGTTAGCATTCCTTGTGCACCAATGCTATCTACACTCGATGCAAGGAAGTGTTCCAACTCAAACATGCTGCTATTGGTACGTGGGGGCTTTAACTCTAGCATAGAAAGAGTAGCAAACTACAACTCCGTTTGGTGGAATCGGTAACGCGCTTTCCTTAGGTGTGCTTGCGTATCCAATAAATGTGGTGGCTCTCTCATCTGGGCTGATCATGTCATGTGGTATATGGTGAATCACCTAGATTTCTTCTACCCTGGTATGAGCCTAGCAACATCTTTTACTGCATTCCTCATACGGTTGAATGGACCATCAAAACCCATAATTGAAACTCTTATTACATTTTTCTTTGTAAGAGAATTCATGATCTAGGGGGTTTTGGAGTATGTGGACAATCCAAATGCCAAACATTTTTCTTCAATGGATTGTGAGCTAGGACTCACTATTATTGAAAATTTGATTAAATCCCCTTCCTTTTCTAAGAAAGTGCCAACCTTATGAAACCAAAATCTGGGGGTAGCTGCAATGGAAGAGGCAATTTGGCCCCTTTTTGGGGTGGAACTACTTGCCATAATAAACAGGCTAATGTGTAAGTCAACTAAATCTATAAAGAGACCCATATAACAAACGAACCATTCGCTAGCTATAACATTAGAGCCCCTAGACTACATATAAGACCACCTAAACATTGTAACATTAATAGGACATAATATAAGAAAGGAGCTCGACCTATGGGTTAAACTGAACAAACGAGAGCACACGGGAGTCGGTTATACTAAACTCGGAGTCTGTAAGCAAAGTGAAGAGTAAGGCTGTGTACGAAACTAAGTCAATCGCCTATCTACTTCTACAAACCAAATTATGCGAAGTGAACGATTGAGAGCAATCACATGCTGTTTCTCAACATTTAACGACAGTACATAACGACAGTTAACGACAGTACACTGCTTTAAAATAATGACAAAAGCTTTGAATTTTAGAGAGTGGCTCTTGTTACTCTATTATGAATGTCGTATGATCAGAATATGCATTGAGCCCAGCGTTTTGCAAAAGAGATGATTGGCTTCGACTAGTGGGTTCTCATGGAGTGGGAGAGCGAAACCAACGCATAAATCCACGCCATCATTCGTGAGGACTAGAGGTAAATATCCCGTTAGGCAGGAGGCATAAAGCTACCGTAGCAAGCATTCGAGGCAACGTGCATCAGAACGGTCGGTGAGGTGCCAATGCATGAGAAGGATAGCAACCGATGGAAGCCACATAGCTAGATCTAGCGATGCAATCCCACATTTGGGACAAAACACACGGCTAGACCTTACGCAATGAGAGTAATCCAAGTAGCCAAGCAACCGAGGGTGCACGTAGGTAAGAATAAGCATAATGGAGGGTGTAGATAGGTAGGAGATATAGGGAGCAAGCGAGCAATGCCGCAGCAGCAGAGATCGAGGGAGAGAGCACAAGTGGCCAGCATACCATGTAGTTCACATAGCAAGCAGGTAAGTAGCCGTATGTGTTGAAAGGAGTAAGCATGAGAAGCCGAGCAAACATACCTGAGAGGAAACCATGAGTGCTTGGGAAAGAGTAGGAGGTGGAGGAGCAGCCGTGAGGATTGAGTTGAAGAGTGGAGAGGACGTTGAGAGCTTGAAGGAAGAGGGAGAACTTTAGAAATAGGAAGCACCACCCTACTAATAAATGTCCACCATATGCACCGCAAAGTAGGCCAAGGATGACACCCTCTCCCATCTTTTGATCTAAGCGTAAAATACTTAAGGCATAAATCTATTAGTTCTTAGATACCCATATGTTCATTCATAAGTCCATGCGGTGGCAAATAATATTGTAGAACGGTAACTGAGGGGGGAGGGAGTAGTGATAGGGAAAGAAAAGAAAACATATGCATTTTGACTCCCACTAATACAGCCATTAAAAGAAATTTTTGCTCATTAAATCCACGTAAGGAATAGATTAGGTCTTAGTAAAAGATGTCATAAAAAATTGGACTGGCTAGTGTGTTGTAAGGCTGTGTGTATGTGTGTGAGGAGGTATGAGTGGGATAAAAAGCAGAGGGGTGTGTGTGTGTGTGTGTGTGTGTGTACCCTCCTTGACCCTAGGAGGATACCACATTATGGGGTCAGGATACCCATCACGTGGTATCTCGCCCCGCACCAAACAAAGATAAGAGTGGGGAAGTATTGATTTGGGCACCAAGGAAATTGTTGGTAGCAATAAAGTTGAAAATAAGTTTTTGGATCTTATGTCAATGAAAGCCATTGGCATAAAACAGATGAATGAGTTTTAAATTGTCTACCCATGCAAGGAATGGATCTGAAGCAAAATAAATGATAGGTATAATTTAGGAGATACATAATTTGTAGCAGCTATCTGAGGGTCTATTACTATGAAGCTGAATAAAGGAGATGTTTTGAACTGGTAATTTATCCTATTTCCAGGCAATAGACCCTCATAAAGGCCAATGAAATAAATGTCAAGGAAGTGTTAAGAAAGGTAGTGTGAGTGGTAATATTTCCTATCATATCTGAGGTGGGTTTTAACTTAATGACATCAAGAGGGTAGATCCACAATGCATCGTCATGTGATCGAGGTTGAAGAGGGTCAAGGCACTGGATGATGAAGGGGTTGTTACAAAAGTTAAGGTCATCGATATACCGGAATGAAAAAATGAAGGCCTCCACAATGTCCCATCTTTTGAGCCTTGTTAGTCTTTTGACAAACGCAATCTCAAATTTGAGAAGGTAAATGTTGCACCAGGATGGGGAACATGAATATCCCATTGGTATTCCCAAGGTTTGTTTGGCAGTAACATTCCCAACTTTGACAAATGCATTGGTCAGAATGTAATGGTCGATATGCAGAAAGAGATCAAAAGAGAAGGGAGGGTTACTAGTTTTAGTAAGAAGGAGAGTAATTTTTTGCCATTTAAAACCCTTATATCCATTACTCTTTAGTAAGCCTACTAAGTAGCCAAGTGCTTCCATGAGGCTGTCGTTACCATTATGTGGTATGGCTTCATAAGAAGTTGTAACATCAAATGTGTGCATGGAGGTTAAAAGTGGGGGGAGATTGATGAGAAACGAGGTCGTGTTATTGATCAACCAAAAAGAATTGATTCTTTTTCCACAAAATACTAAGGCATCTTTATGAAATGAAAAGGATATCTTCTTAATTTCAAGAATAAAGTTACCAAGTGCAGAATTTAAAACACTAGTAGCTTGAGAAAAAATACAAGAATGTGCATTGGTGAGCCAATGGAAAGACTACTTATGACATTTGTAGGTACACATAAGAAAGGGGAGAGCGGTAATGGTCGTAAGTCCTAAGTTAACGAGTTGAGTTTTTTAATAATGGAAGTACTAATTACTTGTTCATCAAGGGGGGTAAATTCAAACTCCTTTCTAGACAAATCTTTTTACATATGGTCGTAAGTCCTAAGTTAACGAGTTGAGTTTTTCAATAATGGAAGTACTAATTACTTGTTCATCAAGGGGGGTAAATTCAAACTCCTCTGACTGGCCATCCTGTGACAAATCTTTTTACATATAAATGTGGGGGTTTGAGGAGACTTGTCAAGGCCAGTAGTAATAAAGAGATAAGAGGAAAGAACGTCTATCTCACTCAGGATGCATTCATCCTTAAACCATGGAAGAGAGGAAGCCCAGTTTGGACATTTTTTATTAATTTTTGATAGGCAAAGTGTCCGGATTTTGTCTTTGCAAAGACCAAAGGGCATGATTTTGAGCACTATGTAGATTTTGGACCAGGTTTTAAACCGTTCTTCTACCACAATGAAAGGATTCGATGGTAAGGGCGGGATGTGGTTAAGTCCTTTTGAAAGGAATTCATACAATTTAGGGTGGTGACAAATATCAATGGCCGTGGTAAGGACATGTAATTCGTTGAGAAATTCCATTTTTAAAAAGGGAGCAAAGCGCTTGTATTTCATGCAAGTGCAAGTGTGGGATACATCATATGATGTGGAAAAAGTGTCAAAGGGGTGGTATAACCATTTGGCAATGTTAGGGGTATACGACTAAGAAAATGTTAGGGGTGGTGTAACCATTTGGCAATGTTAGGGGTATACGATCAAGCAAATCCAAAATCATTAAACAACTTCAATTTGTTGGGTTCAAAGCAACATATGAGCTCATAAAAGATTTTCTTGGGCTTAATGAACTCAAGGCTTTTGAACAAAAAACAACATGAAAAAACATTTTTGTAATACATCTTTCAGTACATAGAGAGTGCAGACCATTGACATGTGTAGATAGGGTGCGTACCCATACATAAACCAAGGTAATCTGTTTGACGGTGTCATTGATGTCATTGTACCATTGGGAACCACGCATGGGATGTTTTGCCAAGCCAGAGGAGGTGGAACCATGAGAGGATATGTATTTGGCTTTTTTAAAAGAGCTTTTGGAAGAATCAGACGGAAGGGGTGGTTTTAAGATACCTTTGATCACTAGGGCCGTAGGGGTATGATTTATTTTGGGTAGAAGAGGAGAGTTGGGAGCCAGATGGGCAAGGTTACGAGCTGCCACAAGAAATTGTTCATGAAATAGAAAATAGGCAATAAGGCTCGTTTGTGCCTCAAGCGGGAGAGAAGCAATCCATTCAATGAAGCCATAAAATTGGGCTTTGGGGGATTCTAGCTTAAATAGGTTTTGGAGATTATGGATCATGAACCAAAGCACTTGATCGAGCCACATAATGGAAGAGGAGCAGCCAGATCATTCTCTAGTGGAGCAATGGCACTTTTGATGTAAGGGCGATGAATATTTAAGGTTTTGAGATATTTTTTACCTGATTTATCAATAGGAATGGCCTTGGTACGAAAGTACACATTGTGGCTAGCACATTTGGTTTGATCAAAGGAGTTTAAAGAGAAAAGAGAGAGGGTGCAGTTTAGGTCAGCCGAGAGAAACTACTTCCCTTGCCAAACAGCAATTTCACATTGGTCTACTGCTTCAGAAGACAGGCTATAGAGAGAGGTAAGGGACTCCACGGTAAAAGGGGCTCTGTGATTGAGAGTTTGGAAACCCCAGAGCTTATGGTAGAAACCAATTGAATCAAGCTCGAGTTGTTGAGGAGGAAGAAGAGGAATGAAAGAGGAGAATTCTGAGAGAGGATTACAGGGGGAGGAATCAATGGCAATAAAATTTATCACAACACCCTTTGAGATTCTATGACAACAAGACTACCAAGGTACCAACGGTGGCCATGTCAAGTTGCTCAACTCCCCCCCCCTCCTCCTTATTGATTGTGCCATGGCTTTATACACATCTTTGAAAAAGTTGAACCTGTTTTCTTTCCCACCCCCCAAGTTGTAGCTGCCTCCTTAATGCACTTGTAGTAAACATGTTGTTCATTCTACTTGCATACTTAATAGGTTTTTCCTAAGCTTTATCTTTAACACCTAATTTTATGGTTAGCCTCCGAGAGGCCTTTGTTGTCAAAAGATTCATCATTAACCATAGACCTAGATGGGGTTGCAACACCCCCGCTTTTGGTTCTTGATTGCATGTGACCCCCTCCTTTGAAATGACCTTGTATTTACCATTTTCCCTTTCTCCCAAGGATTCCTCAGATGTCTCTGTTACCTCTCGACCCCCTTTACTAACCACCGATTTCTCTTTCCTACAAGCTATTTTTCATCCCTCTGAATCGGGCCTTCTCAGATGGGATAGACCCCATATAAACAAGACTCACACTTGCATCCCCTTGCTTAGGCTCCATTAGAACCACATATTCATCCTTCTTAACATGCCATCTACATGCACCTCTTGCCGAATCTTTGATTGGAAATTTCAAGCAAAGCGTCCCCGCTCCTTGCACACAAAGCATGCGTTAGGAAAATCATTGGAAATCTTAACATCCAAATGATTTGGGACTTCTTGGGCCCGTCGATCCCAAAGGATCTTGGCCCAAATGGGGCCGTAGCAAAAGAGGGAATAAGCAACATCTTTCCACGTACTCTAGAGAGTCTCTAGGCAACAATGAAGATTAGGAAACACAACCCAAATTGGGCACTTATGAAAACTCATCTACTAAAGGGAAGACCAACATAGCTACACTAGCAAAATAAAGGACTATCCCATAAGTTTGTTGCGAACTGCCTTAGATACACATCATAACAAGAAAAACCCTTTACTTCAAAAGCATTTGATGGTGATTCCCAGTCATATTCTCATAGCTTTCAAGTTCTTCAAATGAGGGGACTTTCCCGGTTTAAAAAAAAACATACCTACCTCCTCCCCTTCTTTGACAAGCTTCCTGAGATCTGGTCCATAGTACTTCATCATTGTAGAATGGTTGCTTCCAACCCGACTCCCTCCAGCCTTTCATTTAGCTTCCTTCTCTCTTCTCGAGATGTCCGCATGCAAGAAGATAGGGGCCTCCCTGTCCGCGAGTTCCGAGAGGCCCCCACTATCAAGACCAACAAGAGCTAGACAAACTTCTCCTTTCAAGTTGATATTTATTTGTACAATGAATTGAGGAGAGGGGTGGAAAGGGCCATTAATACAAAGAAGGCATGGGGTGAGGGGAGGAAAGGGGGGTGTGGGGATAATAATGAGTGCTCATGACATACCCTAATTTCCTTTACCACAAGTACTTACTACATTGTCATAATGACCACATGTAATTTTAACTCCTTTTTAGTGCTTATAATGGAAGATTTGCCTTGGTATCTTGCCCCACTATGTAGGCCCTAGATGTCAAGTTGCTCCTTCAAGTGCTAATTGAAATGTGCGAAAGCATGTTTAGATACCTTTTTAATTGTCATTGTATACTTTGACTTTTGATAGGTGGTTGAGGTTTGACATGGTTATAGAGAGAGAGAGAGAGAGAGAGAGAGAGAGAGAGAGATTTTAAAGGCGGCTTTAGTTTTTGTAGCTTCAAGATTTCATACTCTTTGAGATGGTTCCCTTTTGAGGCCCCCTTTCCTTCTTTGGTTTTGAGTTTACTTTTTTCTTTTTTTTGGACTCACCCACCCAACTCACACACACGGTTTGAGGCTATTGAGGGGCACCTGCCCTGCCTCTACCCCCAAGGGTTTTGAGTTTACTTTTGACAATTGCCTAGTATGTGTCCCCATACATAGGATGACCTAGTTGTGAATCAAGCCCTTCAATATTCACGTGATTCTTTTAAATATACTAACACCGCATCTTAATACCTACAAGATCCTATGTGGATCCTGGTTGATCATGTTTGATTACATTCATCATGCAATGTGCTAGAATGAGTGGCTAGGGTGCATTTGTCATATGAGCTTTATACTCGGAGTGCACAAAGACAACCACGGACCCTTTTCGAAAGTGCGAGGAAGATGCATCAATTCTTGAGCTCCTCAGGACAAGGAGGAGTTTCGCTCACAAAGAGAGGTCTTGCATTCCTCCCCATTGGAATACCTACAGGATCATGGTTGATCATGTTTGATCGAGTTGATCACGCAACGTGCTATCATGAGTGGCTCGGGTGCATTTGTCATATGAGCTTTAGGGTCTTTAACCCTGGCGGGGCGGGGATCATTACACATCGCCCAAGTCGTTACAAAGTATGTGGCAAGGTAAAGCCCCACCAACCTTGATGCATTAAATGCCTTCAACGATGTAAAACCCCCTTAGGCGAGGGGTCGTAGCTGCCCAACTTTGTCCACCCCCCTTTTGTGGTGGCGGATCCAATAATCTCTTTCAATGTGGCACAACGCCTTTGAAGCAGAGGCTTGGCAGGCGGGGGATTGGGCAGTGTGTAAAGGCCCGTAAACTGGGAGCAAGCATGGACCCTTTTCGAGGAGAAGGAGGTTTTGCATTGCTCCTCTAAAATTAAGACATGTGGGGGGCCTTTGGGGACGAGATAAGCTAGGGATAAGGCCCAAAGGGAGAAAATGACAAAGGGGATGTGTGTGAATGGGCCAACACGAAGGACACGCCAACGGTTTGTGGACATGGAACTGCCATGTCAGCAAACGAAAGACTCAGTGTGAAAAGTTTAGCCTTGGCCAAGAGCCGCTAAAATTAGCGCCACAGCTAAACTAAATCTGGCGGGCACCCTCGAAAAGAGGCTCTCCTTCTCTTCCAATTCTAGCGGTAAATGACTCATACATCTCATCCTTCTTCCTCGTTCTCTCATTTCATTCTTTCGAGGACTTTGTCTGCTTTCATCTCCCGGTAGCAGCCATAGCTGCAGTGCTTTACGAGTCTGTGAGCGGATTCCGGAGTGTCTTTGCCTCCCGCAAATCCTTCTTTCCTCAGGATTTCTCGCTCTCGGCTCGATGTTTGATCTTCCAATGAATTGTTTTACATGTATGCCAATGTTTGCGGGTGTGCCCTGGCTTCGCAGCTGAGAGTTTTTTGCTGAGCTTCGAGATTGCCGATCGATGCGGTCCAACTCATGCAGGCCGGTTGGGGTTGTTCCCCGCATTTAATGCGCACACCGGACTATCCGGAGGTCTGCAGATAAGGCGGGAGTTTTAACCTAGGCAATGGTAAGTCCTGTGGTTGGTCGTGCGACGATTGAAATCTATAACGTACGGATAGCAGAGCAATCATCGTGAACTTTAAAAAACATGCAGGTGTAGATAATTCCTGATTTTGATATTCCGAAAGCTGCATCTCTGCAGAGGATGTTAGAGCAAGAGCGTGGAGATGACCAACTATCGATCGTAAGGTCGAAAAGCCGCAACGGGGGTGACGAGCTACCGCGAGCAATGAAACATAGATATTAGAGAGGCAGCTGACCGATCGCGAAGAAACAATTTGCCAGTTTGCACGGGAGAGGTAGCTGAGTTAGAAGAAGCCAACAATTGGAACCAGGTGAGGGGCCAAACACGCTGGGGACGGTGATACCGCTGGTGGATGAGCAGGCTTTCTTTCTAAGGCTGTACAGAATATGCAAAGGTAAGTACGCTTCAGCGTGTGTGATTGCAAACAAGAGCAGGCAAGTACATGAGGAGCATGCGATCTTGCAAGCGCAGCAAGATTTATGCTAATTCAGTAAGTTGTTTGGGAGTTTTAAAGCATGCAATTGTAGTTTCAATGTTGCGAGCAGCAGCAGCACGGGACAAAGAAGCAGCCGTACTGGGTAGAATAAACGGGAGTGAGTAGGTGAGGGACGTAGGCTTCGCTGCACTCTTGGGAATAAAGCCGACGAAACGAGCTAAAATATTTCTGGGAGGATCGCAAGCAAATCAAATTTAACGGCAGCGAGCGTTTCAGCAGAATTTGCGAGCGATTGCAGTAAGTTACCTCCGAGGTGCTCCTTCAGAGTCATGGATACCCCGTAACAAAGATTGCAAGGTGCAGCAGGATTTCGTTCTGGGGGAGAACACGGCAAGCAAAAGCAGTTGTAGCTGAAGCAAGCTGGAGAGGCGAACAGTTCTGAACGCTCAATTTTGGAGTGAGAAACATTGGTAAGTGGAGCAAGTTCTGATCTCTCAATTCCTGCTGTTTTGGCCGAAATTTTGGGATCTGAACGTAGGAGAAACGAGAGAATTCTGGTGCAGAAACTGGAGTAGCTGGGAAAGCTGCGGTCTTGTGTGGCAAAAGTTGCAAGTGTTAAAAGAAGAGGAGGAGTTAGAAGAAGAGTTTGAGAGAGAGAGAGAGAAAGAAGAGAGTAAGAAAGATGAGCTCACCACCGAGTTCTCCTCCGTCAAGGCGGAGCAGCCAGCAAGGGTCTCAGCTGCTGCAAGAGCTGGAGGTGTTGAGCCAAGCTCTCTACCAGGCCCAACGAAAGGGCTTCCCTCCACAGCACCAAGCTCAAGCTCCAGCTCCATCACCCAAGAAGTCTTCCTTCCTCTCTCGCAGAGAAACCCTCCCTGCTAGACGGTTCTCCTCCTATGAGCGCAACAAGGACGTTTCAACCCACAATGACCCCATTCCCCTCCCAGGCTTCGCCTCCCTTGATACCCCTCCTTCCTTCACCCGCCACTCCATGTCTGTCCCCCAGGTCCCTTCCTCCCTCGAGCAAAAGCCTCCTGCTTCCAATGCCCGCCCCCGTTTCCCATCCTCCACCCTTCCCTCTCAGCCCCTCCCTGCCTGGAGCGAGGAGAAACCATCCGACATCCGCTCCCGCCTCGACCGCCGCCTTTCTCAGCCCTGGCCTTCCAAAAGCTCTGACAAGCTTGCCCCCGAAGAGCCTGACTGGTCTGATGATGCTCCTGATCCCAGTCGCAAGCTTGACTCCTCTGCGGAAAAGAAAAAAAGCATTTGGAGCTGGAAGCCCCTCCGTGCCCTTTCTCATATTGGCAGACAGCGATTTCATTGCGTCTTTTCTGCATATGTCCATGCAATTGAGGGTCTTCCCGCGGCCATGAATGGCCTCCGTCTCTGTGTGCATATGAGGAAGGAGGAGACCAAAGAAGATGCCGTGCAGACTATGCCTAGCCGTGTTTTCCAAGGTATTGCAGAGTTTGAGGAGACACTGTTCATGAAGTGCACTCTTTATGGCAGCAAAGGTCCCTCGCACAACCTGAAATTTATGTCCAAGGCCTTCATCGTGTCTGTGATGGCCCCAGATGTTGAAGAACTAGACCTTGGAAGGCACCAGCTTGATCTCAGCAGGTTGCTTGCTGATAATATGGATGATAAGAAGGGTGGACCAGAGAAAGGGAGCAGCTGGGACACTAATTTAGATCTCTCAGGAAAGGCCAAGGGAGGGAAATTGATCATCACTTTCAATTATGAGATACTTGACAAGGATTCTGCGACTTCTACTAGTTCTAGCTCCAGGTTCCGAGGCTCACCCACACATCGATCATCAATTCGCACGTCGTACAGTCTTCCAAATTCAGCACATGGAACCCCCAGAAGTGCCACTGTCAGAGGACACAGTAACCACTCGCCAAGTGTTTCAGAGCCAGGAAATGACTATGGCGATGGCCTTGCAATGGAACATCTGAACTTGGATGACCCCTCTTCATTGGAAGGTGCTTATGAGCTCAAAGGGCGACAGGCATTGGAGGAGCAACGCTTCCCAGAGTTGCATTCACAATTTGAGAGACAGTCTCCTCATTCTCTTGATGCCTTCAATGCCTTTCCTAATTTTGAACCCAAATTGGCACCTGCAACTCCAAGGCAGTCTGTAGAAAATGCAGATACTGAAAGAAACACTAAAATAGCTGATACAGTTAGCGAAAAAGATGAAGCAGATGAAGCTTCCACTGAGGATGAGGCAGAATTTGTGGTGGTTGACCAGGGCACCGAGATTGATAAGTCTGTTGAGGGTCCTATGGATGAGGGAGAAATCGAGGGAAAAGCAATACAGGATGATATAGATGACCTTACTGCTCAGTTGCTTGAAGATAATGAGGAGGAAAGGGGACTAGAGGCTGACAAAGAAGTACAGCTTTTATCTGCACAAGATAAAACCACCACAAACTCATTTGATGTACTGGAAAAGAGTTTGGGTAAAAGTGAGGTAGATGTGGATGAAAATGGGAAAACTGCAAATGTGGAGGAGGGTGAGAAGAAAGAGACTGTGACTTATCAAATGGTAATGCGAACCTTGGAGTCACTTTTACAGGGAACCAGTGCCAAGGAACAGCCTCAAGAGGAGATTTTGGATGAATTGTCAGAATCAGAACAACCTGCAGCCACACATCGTCTTGGTGAGGAGGATGGAGCTCAAAAGCAAGTGATAAATATAGCAGATAGCCAGTCCATGCATGACCAATCTGACACTGTAGGTACCACAAATGTGCAAGGAATAATAGGAATAGCTGGAGAGCGGAAAGGCCTCCATGAGAATGTAGATGATGAGGTTGATCTTGTTGCTGGGGAGTTTTTACATATGCTGGAATCAGGGGACAATCCTTTGGGCCGGAATTCTGACAGTGAGCCAGATTCTCCACGTGCTCGGTTGTTGAAGCAGTTTGAGCAAGAGGCATTGTTGGAAGGAGGGTTTGGTATAGATTTAGATCTTCCAGAAGTCCCAGAGCTTTTTCTGGACGATGCTTCAAATGATACAGATCTGGGACCAGGGGTTGCTTCCACTTCTTCCTCAAAGAGAGCAGGGGCTGCTTCTACAGTGGAGAAAACTTCGAAGTGGGATAGTGACGAGGACAAGGAACTCAGCTCCATCATGGAAGCAGCAGAATCTGAACTTCAACGAGCTACACAAAGTCTGCGGAGCAAGACTCGGGCAAAGATGCTAGAAGATGCAGAAACAGAAGCTCTGATGCAGGAATGGGGCTTGAATGAGAAAGCTTTTGTAAGCTCGCCTCCAAAGCAGGCATTCAAGCAGCAGGAACCGCCTCCGCTTGCGAAGGGATTAGGGGCTGCAATTTCTGTGAAAGATGGAGGTTCCTTGAGGTCCATGAACCCTTTGCATTTTCAATCTAATAAAGGCAGTGGAAAGCTAATCATGCAAGTGTCCAAGCCAGTTGTGCTGCCTGCAGAAATGGGTTCAGGCACTGTCGATATACTTCGCAACATGGCCTCCATGGGAATAGAGAACATGGCCGTTCAAGCCATGACAGCTATGCCTTTGGAAGATGTTACTGGCAAGTCAGTAGAGCAGATTGCGATAGAGGGCATGGCGGCCAGCAGATCCTTCAGGAATGGGTATGTAATTCTGTCCTATCTGATTATTTTTAGATACATTTTCTGCTTTTTGTATTGTTCTGTTTCAATATGGTATACTTGTTGCAGGCCTCTATCCCTATTTGGACATTGGTGGGTGCTTCTAGACTTTACAGAGGCATTTATGTTGCCTTTATGTTGTTGGCATCTGCCTAGTGGAAATGAAATTTTGTAGGAACATCAAATATAGTGATGCTCATAAATTACCATTGGTGGCCACTTCTTTATTTGTATGGGCAGACAAAGTGCAACGCTGTGCTGTGCACACTCTAGGGAAGATGTGGGGTTTCATTGTGGTTTAGTTGTGATCTAGTTCACATGTTCAGTCACGAATGATCATTTGAGAACAAGTGTCCCACTCATCTTAGCTTGTGGGGGCAGTTATCCAGGATCCATCTGCAGAGATGGAGAATTTATTTTTGATGTTATTCATATCATGCAGGGTTGAATTGATGCATAGCAGAGCTCCCATTTTTTTTGCCCAATTTAGGGGGATTCAAAGTAGGTTTTAGAGGGAATCATAAACTCTCAATGTGCTGCCATCACATTTTGAAAGTCAGATTCCTCTTATATCTTTTCACATTCAGGAACCTGCCATTGACTCTGAATGGCTGTGTTAAGGTGCCTCTTCAAGCTCATTTTCCTTTGTGATGCTTGTCCTTTGTTTATTGCCTTGCGTAGCACTGTTTGCTGTGCATTGAAAGGTGACCCCCCCTCCTCTATGGGTTCTAACCACATAATTAGCAGGATTGGATCTTGTATGGTTCAAGCCTGTCTCCATGTTGGTCTGATTATCGAGCTTACAGAGCTCCTCCTCCCATGGTACCCATTCCTGCCCCTCGACAAGGTCCTGACTTATAGAGCCATTTCTCCCTAGCTATCCACTCCTGCCCCTCCACACACCAACATGCTGCCTCACATTGCTAGTGGTGAGCCTTTCCGAATGCATGCCTCTGTTCCTGTGTGTGTAAATAGTCGGTCATGGTTGCGGCATGTTTTGTGGTGAATGCTTCTTTCCCTTGACGTGAAGAAACCAGGCTGCAAGCAAAGCTTCCATGACATCCCTAGTTGAGGGGGGTATCTTGATGAGGAGCTCTACCTATCGTCTCCAAAACCAGCAACCAGTGTTTGATGCCCTCCATCCATTTGGATTTTAGGACCTTTCTCTTCACCGTCTTTTGCGTTTAATAGTCGGGACTCGGGTCCCCAAGGAAGGGAGTTTGATCGCTGGTACTTTGTGAATGTACCTAACTTCTCTCTCTATCCCAAAGTAATTCCAAAAGCAGACTCGCAGGTTTTAATAAAGAGAACAAAGTATGGTGTAGTCTCTCTTACTAGTCAGAAACAGTTTTGGGAAGTTTTTCCATCTCATTCTAGGTGTCTTTCACAGGCTGCCTCCCCAAGCCTGAACCCCATATAGCAGAACTGATGTTAGGAGCATGCCAAATAGGTCTTTCTGCTTCTATTCTTTTCTCCATAGATCTATTCCATCTATGGTTGGAGGAAATGTCAACCCCCAAGGAAGTGTTTACGGTCTTAACCTGGCTATCCCCACTGTTCTGGTAAAGTGTTCCAAGAAAGTAATAAGTTTCTGTGTTTTATCTTGGATGCCAGGTTGGGATTGACATATCCATTGAGCAGCAGGTGGCACCAGGTTAAAGATAGTTCTGCCATTGTAGATCAGAGTGGACTGCTTTGGTTTCAGATGAATACCGCAGGGCCAGACAGCGAGATACCTCGGATGCCAGGTGGTTATTGACATCACAGCAGAGCAGCAGACTGCCCTGGTCCTTGAGAGTGTTCGGCGCAAGCTTCTCTATTGGAGCTCGGCCAAACTCTCCCTCGCAGGTCGTGCCTTCGTGGCAAACCAGGTCCTTCTTGCCACGGCTTGGTATATAGCCTCCTACTGGTGCTTTCACAGAGGATGCATTGGGCAGCTCCGACGGTTGGTACGGAACTTCCTCTTGGCAGGTCTAGACGGCACGAGGAACACTAGGGCCCCCGAGTAGCTTGGCAGACGGTGATCATGCCGCAGGCACTGGGAGGCTTGGGAATCATTGATCTGGAGATGCAGAGCAAGGCCCTTCTGGGCAAGTTGGTGTTTCGTGGCCTCACCCCAGGGGCAGAGCCTTGGAAGCTCCTCTTACAGCGTGGGCTTCTGAGGAACACCCCACGCACTGGGGGACAGTGGCAGCCTTCACATAGATGGATCTTCTCAGAGGCCCCCTTACGGGGAAGGGCTCCCCCCTGATGAGGAGTCTTCACAGAGTTTGGCAAAGACTAGCAGGGGGTCTCATCCGTGCTCCGCCCAGATGGAGAGAGGAGTTTGAGCGCCAGCCCCTTATGTGGCACCCAGAGGTCAGAGATCAGGAGGGACGCATGCTCGGGTAGCGGACTCACATTGGTTAGGCACAGTGGGACAGTGGTTCAGTAGGGTCTTTTGGTTGCTGGAGCAGACTACCTATGGAGGCAGAGGCGAGGCTCGACGCCCTAGCGCATCTGCGAGGGGCAGGGCAGCGGATGGGTGAGATTGACTTAGCCATTCCTGAGTCCTGGTGGGAAGGACTTCACATTTGGAGAGACATCAGATGGTTGGGGCAGTTTTCTCGTACTGGTGTTCCCTTGAGGATATTGATGCAGCACGGCAACACGCACCCCCGGCTTCTTCCGTGTATGACCTGGAGACCTACTTCAGTCCCTCATTGGAAGCGACCGTGAGATGGATGGGAGTCTTGATGGGATACACTGGCAGATGATCAGAGTGGTAGGACGCTTGGGGAAGGAGTGGCAGAGTGACCCTCCTAGTATCTCAAAGCAAGACGCCTCTAGATGGCGCCTTTGGCTATGTAGGGTAGACCCCTGAGGGAGGTCCAGTGGGATCCGAGGGAGTGGTTCTGGCCCTCCAGGGGCGGCCTAGCTGAGACGGTGGATGAGGTGCCCTTCTTTTCCTACACCACACGGATTGGCAGGAGACTTCAGATGGACTCGTCGAGGTGGACCCTTTCGAGGGAGAGACACTGGGTGACCCAGAGAGTGGCTCGGGATATTCGCTGCAGGTTGTGGACGCGGTTGTGGTCGAGCTTGCGGCGGAGGAAGATCTCATACTTCTTCTGGTTGGCAGCCCACGGAGGATTGCCCATCGGCCCATGGTTGGTGTAGATGCGAGTGGAGGGGCAGTGCCACTGTTGCTCCGATGGTGTCCTGGAGAGTATCCCGCATTGCCTATGGAGTTGTCATAGCGCAGTGAGGATCTGGATGAGAGCCCTCAGGATCATGACACGTATGCAGAGTCTGCACAGAGACTACACCTGGGGG
The DNA here is from genome assembly GCF_047967505.1 of Dipteris shenzhenensis. Lineage (NCBI taxonomy): Eukaryota > Viridiplantae > Streptophyta > Polypodiopsida > Gleicheniales > Dipteridaceae > Dipteris > Dipteris shenzhenensis. The sequence goes on along the minus strand of NC_141622.1, from coordinate 24,154,407 downwards.
ATGGTGGCTTGGTTGACAGAGGGAGGACACACGTTCCAGATCGATGAGATCTCCCCAGCCTAGTGGATACAGGGTCAGAGCATTCAGCGGATTGCACTCCACGAGGCAGTCCCCCCTGACACCCTAGCTCCTCCTCCTAGGGAGGACAGTGTTTGGGAGATGGTAGCCAGCATCACGGCTTGGAACATTTGGGTGGCTCGTTGTAGTCTTGTGATGGGAGAGCACTTGGTTTAACCCTCAGCTACCTTAGTTGCCATCTGGTAGGATATCATCTACACTCTATGGACCATCTGGGAGCGTGGGACTCCAGGCTCCAAGGCGACTATTGAGAGGCATGCTCGTTTCTGCAAGGCTTGGCCTGCAGGTGTTTTCTACATCTTCACTCCGCGAGGGATTCGCTGGCTGTATAGTCCTCCCACTTGGCTGTTAGCCCCAGCTCCAGAGATCCCCTAGGCAGTGAGCTGGATTTCTCTGGAACAGGCCAGTTTCTTTCTTTCAGCCTTTTCCGGTTTTTTCTATACTCAGCACCTTCGGGGCTGCTGTCTTGTATGAAATCTTTCAAGCATTAATAGAAGGTTCCTTTCTTTGAAGAAAAAAAAAAGATCAGAGTGGACTGACTAAGGGACTTGTAACGATACTTCTACAAGTTCAAAGCAACAATACCGCTTCCACCCTATGCTTCTGCCTATATGTTGGAGGGATTATAATCTTTGCAGGCTTGCTACTATTGCTGGAGCAAAAATCGAAGCCTTGTCCAGCTCCGAAGAGTTCTAGCAGTTAGGGCCTTGGAACTATCTCAGAGACGTCCTAGATGATTACCCCATTGCGCTGGAGTAATTTTGGCAGCCACATGAGAGGAGCAGTGAAACCCCTCCTCTTTGACTTTATGATGGGGGATCGGATGTTCCGCATGATGGAGGGGTGGTTGGGCCAGCAAGGGAAGGAGCTTTGGATCACCAATGGTCATATTGCCACCCTTCAGCTCACTTTTTTGAGAGATGGACGAGGCTTGGGTTTAGCAGCTTGCTGTGATTAGGTTGGGGCCTGATGAGCAGCTTTGAGAGATTACACACTGACTGCTGAACTAGTGCGCCAGCAGGCTAGGCAGCCAGTCATGCCTTTGGCATGCTGCCGCATGGACACAGACTACTCTCCATCCAAACCCCCCACGGAAATTCCAGAAATCCTCAACTGTCACATAGGCTTCCACTCATTGGAAGGCCTTGTTTGCCATCCCCCTACCCTCCCTATCCCTCCCTATGGGTTAGAGCATAGTGAGTTGGAGCGTGCACGGTTACATGATCGTGCATGTTAGCAGCTACAACCGTTGATACTCACTTGGAGTTGTAGGGAGCCTTGGTGGGACTGTCAATTTATATTCTTATGATACGGAAGCACATGTTTTTTAAGTTTTGGATATTAGATGACGGCACCATCTTCTCTTGAGAAGAGATCTGGAGGTTTGATCCCTAGAGCAAGGTGTGTTCATTTCAGTAGCCTAGGTCTTAGCCCGGTGAGCTCATAGGAGGATGGGCTGTTGAGATAGGCTTGAGGGTGGGAGACTCTAGGATATTGTCAACTGCGTGCACCTTTTTGGAGATGGTTTACTGAGAGCCTTCCAGATGTGGGACTCTTGGATTGTTGGATATTCAGAGTTTGATGAGGACAAGCAAGGGGGAGCCTCGTCCTTGGCAATGCCTTCGACCGAGCGTAGCACATGGGATCAGTTTATTTTTGCGGTTAGCGGCCTAGGATCCTTGGTGAGGTAGAGTTATCTAGACTCTAGCTAGAATTCATTATTCCTTTGGCTAGCAGCATTATGACAAACTTGAGAAACTGGAGAGATTTTATGTAGCGAATCGGGCTATTCGTAGAGCTGGGGCCATGGGCATCTTGGCAAGCACAATGATGTTCGACCACTCTCCGATTGTGTTTTACTTGAAGCAGCCTCATTGAGAACTCCCTCAAAGGGGGTGCAGATTCCTGATGCATTGCTATCAGAGGAGGAGGTCTAGCTGCCATAGTAGGGATATGGCAGCTAGAGGATGATCCCCACAGGACTTGGATAGCAGATGCTATTTAGAGTAGTAGTGATGAGCAATGTACATAGGCACTTCAGTGACGACAATCAGTGAGGGACAAGATGTGGTCTCCATAAAGTGACTCAGGGAGGTCCTCCGTCTCCAGAGGGATCCGTCTCCACATCCCAAAGGATCTTGTTGAGGACCTTGTCTCGAGGTGGCTTGTAGGTAGATACGCGAGCGTGTGGCTTGATCTCGAAGTCATGCAGATCTATAGGGCTTAGTTTTCATATCATGTGTCTATGATGCGATGGGGATAGTATGACCAGGTAGTTCTTTCTAACCATTGGTTCATGCTCTACAGGGACTCAGCTACAACGGTTACAAGATGAGGGGCCCATATTCACGTGGACCCTCAAGAACGACTAGAGATGGCCACCTCTTGCTACCGCTAACTTTTTTAGATGGAGGAGTAGTCTCGTGGTTCTTGCAGCCCGAGAGGCAATTTGGGCTCTCATCTCTTGAGGAGACATGTGGAGGCTCCTTTTACAGACGAGCACCCAACTAAGAGGATTTTTGCGCCTTGCCTCCTTCTACAGGCATTTCATATGTCGATTTGCCAAAAAGGAGTGGAAGCACAAGCCTTCAAGAGTAGACAAATCCAAACTTGACTGAGCACTAGGGGAGCTATCTTGAATCGAAGATCTCCTAGAGCACCAATTGTTGGGATATCTCAAGGTGTATGCCTCAGGCACACCTTGGTTTCTATGTGTGAGTGCTAGAGGCACAGTTAGGTGCCCATAATCACAGTTAGGTGGTGGTAGAAGCCACATAGGATGATTGAGAGAATCTAGGAGCAGATTGAGGAGATGATTGTGGAGCTCTGAAGTCATCAGTGATGTCAGTGAGCATGTAAGAGGTGCCTACATAAGGACCTCACTCTTCTTCATTCTATATGCAAGTATTCTGAGTTTGTGTTCACTCTATGCTTTCCTTTCAGTTTGCCAACATGGTATCAGAGCCCTTTGATCCCATTTCTGCCACATCATCATCTTCTTCTCCATCTTCTTCTTCACCATCTCTTCCCCTTCTTCCCAAATCTTGCTAAAGCTTGTTCTCCTCCGTTTCTCTGCCATTCTCCAAGCCCTTCCTGCTGGAGATACATCTCGAAGGGGCGAATCTTTGGCTGCAAGGAATTAACGTATCTTCGTCTCTGCAAGTCGCCATTTCGCGCAGATCGTCGAACCTGTCTTCCACGATTTCTGTGAGACCGCTCCATGTTTCTCTAATTCCTTTCAGAGGGAGCTTCTCCATACCTTGAGCTATCCTGTGCGGAAATCTGAGCAGCAATGGCTACATATTCAAGGTGAAAACAGAGAAAAACCAGTCGAAATTGAAGAAGCAAGCTATGGCGATCTGACGCGGATTTGCGCCCCTCCTCCTCAGTGGACCTTATGTGGTATATGAGCTTTCTTTTGCCTCGGAAAGCCCCTTTTTCTTTGCTTTGGAGAGTGAGATACAAGCCCTCCAAGTTCAGGCCTTTGTTTTTGACAGTTTTGACAAGGTTTTGACAAGGTTTTGAAAGTGATGCTACATTAGATGCTACTTTAGCATTTCTGAGGTTTTGAAGTTTTGAAAAGCATTAGTACAACTGTGGCTACAACTTTCTTTTAAGTTGCTAGACCTGGATTTGATTGGAAAGCTTTCATTTAGCCACCTCTGTGAAGCATATAAGTGAAAGCATCATTGATTGAAATTTGGTCACAAGACTTTGCTACATTAAATGCTTATATTTTGAAGCTTTTCAGTTGTTATTCTAGCCTTATAAGAGAGAAGACACTGCCCAATTCCTGGGTTAGACCCTCTCATGGCTTGCTTATGCAAAATATGTGAAAAGCCAAAACATAAAGCAATGTCTTGTTATGCTACAAAGGAAGAAAATGCCAACATGGCTTCCTTGTTGAAGATTGCCAGGATAATGGTTGCCAAAAATTAAGCAACTTCAAAGACAGAAAATGCCAATCTACTTTCAGTTGATGTGCCTCCACAAGATGAGGCATCCTTTGAAGATTATGCTTTTTAAATCATCTCTATGTATGCTCCAGATCTCTCTTTTTATGTTGAGTCAAGGTACTCAGCCTGGATTGTTATGCTCTAGCCGAGATAGCATGACCTCGGATAGATCGGTGGGCATTTTCTCTTAGATGACCAACTTTTGTAATAGTTAATGTGCGTAATTAAAATGGTCAAGAGAAGTAACTGCCAAGGTCCTAGGTGAGGGCGAAATGGCATTGACTAGGTAGTTCTGAGTGCTAAGGCCTAGGTGCACCAAAATGTGCAATAATGCCAAGGGGCAAGGGGTTTAATGTGCCCCAAGAGAGGGGTAAAAATGGTGCACCAAGTGGAGAGGCTAAATTGATGACATTTGGCAAGGAGAACTATCTAGGGAATTGAGGGTCTCATGGATAGGTATGAAAAATAACGTACGTATCTGATGATTCATGATTCATGAGAATAGGCTGGGTGGAATAACAGAGAGCCATCGCCCGTGATTGTTTCAACGACGTGAAGAGGTTCATGTTACAGATAGAATCGTGGATAGATAAAATCGTTGACATTTTGGTATCAGAGCATGGTTAGAGGATGAAAGGGATTCGTGATCTACGATGGAATCGGTGAAGGCGTAGGATAACGAGGGTCGTACGTGATGTGATCCTGGGCGAGCGACGGTGTAACAAGAAAAAGGATGATCTGCGCCAAGAGGAGCGTAGGGTCTAGAGAAGGATAGACGGGTCGAGCTGCACGTGAGCTTGGGCGCTGTTGACGTCGAAAGAGCGTTGAGGGCACGACTTTCGTCACCTGCAAACACCTCATGACCACGCTTTGTGACCTTCACGGAGCTCGTCGCTGGTCGCAGGATTCTCCGTCTTGCCTGTCAACCTAGTGATCATCTTGCGTAGCACTTCCTTCATGGCAAGTCTGGAATTTGTGACGGTTCTTTAGTTCTGCTGTGACCTCCCAATATCATTGGACAGAACTGATCGGCGCTAGGTGAGGCTACGTAGAGATCGACAGAAAGCAGGCTCGGAGCATTCGTCGGCACCCCTGCGTGCGAAATTAAAGGGCGACTCTGGAGATGCAGATCTATTACTGAGCCATCGTTTCGGGCTTGGACCTCCACCCACTGGGCTGCCTAGTTTCTCTCGTGAGGCAACGCCTGCCTTGGCTCCGCAACGTCGGATTATTTTATCAGGGAGCTCTTTCCCCCGTACAGTTTTTTTTTGTTTTCAATTGGTCCTGTTATTTCTGCACTGTAATTTAAAAAAAAAACCAGGAAAGCAGGACAGAAGTGAAGGGTGTATATATTGGTTATTTGGGTTTTTTTTTTTAAAAAAAAAGAGAAAAAAAAAAGAAAAAAAAAATCCCATCTTCCACTGTGAACCTATGGAAGCAGAAGGGCAGAATTTAAGAGTGAATCCTAGTGAGTCTAGAGTACAGTCTACACAACAGATGTCACATCATGCAGCACTTACATTGATTGGTAGGATTTCGATATTAGAGGATGCTTTACAGCAGATTATGAACCAGTAGCTTCAAGTGAATGCTGGGCAAAATGAGATCAGGGAGATGGTGCAAGCCTTGTCGGCTAGACCGTCTAGAACTGATAAGGGCAAAGCTCCAGCAGAGCCAGAGCCCAGTATACATTCCTTAGAGCGCGCAAGGGTCAAAGTGCCCAATATCGCTAATTATTGACCGGAGAAGTACGCTGGTCGGATGACCGAGCGCAGCTCTGATGTGATCGAGGTTTGGTTACACAAGTGGGAAGAAGCCTTCGCCATTTGTGAGATTAGATCCGATCTAAAGAAAATCCGCGAGGCCACACATCTGTTTATTGAGGCAGCGGACAGATGGTGGATAAAGCAACAGAAGGATCAAGTTGCTCCAACCACCTGGGAAGGGTTTCAAGCTGAATTCAAGAAACACTTTCTCCCACCTGATGAAGAATCCCGAGCTTGGGATGCTTATAGAAATCTTCGTCAGAGGAGTCTGTCAGTGGCAGAGTACACTGACAAATTCAGGGAATGTGTCATGAAAATAACAGACCCTCTCCCTATGTCGGTTCAGTTAAAGGACTATATCTATGGACTGAATGACAAGATCAAAATGGAAGTTCAGGCTAAATATGTGACTACACTAGATGAATCTATAGCAGTAGCCCTGAACTATGAGGATGCCAGAGGCAGATCTGGTGGATTTGTGCAGGCAGGGACTCAGTATGAGTACCCGAAGAAAGGAGGGCTTCCGAGGAAATGGGTTTCAAAGACAAGTGTCTCGCAGCCAAGTGGCCAAACCAAGCAGGTGAAGCCGGTTGAGGGACCAGTAAAAACAAGTACTACCGTTGGGGTGAAAAGGAAAATAACTCCAATGGCAGCCCGGGCTTGGTCAAAGTCCTCGTTGACCCGTGAACAAAAAGAGAAAGCTAGAAAAGAAGGATTGTGCTTCGGCTGCCTTCAGCGACATCAGTGGAAGGATTGTCCACTGAATAAAGACCGTCGCACGGCTAATATGATAATATTTGAATGCGACGTGGAAATGCAAGAGAGTCCCAATGCGGAACATATGCAGATGCAACTGGCGGGACCTTCTCAAAGGTTAGTACCTTGTTTGTTATGTGTATTTGTTGCTAAGTTAGTGACGAGTGCACCTGATAACATCCTATCTAGGCTTGCAGCAACGGGGTATACAGCCTTCAATGATACGGAGTTAATTAAAATGAAAGGGCAAGTGGCCAGTCATGATGTCATTGTGTTGTTTGACTCGGCGTCAACTCACAATGTGATTAACTCCAAGCTCGTGAAGAGGCTGAAATTAAAGACAAGTCCCTCTGACTATGCGTATACAGTCAGGATGGCAGATGGAAGTTCAACTGAAGTATGGGACCAAAGGGTTACCCAGTTGGAGCTTCGGATTCAGGACTATGCTGAGAAGACCGATGCATTACTTTGAAGTCATACAGCCCCTTTCTGTGTGGAAGGTTGTCTTGTGCTCATCACCCACTTTCACTCTGATCTACTGGTATCCTGACCTGAAATCTATCGTACTGAAGAGCTGAACACCCTTGAGTTCATTGAACATGTGATCAATCTTGCTGATTGGAAACCTGCTTTTTATAGTGGTCTTATTAATATCTCTGTAATCAATGCACATGCGGTACTGCCCATCTTTATTTTTCACCAGAAGCACAGGCAAGGCAAAAGGAGAACTATTATGAGAAATGAAGTTCTTCTCAAGCAACTCATATACCTGCTCCATGGTTGTACAAGTCTTTAGGTGTGTAGTGTTTTAGGCACATTAGTGCAAGCTTTGGAATATTTTTTTTGGAAATTTTAAGGTGTGAGCTTCTAAAAAATTATAAAAAGGGGGAAAGGGGAGAGAAAATATTCACGTCACGTATAGGAAGGGATTAGAGGGGACTGAGACTCAGGAGGGAGGGCTGAGAATGAAAGGGGGCTGAGTCTTGAGAGATGCATGGGCAAACTGAGGGCTGAGAGGAAAAGGGGGTGAGAAGGGCGAGAGAGGGATGAGAGGGAGGGCTGAGAATGAAGGGGGGCCGAGGCTTAGAGAACTGATAGATGGGAAAAGGGGATGAGAAGAGCTGAGACAGGGCTGAGCGTAGGCTGAGAGAGGACAAGGGGTTGAGAGAGGGATGAGGAACTTAGAAGCTCAGAGAGGCAAGGGACTGACAAGAGTTGTGAGAGAAGCAAGGCCCCAGAGCTCCAATAGACTTGAGAGCAGAAGGAATGCTAGGGCCTGGCACAAAAGTCGCTTGTGTTTGGGTGAGTTTAGGAAAACACACACCCTGAAAAAAGAAACCAGAAAAGGGACAAAAACAAGTTTGTAGTAGGAGCGCAGCTAACAATCTACAAGTTCAAAAAAGCCCTCAACAATTCAAATGGCTCCTATCCATTCGTTGTGTGCTTCGCTTCAACCATGACATGCTCTGCTACTTTCTCCTGCTCCACCTTAGAGAGACGAAATGGAGCCTTTTGATGGGCTTGCTGCCAGGGTCTGGGCAACATCTCTCTTTGGAGGTAACGGATGAGGCATATCAGTACATTCTGAAAGTAATCGCTGCATGTCAACATCCTTCACCTGAGGGGTATTCCCTATTTGAGATTTGGTCACATGCAATGCATGTATGGTAATCTCTTTCTTGAGTTTCGTGCCAGGTGCCTTGCTGAAGTCAGCTGCATTTGGGGGGTTGTCACACCCTGCAACACCACTGCTTTGCCTTTGTGTGCAAAATGGAGAGTGATGGCATTCAGATCAAACACCAAACTCCCCAAGAGATTTCATACATCGCAGAACATGTCAATGGGACCCATATCCAAGGCAAAGAGATCTCCTGCATAATCATAGTCATGAGACAGTCGGATCCGTGCATCCTAAACATAGCCTGCTAATCATGCGTTGTCCATTGGCAACCTCAAGGCTTCAACTCATGGTCAATCTCTCTGGCTGCAAGCCTAGCTTTCTGCAGGGTGTTGGTGTTCTTGAAACTGCTTGTTGTTCTGATGTCCACTAGCATATGAACAATCCTGCCACATTGAGCTGAATCTTGGTGTATATTGGGCATGCTTTCCATGCAGTGTAGAACCGCATGGGTCAAAAAGGAAACTTGGAGCTATCTCCAACTCCAGCTTTTGGTGTTTGCCTTGCATCATTTGCTCTATGTCTCCTTGTGGGTCACACGAAGGATGTTAGAAGTGTGAAGATCTACACTTTTCGAAAATGCAAATGTGTGCAATGCATGCAGAATTTGAATGCCGATTGGCCCTCCAATGGGGAAGAGCGCCCTCGTGAGAGTACTTGTTTCTTTTTCGACCTACATGCAAGGTGGGAGAGAGATGACGGATGAATGCAATGTGGTAGAAAGAATGCTACGTGAGATTCACAATGAAAGGGTGATACCCTTTCATTAATGTCCCTTGAGATCACTCAAGTTCCATCTTCCCATTTACACCTACCCTTAGCCTATGACCCATGCACCTACCATTCAATGCACTCTAATGCACCCTTTCCCTTTCCTATTGCCCCTAGGACCTAGACACGTGTGTGCACATCTTTATTACTAATCATTGGCCAATGTTACATAGTTTTGGCGGTACTATTTACACCGCTTGATCGATCATAAATACAAACATATAACCGCACCATCAAATTGGCGCTTAACAATAATAAAGTTCTAATGACTATTAATTAACTAAATAATCATTTCTCTTGTCATGACACTCCCTCCTGCTTGAATGAGCAGAAGTCCTCTTCTGGATTATTGCTTGTCTCTTCCTCTTATGTGTACTTTCTCTTGTTACTTCTGCCATTGCATCGCCTCTTTGTAATCTGCGAGTATCTGTGGAAAATCTGTAAAGAACTCTTCTTCCATCCATTGTGCATCACTAGCTGGCTGGTTTTTAAACTTCAGTAAATACATATATCTCTTCTTTCCACGAGTACTCTTCTCTTTATGGTACACGATCTGTTCCGGAGTAAGAACTTCAGTCCCATCTTCAAGTTCAGGTTCTTCTTGCTGCTGAGTATCCAAAAACGCAGAAGTATCGCCAGGGTATCTCTTCAAATTGCTCACATGAAAGATGTTCTTCATACGCCAGTGGGCTGGTAACTTCAGCTCATACGCTCTGGATCCTTCTTCTGGATATAAAGCTGCTGAAATCTGAAATGGACCATAAAACTTCGGTGCTAGCTTGACATGTTTGGTACTTCCTCTCACTGACTTGATTCTTCTTTTATTAATCTTCAATAAAACCCAATCATCCTCCTTGTAATAAACTTCTTTTCTTTTTTTATTGGCTGCCTTGGATTGTTGAACCTGGGCCTTCTTAATATGTTCTTTTACCTGCTCAATAACCTGTGACATATCCTCAGCAAACTGGTCAGCAGCAAAAATTCGCTCCCCCAAGTGTGTTATTGGAGTGGGTAAACATTGCCCATAGATGATTTCAAATGGGGCTTTCTTGGTGGAAGTATGTACAGTGTTATTATAAGCAAACTCTAACATGGGTAAGAACTCTGGCCACTTTCTAGGTTGGTCATGGACATAAGCTCGAAGTAAAGTAATTATGGTTTGATTGGCATTCTCACTCTGTCCATCTCCTTGAGGATGGAAGGCTGTAGTAAATTTCAGTTTGGTTCCGAGATTCTCTAATAGAGCTGTCCAAAAGTTGCTAATGAAACGGCCATCATTATCGGATACAATGGATTTTGGTAACCCATGTAACCTGAAGATTTCCCTAATGAATAACCTTGCTGTTTCAGGAGCAGACAACTCTTTTTTACAGGGAATAAAATGAGCTTGTTTACTCAGCCTATCTATAACAGTGAAAATCTGCTCAAACTGACCAACCTTGGGGAAACCAGACACAAAATCCATTGTAATGTGTTCCCACCTTTCCGAAGGAATAGGCAAAGGCTGCAAAAGACCAGCAGTCTTACTTGTGTCAGATTTAATGCGCTGACATACGTCACATTGTTGAACAAAGGTCGAAACTTCTTTGCGAAGTTTAGGCCAATGGAAGTATCTCTCAATATTGTCAATGGTTCCTCTAATACCTCTATGTCCAGAATATGGACTCGCATGTAACTCACTCATGACTAGATACCGAAATGTTTTGGGTACACATATGGCACGTCCCAAAAATAAGTATCCATCCACAATGGAATAAGCCTCTAAATCCCCAACCTCATTACACTGAATCTTCCCATAAATGTCAGCGAAGTCCTCATCTAAAGGATAAGCTTCAACCATTGCTCCTAATGATTTCTCCTTAATCACAGAAACGTGATTAACTTGGGGCCGTCTACTCAAAGCATCAGCTACTAAATTCTCCTTTCCTGGCTGATATTCGATATTTGGTTGCCCAAAGGATTGAATATATTCAGCCCATTTGATTTGCCTTGAAGAGACAATGGGTTGAGAAAACAAGTGCTTGATTTTTTGATGGTCAGTCTTAATCTTGAAAGCAGAACCATATAAGTAATGCTTCCATAACTTTAGAGCATGAATGACTGCCAATAACTCCTTCTCATACGTGATATATTTCAATTCAGCCCCTTGAAGTTTTCTACTCTCATAAGCAATGGGATGCCCTCCTTGCATCAACACTGCCCCAATCGAGGTACCACTTGCATCCGTACATACAACAAAGAACTCTTTGTCCATGTCCGGAAGTGTTAACACTGGTGCAGTCACTAATGTTCTCTTAAGCTCCTCAAAAGCTACTGGTGAACCTCTCCCCACTCATACAAGGAATGCTTCTTCAACAAATCTGTTAGTGGGGAAGCAAGACGTGCAAAATTCTTAATGAATCTGTGATAATAACTACACATCCCTAGGAAGGATCTCAGCTCATGTATGTTTTTGGGTATTGGCCATTCAATTATGGCCTTGACCTTTTTAGGGTCAACCCGAATTCCCTCGGCAGACACAATGTGTCCCAAATACTCTATTTCTGTCTTGAAGAACTCACTCTTCTTGATATTTAGGAACAATCGATCCTTCCTTAGGAGCTCCATCACCTTAGCAAGGTGATCCTTATGCTCTTCCTCATTCTGGCTGAACACTAAAATGTCATCAAAAAAGACTATGACAAATTTTCCCAAGTAGGGTCGCAAAACCCTTCTCATCAGCCTACTAAAAGTGGCTGGAGCATTAGTTAGGCCAAAAGGCATGACCAAAAACTCATAATGTCCAGTGAGAGTGCGAAAAGCAGTCTTATGTTCATGCCCAGCTTTCATACGAAGTTGATGATAACCAGATTTCAAATCCAATTTGCTAAAAACTTTAGCACCTTTAAGCATATCCAATAAATCATCCACTCTTGGAATCGGATACCGGTTCTTAATCGTAAGTTTATTCAAAGCACGGTAATCTATACACATACGATATGATTCATCCTTCTTCTTGACCAATAATACAGGTGCTCCAAATGGAGAACTGCTTGGTCGAATTTGTTTTTCTACCTCCTCCATTTCTATCCTGTTCATCCTATATGGGGCTCTACATGGAGGGGAAACTCCTGGCTCTAAGTCTATGGCATGATCATCTTCTCTCTCCATGGGCAATTCGAATGAGTCATCTCTTGAAAATCGATCCTCATAAGCTCTAAGGAACTCATTTCTCTTCCGATCTTCTTTTGAGATATGAAGATCTTGTGAATCCCGTATATACACAAGATTACAATCTACCCCTCTTTTTACCAATCTTTTGGCTTGGGTAGGAGTAATCAATGGAATTGTATACACGTCCCGATCCCCTACGATCCTTATGTACAAAGCAACAATGATGAGTATGAGGATGAATAGCAGGGTTAAAATCATACCGCCATGGTTTACCTAGTATCATGTCAACGTCTTGTAAAGGGGCTACTAGAAAATCCCTTGATCTCTATATTTTTGTATACGAAAAGGAATATTTCGTACTATGGATGTGTCTTCTTCATTGTGTCCCCTAAAAGCTCCTGAAAGCGACATGTTTTTTATAGGTTCTGGTTTAAGATGGAGTAATTTTGCCAATCTATCACTTACTAAGTCATAATTACATCCATCATCTAGGAGAACCACTATTCTCTGTCCATTCACGAATCCATACACCTTAAAAAGATCATGAGGCCCAAAGGTATTGGCTGAATGGACAGCATTCACTATTGGCTCAATAGTCACAGTAGATTTCGAGGGTGACAAGGTAGAAGCCTCACCCTCCTGCTTGGATGCCTTGGCTTTTCCTTTTACTGAATTCGTCTTGGCAATCTTAGCCAAGAGAACGGGACACTTATGCCATACGTGCCCTGGCTTATGTTTCTTACAACCGAAACATTTTCCTTCCTTCATCAACTTCCTCTTCTCTTCGTCAGTCATAGAAGGAAATGGCACCCATCCAGGACGTGATTGGCTATTCACATTCCTTACAAGAGCTTTACCCTTCCCTTTATTATTCTTAAACCGGTTTGGTTTCCTAAAAGTGGGTATATTATTGGTCTTAGATGATGACCCATACTCCTTATTGAAGGGTTTACGAGGATTCAACTTTCTCTCGGCTATTTCAGCCAGCTTAGTGAGGTCCTTAAGCGTGGTGGGGTTAAACATTTCAACCTCGTACCTTACTTTTGGGCTTAAAGCTGCTAAATACTTCTTTCTCCTATCTTCCTCACTCTTTTCGGGTAACTCTAGAGAGAGTTTCCAAAATCTGGCTGTAAAATCTGCATTACTCTCATTATCGAACTGCCTAAACCTCTCCCAACGAAAGGTTAGGTTCTCTTCATGCCTCGGTGGCATGAAAGTGGTTTTTAGTTGCTCCACAAATTTAGCCCATTCATGAATAGGCTCTTTTCCTGTTTGTGACAAGGACCACCACATTAGAGCATCCTTCTGCAGATGCAATGTGGCAAGAGCAAGCTTCTCTTGCTCGGTCTTGACTTGATGGGCAAAGTATAGCTCAAAATGACGAATCCAATTGAGGATTTTGTCAGCCTCCCTTGCCCCATCATATTTGGGGAACTCAATTCTCTCTCGCGGTTGGAATTTGGACCTCTTAGAAGGGTTACTCAACTCTTCATCCCCGAAGTTTAAAGTCCTCTTAGTCCCTAATCTTGTCATAATGGACTGCTCAATCATATTGCTAAGCTGGAAAACCAGCTTATCAACAGGAGTCTCCTCTCTTCCTCTTGCACTTGGATTAGAATCCATGTGTATTGGGTTTTGAGTTAAAGGCGTGAACTCATCACCTTGTTCTTGGCTGGTCTTATTTCTTCTTTCATTACGAAAGGAGAACTCCCTATCAGTAGGTTCTTGAAGGAGAGACTGCTGTAAATCTATTTGTGGGTTATCATACTCAAGATGTGTATAACTCTCACCTGATCCATCCTCTTCAAGAGGGGGTGAAGGTGTTCTTTCTCTCTCTCCTTGGGGTAATGGAGGAAAAGGAATAAGTTCATTGTTATATGTCCCTTCCCCTTCCATTCTTTCCTTTTATTAATACAAGAGAGAAAATGTATTGCTGTAATTTCAAAAAAGAAGGTTTATTTTACAGCAAACTTCAAGTGTTGTAGAGGTGGTGGTACTTATCCGACTCCCGCTTCGTTTGTGTTGAGAAGACACTTAAAATGACATCCTTTCCCTTCTCTTTCAAGCTTTTCTTCTTGTATTTCTGCTGTAAACTGGTATGCTCCGTTTGGGCTACTTGTTTTGAGCGGATTGGAGCTCTAGATACCGTTATAGGGGTTACTTGATGGGTGGATCACTCCCTTAAAATCTTATTCCGATCCGACTTCCGGTTGGGTAGAACGGGAATCCCTTTTTCTCACGGTTTAAGGGTACATTCACATGGGTGGGGGGGGGGGGGCAAAAAGAGAACACCCCGTTCGCCGTTCGCCGTTGAAGGCCAAAATTTTTCAGAAAAAAACCCTTGTCTCAGAACCTCGAGATCGGTCGATCGTGATCCTTTTCCGCCAACCTCTCTTGCGACTTCCGTCGTTCACAACTGTCGCCCTTTTCTCGTCCCGCTCGTGGATCGTCGCCGCTCTGATACCAAATGTGAAGATCTACACTTTTCGAAAATGCAAATGTGTGCAATGCATGCAGAATTTGAATGCCGATTGGCCCTCCAATGGGGAAGAGCGCCCTCGTGAGAGTACTTGTTTCTTTTTCGACCTACATGCAAGGTGGGAGAGAGATGACGGATGAATGCAATGTGGTAGAAAGAATGCTACGTGAGATTCACAATGAAAGGGTGATACCCTTTCATTAATGTCCCTTGAGATCACTCAAGTTCCATCTTCCCATTTACACCTACCCTTAGCCTATGACCCATGCACCTACCATTCAATGCACTCTAATGCACCCTTTCCCTTTCCTATTGCCCCTAGGACCTAGACACGTGTGTGCACATCTTTATTACTAATCATTGGCCAATGTTACATAGTTTTGGCGGTACTATTTACACCGCTTGATCGATCATAAATACAAACATATAACCGCACCTTCAAATTGGCGCCTAACAATAATAAAGTTCTAATGACTATTAATTAACTAAATAATCATTTCTCTTGTCATGACAAGAAGCATCCACCAACTCCTCCTCCTCATCAGACAACTCTA
The DNA here is from genome assembly GCF_047967505.1 of Dipteris shenzhenensis. NCBI lineage: Eukaryota > Viridiplantae > Streptophyta > Polypodiopsida > Gleicheniales > Dipteridaceae > Dipteris > Dipteris shenzhenensis. The sequence goes on along the minus strand of NC_141622.1, from coordinate 24,139,216 downwards.
TATCATGCTAAGTGTGGCGGTCCTAGCATTTCTCATGTACATTGTAGTCTTTTGAAGACTGGCTTAAGGTTTAGGAACTGATGTTGCTTCTAAGGATTGGACAAAGTAGGCATGAATGTTTTAAAGGATTGGATGAAGTAGGCATGAAAGTTGGCATGAATGCAAGCATGAACCTACGTGGGTAAGAATTGGGTATGGATGCAAGCATGAATGTACGCATTATTTCTGATACATCCAAATGGTCCGGCATCCATTCCTCACCACACCTAAAGCATAAGTTTTCCCTCTTCTTGTCTTCCACGATGGCTGTATTATGCTGGTTATTATCTGATTTTTCTGCTACAGCATCAGACTTTTCTCCTGGTTTCGCATGTGGAGGCCTATAAGGCTTCACATAGGGCACTTTGCTGCTAGATATTGTCTGGTGCCTGAGAAATGGGGCTGCTGCAGCCTTCTTGTCATGCTACCCAAGCATTTTGGGCTTCCTCTCAGCCTTGAGTGCATTCGTATGTGTGCTGCCCACAGTTTGCTTGTACCTGTTAACATAGCTCAGCTCAAATACCTCCGCAAGCTTGATAGCTCGCTTAATGGGCTGGGGCTCATGAGCACTCACATAGGATGCCAGGGGAGGGTGCAATCCTTGAATGAAATGCCGCAACTTTCCCTTCCCTGATATGCCATGCACAGAGAGGGAAAGTCTCCAAAACTACTGCAAATACTATGAGACCGAGTGAATCTGTGACAATGCATAAAATTATCCAAGTATTCCTCCAAGATAAGCATGGACACAAAAGTGGTGACCATCAAGCCCTTAAATTGTTCCCATGTGGTGGGTATGTGCGTGGAGTTTCGCATATAGTGCCACCAAGTGTGAGCATGGTCCTGCAGATGCATACTAGCAAAATGTTTGGGATAGAAGCGGAAATAATCTTCTAGGTTCATGATCCACTCCTCCAGCTCATTTGGTGTACGAATGTTTCCCTCTTCCCCTAAATTTGTGCACTATCAGCTTATCTTTGACATCCTTCGAAATATAATTTTTGTTTCGGTCACCCCCAAATCCACAGGCATTGTGTTATAGAAAGGAGTCGCTTGCTGAAAACAATTTTATTCTTGGATCTAATATCTATATATGAGATTGTTTAGCTGTGCATCTGTATGTACTCCCAACTCCTATGCAGCATAATAAATGTCTCGGGATTGCACAACAAAAACTTCAAATGCCAACTCACTCCGTCTGCATGTATGTATAGAGAGTAAACACTTTAGATAAAGAGAGAGTACCATCACCTTTAGCAAACATCTGCTGAGATAGGGCATCAAAATCAGACACTGCTTGCTGTTCCTACTTCTATAGACTTCTCCTACATGAGATGTGCCTCAGTGTGCTCTTGGATAGTACAAAGCTCCTGCAGAGATGACTGCTTGGAGTGCCCACACAGGGGGCTTTATATAAGGCACTAGGCCCTCTGATCTCACCAAGGTAGGGCAGAACTCCTTGTACTATCTTGCCAAATGCAATTTGATGTAGACTTTGTGAACTTAAAGACTGAGACGAGGTTTGGAGTCCCACTGTTGGACTGCAGTGTGGACCCAGTGCCTCTCCATGCATGCTAACTAGTGTGGTAAAAGGCCCTATGGTGCTCATGGGAGCACTCAATGGATGTACACCAACGGGTCAGCCTAGAATATAAGGTGTCCATCTGCAGAGGTGCAGAGAGCCTCCCATCACTGCCAATGTAATCCCCATATTGGGATACATACTGCTCTGTCTAAAATGACTTGAAGGGATGAAGGTTAGGAGGACATCGACATCTTTCATAAAACCTTCGTGGTACAAGAAGGCATCCTGGGTCTGTTAATGATCCCCATATTGGGGTTACACAAGACCATTACAATTGCACTTCAAAGCCCTTTGACGAATGGCATCATCAAGAGACAAGGCCCTTGATAATTCCAAAGGGCAAGTGCAAGACTCAAAGATGCCACATCTTTTCAATATATTGAAATGTCTTGCAATGGGCAACATGAATATGCCATATCCATCTGTGCCCCATTTATTTTTATGCCAAACCATATACTTGGCCAAATATTGGCATCAAAATGTCCAAAATGGAAAAGTGCCCACCTTCGTCAAGGGGAGACTGGATGGGCAGTATTAGATGGATCTTCACCGCAGCACACCTCAGGTCTCCTTCGTCCCCTCTCATGGTTGCCATCCTGAAAGCATGGGCCAGCTTCAAGAGCACTCTTCGGAGGATTTCCCCTTCCTCTCGTGAAGAGATTGTTAGGCAACCGGTCATGTGGAATGACAATATATTGGATGATCTTGGCAGACCACTTGGTGCTTCACTCTACATGCATTGGTCGAGATGGGAGAGGGGACCTGCCTCATCTCTGGGATCATGGAAAGCTTTCCGGAGGCTTCCAGAGGAGACTAAATCTCAATTTACAGGACATCTCAGAAGGAGTGCAGGGAGGATCTTGCAGATTGAGGCGGCCCTTCCAGTGGATTGGGTAGACAAGGATTGCTCCACTTGGGCAGGTGCTTTTACGAGAGGGGGTGTTCCTCTTCAAGTTTTGGCCTTTTGAGATGTACATGGGGATGCCTTGGTTTTTGATGTGCATGATGGTGGCAGATTGTTCAAGTCCATAGAGGACATCTTGCTTGAGTCTGCCTTTCAGCCTATCAGGATTGTAGGTCTTTTGGTGTAGGGATCAGATTTAGAATGGTTCCTTGACCCAGACCCCCGGCTTCTCTCCACTGGATCTTGGAGACTTTGGCTCTACGGGGGAGTTCCCATTAGGTATTTGCAGTGGGACCCTGGAGAGTGGGAGTGGATTGATGCAGGGCATCGAGAGAAGAGCATCTCCTTCTTTCGCTACACGGTCAGCAATGCTAGGAGATTTCAGCTCAGTAGTAGAGGTTGGAGACCTTCCAGAGTTCCTCATTGGGAGGCATTTGATATCACTGCGCATTTGCAGAGGTGCTTCTAGAGGAGACTCTGGAAATTCCACAGGAATAGAAAGATCACTCTTTTCTTTTGGCTTTCTATCCATGGTGGGATTGTAGTGAACCTTTGGAGATCCAAATTCGGAGCCGACCCAAGATCACTCTTTTCTTTTGGCTTTCTATCCATGGTGGGATTGCAGTGAACCTTTGGAGATCCAGATTCGGAGCCGACCTTACTTGCCCTCGTTGCCTCTCTGCTTTGGAGACGATTCAGCATTGCTTATGGGATTGCAGACAGGTGAGGATGATTTGGATGGGGGTAGCCAGGATTTTCAGTCACTTTGTGCACTTCCCATTCTTTATGACATGGGGCTCAGTGGCTTGACCTTCTTTTATTGGGCCTTAGGTCTTTTATGAGAGACATGACTCTTCTCGGGCCATTTCGATTCAATGTCATCAGGTTGAGTCCTGTTCTTTGGATGTGGTACCACACCTTCCTTTTGCAGCTGTATATGCCTTTGTGGATACCTCTTGGGAGATACTGGCGAGCATAGCAGCCTGGCATATCTGGAGAGCCAGATGCACAGAAGCATTGGAGGGAACTCAAGTTCATTCCTCGCACACATTGGCTAGTATCTGGACAGACACCATACATACTTTGATGGCTGTATGGACGAGTATGCAGGGAGACTCCCGTGCAGCCTCAGCTAGGAGGGCTTCGTTCTTCAGGGAATGGAAGGATTCTCCTTTCTTCTCTGAGACTCTTACAGGGTTGAGGTGGCACTTTTAGCCTCAGCCTTGATTGTTTTCCACCTCATTTTGAGGGGTTTATTTATCTTTATGGTTTCATGATGTATTCCGCAGTGCCCACAACACCTTCCTTACCAATTGGCTATCATATTTTTGTACTTGAGGCACTGCTCTTCACACTTTGGGCAATTGGTATTTTTCTTGTGATTTCCTTTGAATAAGTTGCAATCATGACACACTCATGGATATCTATTGTTCTATATTCCATGTGGTAATATTTTAATGTGCAATAACATGTGATGAGGATACATCATTAAATTATAGAGGATTGTTAAACACAAGCTTTTGAAAACAATACCATGATGGAATAGCAAAACTCTCATTCAAAAAAAAAGAAATTATTCTTTCATAGAAATTCTGACAGTGAAGTGTTGCTCCAGCTAGCCTGCTTGAATGCTCATAATGAGTACACTTGCAAAATTCTTGGAGATATCGATATGTTTGTAAATTGGGGTCTCTCACTGTTGTAGTGTACCTATGGTTGCATAGCTGAGCGCATTGCCAATCGTAGACCATGTAGTTATTTGTTGTTGCTAGTCATACCATTGCTTGTATTGGAACAAGATTTGTCCTGCAAATTTAGTGAAGCGAATCCAAAGCAGTGGTTTGGATCAACATGCATGCAGGCCAAAAGCTTTGAGCAAAGAACCTGCACAAGCTTGGAGCGAGCCTTGCAAAGCAATGGCTTGCATCAACATGCATGCATTGCAAATTACGTGCTTGAAGCATAGAACCCACACAAAAGAGCTTGCACAAGTGTGGGCTGGAGAGCTTGCACAAGCATGGAGCGGAGAACTTGCAAAGTAATGACTTGGATTATTGTGCATGCAAAGTAAAAGCTCAGAGTACAGGACGTGCACAAGCATGGAGTGGAGGAGCTATCGCATTGTGGGGCTAGGCAATCACAAGCAAGCGCAACTTCTAAGGAAGAAGCTACATCAATAGTGTAGTGTGAGCAATTGTGGACCGTAAAAGAACAGTTATACTCTCATAGACAAATCACTTAAAGATATTTTGAAGAGGTTCAACATGTAGGGCTGTGCTATGGCAATTTCAAGTTGACAGGCTATGATGAATCGTCTTGTGTTGATGCAACTGTATATGGGCAGCTGGTGAGCAGCTTTATTTACTTTGACTACTTCAATGCCCGAAATTTTTATGCTGTGCACAAAGTGAGTCATGTTTATGTGTCAGTCTAGAAAGCTTCATGCTAGGACAGCAAAGAAGATTTTGAGGTACTTGAAAATAACAATGCATTGGAGATAAGTTATTTAAAATGTGATGCAATAGAGGTGCATGGTGTTACTGATGAAAATTTGGCAGGTTCATTGGATTTATAGGTAAATGTCTCACTTGGTTCAGGGCCTATTATCTGGTGCTGTAAAAAGCAGAATATGCTGTTGTACTGGCATCTAGTGAAGCTGTATATCAAGCAGCCAGCATGGTAGCATGTTAAGCCACATGGTTGAGCCATGTGATGCCATGTATGGATGCTATAGCTGTATATACATGGCAAAGGATCCTGTGTTTCATGCCAGGTTTTTGTGCAGTTTCACATTAGCAGAGAGGTGGCATTATAGGAAGTGGACATGTTAATTTGCACTACGAATCAGCTGGTTGCTGATATATTTACCAAACCCCTCACTGGAAGAAAGTTTGAGTAGTGCAGAGACATGCAAGGACTGCATAATATTAAATTAAATATTAAGGAAGAGTGATGGAAGTTAATTCTTAGCTTATGCCATCAGATGAGTTTGAATTTCAATAATTATTTTGAAGCTCTGACATAACGTAAACTGCAGCTTGTCTGTGCAAGGCACAAGTAAAATAAATCTGTCCTGCCCTGTAGCATTGCACATCTAGGGTTAGAAAAGCGCTAGACACGTGTGTGGTCTTCTCACACACTCTCATACATGCTATACCTCACATATTGTGAGAGTTCTCTAAAAAACAAGCTGTTGCCTCCCTTCTCTTGCATCTATCTGCTTCTGCTTCCCCTTCCCTCCAACAGAGTGATCTTGATGTTGGCTCATTAATGAATCTCAATATTTATGCTCATCGTATGTTTTTGGTTAGTATATCAAGTGCAGCCACATAATCATCAACTGGATTGCCAATTTGGTAGAAAGGTCATCCACTTCAGGGAATCAGTGTGTTTTTAAACGATGTAATATTGATACCTGAGTGCTCTGCTGTAAGGAGAAGCCTTTCTGCAAGGGATGCCGTAAGATGTATGTTCACTTGCCGATTTTCTGTATGGTATCTGCCGGTCATAAAATAGCTAAGCTGCCTCTTCAGTATTTGGAACTAGGCACTGAAAATTAAGGCTAACGCTTTCAATTGTAAAATTGTGGGTGTGCTCTTTGCCTGTGAAAAATTTCCCAACATGTTATATGCTTTCATTTAAAGTTTATCTCTTTGCTTTCTTGGGATAGCAGGCGTGCATTGGAGGGGTTATCTGGTGTCAAGTCTCTTTCAAAAGAAACTATTTGGAATGACAAAAAGTTTGGACCGACTTCCCATGACAATGATGAATTTGTTTCCCTTGATGACCTGGCTCCTATGGCAATGCAGCAGATTGAAGCTTTAGCTGTGGATGGTCTGAAAATCCAATCTGATGTGACAGAAGGGGATGCTCCATATGCTTTAAATGCTTTTTCAATGGAGGGTCAAGTGGGTAAGAGGGACATGCCAAGGGAAGGTACCATGGGAACACTGAAGGGTGTAACAGGGGTGCATTTGCTGAAAGGAGCAAAAGCTCCAGTTGAAACTTCTGGCGGTGGGAACGGGCTAATGGATATGGCCATTACGTTGGATGAATGGATGCTCCTGGATGCAGGATTATATGATGAGACAGAAACTAATAAGGATGCGTTGGCACTAATGGCTGCTCATCATGCTGTTCACCAGGATCTTGTTGTCCATGGTGGTGACAATGAAAAGATTTATGGGGGAAGGAAACAGCAGAACTCTAGAAATAAGGGAACACAATGGGGCTGCATGGGAAATACACTGACTATAGCAATGCTCGTGCAGCTTCGTGATCCCCTAAGAAATAATGAAGCAGTTGGTGCTCCTATGATGGCATTTGTTCAGGCAGAGCGCATGGTCATTCCTCCCAAACCAAAGGTAGGAAGGACAGTTTCCATGAAGGGGAATAGCGAGGATGAAGGACCTGACAGTGAAATAGAGCCACAATTTAAAATCACAGGAGTACACATGGCCGGTCTGAAGCCACCTCAGGATGGAAAGAAACCAGGCTGGGGAAATCAGAAGCAGCAACAGACAGGTTCGCGTTGGCTTATTGCCAATGGGATGTCAAAGGGTTCCAAAGGTCATCCATTGCTGAAATCAAAGCCTACCCTAACGTCAACTTCAGGAAAAGTAAAGGTCAAGCAAGGTGAAACACTTTGGAGCATTTCTGCCCGGGTGCATGGCAGTGGTAATAAATGGAAAGATTTGATGAAGCTAAATCCACATATCAGGAATCCAGATGTTATTTATGAAAATCAGACTTTACGAACTAAATAAAAGATACTGGCAAGAGGTCGGCATAAGGAATTGGTTTGCCTAGCTCTAGATAATTGAGAAGACCAAGGTTGTGTGATTATGCTGTGTAACGTTGGATATTCTTATGTATGCTTTACAAAAAATCGTCATTATCTGCAGGCTGTAAATGCAAGGTTATTTTAGTTGAATTGGCCTTGGTTTGTAACATTAGATATGTTGGTAAAGCTTATTGCTTGCTTGTTTTGTAACATTTGAAATGCAATCAAGCTTTTTCATGCTGTCTTTTTGGGACCAGCCTACTCTCTCTCTGAAATTCTACTGAATTCAGTTTGTCATTGAGTGCTAACAGCTTTAGAGCTTTTGGATACCTTTCCTGATCTTTGATATGGCATCTCATTGCACTTCCTGTGTTTCTAAGCACAGATGTCTAATGAGTGAGCTTTCTACATATTAGTGTGTGCCATCTTGTAATTTTGGTGAGTGGACATTATGTATATACTATTTTAAGTTTAAATAATTTTGCTCCCTTGAGCTCTCTCTCTCTCTCTTTCTTATGGCAATTAGGGCTTTAAATGTTTAGCTCAGTGTGGTGTTTTCCCCTTTTTGCAACAGCAATCCACTAGGCCTTGAGAAAGAACCTCCTTAATGAAGCTTAACGACCCATTCTCATTTCCTCCAATTGCCCTTTGTGTTGAGTTCTAGTGCATTGCTCCTATGAAAAGGTTTAAACCTTCATTTCAGTGTTAGATTATGTTTCACATTGTCTCATTTGTGTTGAGTTTGCCTTGTATACCATCGTTTTTTCATTCTGGTGGTTTGAAGATTTATGTGTTATGTAAATTGTAGGTGGCATGTCTTCTTTGGAGCTAATGGTTTATAAATTAGGAATCATCGCCATTGCATGGGATGTTCGGGTCTCTCGCCTTTCCCTTGGAAGCTCCCTTTGGTTTTATTCTTATGACAAATATTATCAAGGTTAGGCAACATCTTAATTGAAGACAAGTTGGCTCAATTGACGAGAACAGGAACCCAAGGGCATGTGTCATACAAAGGAATGGGTATCTTGATTGAATATTGCAAGTGGCACAATTTGCTACCTCTAGAGAAGAAATAATGTTGTGAACGACTAGTGTTTAAAGTAAAAATCCTGCATGGAGACCATTGAATGTCTCCAACATGCAACTATCTCAAGCACATGTTGTGAGAACTGAAAGGATAGCAAGTGCAACAACTTGTTACCGCTTGAAAAGAAATGATATTGCACTGTAATTGACTACTAAGTGTCGCAAGTGAAATTTCATGGAGATCTTGGGTTTACACATCCTCCTTTACTAGCCTATAGCTCCTACAAGTAATTTTTCACATGAAATAACCTCACTTCAAATGGTTTTCAATGTGGAACTCATTCCTTAATTGTACATTTTACATATTTCCATGTTATTCATTGTGAGCACATGATTTTTTAGGAGCTTGTTCTGCCTGGTGGTAATATAGGGGTATTGTTTGGTTGTATGTGAAGGGTGTCACTTATATGCGATAATCCTTAGTAGTAGCATTTATAACACGAGGTAACTAGGTTTAAAATCATGTCTCCAATTGTACATTTTACATATTTTCATGTGATTCGTTGCAAGCACAAAATTAAATAATGTCTCCAATTGTATATTTTACATATTTTCATGTGATTCGTTGCAAGCACATAATTTTTTAGCAGCTTGTTGTGCATGATGGTACTATAGTAGTATTGTTTGGTTGTATGTGTGTGGGGTGTCACTTATATGCGATAATCCTTAGTAGTAGGATGCTCCCAATCCTGCTTGGAGTGTTTTTCATTCTAATACCATGAAACTAGTTACGTTTAAAATCATGCCTCCATCTACTACTAAGTCTCGGCCACATTTTATTGTATTTGTTTCTCCTTATTTTCTTTCCTTTACATGCCTCTAGGGTCGAAACCTCTTCATTGTAAAATTCTTCTAGTCCATGCCATATCTGATGGACCTCATCTTCTCTTTTGTTGCTTGTATGACGAGCCTTGTTAGGACCTGTTAGTATACGTAATACTAATTCTCCTTAGTACACTAAGAACATTTAGTCTTAAGTTGGGCCATATATTGGCTACTCTTGTACTTTCTTCATTATCCATTTGCAAGTACACTCTGTGAGCTTCCTCACTCCATTCAATAGTGGTACTGGGGTAGAGTGCTTGATCCAGCCAGCCTCCCTTGCTTGCGCATCTGTCCCTCTGCCCAATGTCATTTCTACCCAGCTTGGCTCAAGTTGCAGCTCGCCCCCGACAGCTCCGGGTAGTCCGGCGACTGTATGTGTAGCAATTTTTGCTCCAACTCACCTTTGTATAGTCACCACCAGCACCTCCAACTCACGTCTACAGTCTCGCGACTGTTTCACTCAGATTTGGGGCTGCGTTTCAGCCAGTAGTTCTGCCAAAAACTGTCGAAACTGTCTATACCTTGCTCGTACAGCTCATAGTCCCTTCTAGAACATCCATACACTCAGATCCCTCCGTCCGTACAGAGTTAGCTAGCAGAATCTGCCCAAAACAGTCGAAACTGTTTGTACCCAGATTCCTCTGCCCGTACAAACTGTATGGACATCCATACAGTGCGTACGGACATTCATACAATGTGTAGACTTTATGGAATACTTGCCAGGAGCCAGTCCATACTGCAAATTTCCATTTTCTGTCAATTCCACTCTTCTGTACAACTTTACGGATTTTTTGAAGACTACTATTTCGCAGCTACTCGAGTTAGTTCCACATCTGCAGTTTCTATCTCTCAGTTGTAGTCCAATCAACTTACTTGATTTTGACTTTTGGGTTCAGTGATAGCACATTGTAGTTTCATTGGTCTGGTATATGTGACACTTCCAGATTTCCTGCATTTGCCCTCTTTTTGCTCAGGTGCCCTCTTCACAAATTTGGGGCTTTTGACACCTCTATAGCCTATTGCCTTTGGAGTACCTGGTAAGGCCTTGTTCATTTTTCACACATTTGGCTTGCCGAAAATTGGGGATTTTGCTCCCGTTGCTTTGAAAGCCTTTGTGCCATGGGGAGTCTCCTTTCCAAGTACTACAAGTAGGACTCGAGAGCAAATTTGTCCTTGGATTCCTGACGAGATTTTCCTTGGCTAGAGTGCTCTTGGACAAAGTTTTGAGTTTTCTTGGCTAGCGTTTTCTTGGATGGAATTTTGCAAGACATACTTTTGCAACCAGCTATTGTAGGCCAATCTTTGTACTCAGTCTTCATGGGCAAATTTTTGCATTTGGCTAAGATTTGAGTAAACATTTTGGGCAATCACTTTTGCATGCATTTGCTATCTTTTTTGCCTGACATTTTGCAGACAATTGTAGTCAGATTTTGTGGGCAGCAAGCTCATTTGCAGTGACAGCCTAGCGGCCTTGGCAATTGCATTTGTGCAGAGAATATTTCTTTATCTTGGGGATTTTGCAATGCCAAGAAATGTTTTTCTTGGAATGATTTTAGTTGAGGATAAGCTTGCGGGTACCAACTATCCCATGTGGTCGTACATGGTGCGCCACCTGTTGATTGCCAAAAACCTTTGGGGTATTGTTGTAGAAACTGTTGTGAGACTAGAGTCTCAAGTTAAGCATTATATTTGATGGGATACCTGTTGGTTGCCAAAAACCTTTGGGGTATTGTTGTAGAAACTGTTGTGAGACTAGAGTCTCAAGTTAAGGATTATATTTGATGGGATGGGAAGATGCACATGCACATGCCTTGATTGCCTTATTATTGAAGAGGTTTATTGTCCCCCATATTCGGTCTTGCAGGGCTGCATGGGATCAATTTGCATCTCTTTATCAGTTCAGGAATGAGGCTAGAGTTTCCTTTTAACGCAAGTAGTTAGATGGTAAGAGAGATGCAACTATTGTAGGAAGCATGGACATGACATTTCAGAGTGTAGAAAATGCATTGCTTTGGAGAAAACGAAGCAGAAGAAAGGACTTGCAGTTACAGATGCTCTTGTTGCAAGTGGGCAGAGCCATGAGGCAACAAATATTACTCATGATGAGTGGGAATTTGTATTTGTTGTCTCATGCCACTACAAACCTTTGAAGCATGTTCATGATGAGTGGGCATTTGTTGTCACATGCCACTACAATCCTTGTAAGCATGATGCAGCTTTATCTATGGTGGCTGATTTGATGTCTGGGTACTTTGATAGTGGCGCTAAGCACATTTCAATCCTTGGATGATGCACCTAAGGGGGTCATAGTTATATGTGCCAATATTAGAGGGATTGGTCAAGTGGAGGTCACTTTTAGTCTCAGGAGATGCAGCCACTCTTTTAGAAGGTTTATACGTTCCTAGTATAAAGAAAAATCTTCTCTCTATTTCATCCATTTCCACAAATGGCTATCGAGTCATTTTAAATAAAATTTATCGTTGTTCCATGTACTCTGACATGATAACAACATGCTACTTACTGGAACATTCAGTCTTGTATCATCTTGACTTAAATGCCAAAGGAGTTGTTATTGACGCAAATGCAGTAGCTGAATCTGTTATTTCTGATACACTTGCCTATGGCATGAGAGACTTGGACTTCTCAACTATGGAAGTTTGGTGAAAATGCATTCACGGGACATGGTAGTAGACCTTCTCAAATGCATGCACGTTAAAAGCGCATCTGTGAGGGCTACTTGTTGGGGACGATGCACAGGTTCTCCTTTCCCAAGGATGGGACTGTTGGTGCGTCTAGTAAGTTGCACTAGGTTCATAGTGATGTATGTGGACCGATGCATCCTCTTGCCATGGCTGAAAATGAAAGCAGACACAAGCTCCTAACCCTCCACACTAACAAGGGGAGTGAATACACATCTCGTGAATTTCTTGATTTTTTAGCAACCAAGGGCATCATACATCAATGCGCAATAGTCTTTGCCCAACGAGTTTTTGTTGGTTGCCAACTATCAGCTGAATAAAACACCCACACCGGCATTGAAATGATAATTTCCTATGAGGCATGGACCAGTCGTGAGTGCTTTCCTATATGAGAGTCTTTGCCTGTTGGCATATGCACATGTTCCTTCTCAATTGAGCCACAAATTGGAGGATAATCCAGTCAAGTGCATTTTAATTGGTACAGCTCACAAGTAAAGGCTATTCATTGTACTAGCCTAGCACTGGGAAGGTTATTGTTAGCAGAGATGTTGTTTTGCTAAGCATGTGGCTTTTACTTGGACGGACTGTAAAAATAGCCTTCTGTCAATGCCTCAGATGTATTTGATTCCTTGCTTCCTCTCTTTCAGTTTGGTATAGATTCATATCAACAATTGCAAGGTTCAAATCTCCCAGCTGCTAGTACTTCTTGATGTCTATGTTCAGCCTAATTTCCCTAAGCTTGATGATTATGCTATTGAGAAGGCAGTGCAGACGAAAGGGTTGTCATTAGATAGCACAAAGCAGTCCCTAGATGGCTGTAGGATACGCTTACGGATAGCAAGCAAGCTGAACCATTGGCTGCTAACTTTGAGGAAGCCTTTGCCCCCACGTCATGCATCACTACCATTCGGTGTGTCAGCCCAACCGGTTAGAAAGGCCTGCTTCAAGACATACGCCATCATGTTCACAGGGGCTGGGAAAACTCGTCCATCTGTTAACCGATCCAACCACCCCGACCGAGTACGCGTTTCGGTAACACTAGCAGGTCCGACTGTCGGAGTCACTCGGCCCAGACCTGCATCTGGCAAGCCTTTAAGGCGTAGTCACGAGGGCGGCCACTGTTCAATGCGGCAGTGCCCCTGGTTATTACGGTGCTGTCCGCACGGCCGTAGCCATTTCAGGATACTACAGTTAGTCCAAACCCCACAATACTTTACAGTGACCGTTGACGGGATGTAGACTTTATAAGGGGCACCTTGCCCCTCGTTGTAAGTTGTTGATTCCAGACTATTCTTCAAGTTCTGCATTTTGGCTTCCAACCTTGTCTTTGTTTGTTCTTGTCATGTTTCTTTTAGTATTGTATCTGATAGAACTTCACGTGATGACATCGTGCACGTATTTATTGCAAGCACCACCCTGTATCACATGGAGGGAGGTTGAGCATTCAAAGATTGCACAAGCCTGCTGCCTAAATCATAGGCGATGATTGAGAGATCAAGCTCTATAAGAGCATGTATACATTCTACGTAAAATATGAAAAACTGTGAACTCTATCTTTCGTATTCTGGTTTATGCTGTGAATTGTATCATTGGTATCAGAGCAAGGTTGCTCATCTATTCAGTCATGTCGTCCTCTACGTCTAGCTCCCTCCATCGCCTAGTTCCTGTCTTCGATGGAACAAGCTTTCATGCTTGGAAACGCATGATGATGTTATACCTCAAGGGTGAAGGATACTTCGCCATTGTGAGTGGAACTGAGTTGAAGCCTAACGCTAACGGAGAAGCCAAGTTGTGGCAGGCCAGAGAAGATAAAGCTTTAGCTGCAATTGGGCTAAGCTTGAAAAAGGAGATCATTCTGGAGGCTTCATGCGACACAAGCAAGATCCTCTGGGATTGGCTCATTCAGAGGTATGAGAAACACTCTGAGGTTGAAATATTGCATATATTTCATAAGCTTGATAATCTGCATTATGAAGATGGCAAGGATTTGCGTACCCACATACGCATGATGAAAGAACTCTTTAATCAGCTAGCTTGTTCAGGAGATGATTACAAAGTACCCCTTGAGCAACAGAAGCTCAAGTTGTATAAGTCACTTCCTAGTTCGTGGCATAATTTCAGAAGTTCCTTGATGACTAACAAGAATCTTAGCTGGGAGCAAACGGCAGATGCTCTCTATGAGGAAGAGACTATGAGGATCGATTTGGGTATTATAAAGACAGCCAATTCAAGCAACGATCATGCATTGATCTCTAACACAGTACCGAGAAGCAACGATCATGCAATGATCTCCCATACAGCACCGAGAACATCTATGAATCCCAGGCCCATGAGACGCAAGGGTAAGTGTCATTATTGCAACATAGATGGTCATTTTGAATTTGAATGCAGAAAGAAACTGGCAGATCTAGAGAAGGAGGTTAAAGAACTCAAATCTGGAGGTTTCAATCAATCTCATGAAAAGGCACGTATGCACAATGTACATACAAAGGAAGATCATCATTATGATATTCATCTTGTCAACAATCTCATTCTTGACTCCGGTGCTAATCAACATATGACTTTCCATTATGATTGGTTTGTTTCCTATAAACCATGCATGTTTCAACGCACAGTACAAATGGGAGATGACTCTGAACATGTGATCGTTGGAGTAGGTGATATACAGTTTCGACTTTCTACTGGTGATACATTTCGACTATCAGGAGTATTATATGTTCCCAACCTCAAGCGAGATCTGATCTCAATAGCACGGTTGACAGATATGGGCATGACAGTGGAGTTTACTGCAAATTCTTGCCTCATTCGTCAAGAAGAAAGTGGCAGCATCATTGCCAAAGGTATGAGAAGACAATCACTCTATTATCTTACAGAAGCAATTGAAATCAAGCATGTAGTTCTTATTGCCACTAGCAATAGCAATGCGGATCTCTGGCATAAACGCCTTGGGCATGCCAATTTCAGACTAATCAAGCAAGTCCATTCTGAAGGGCTGGTTGATGGTCTCAGCTTGGATAACAGTCCCACCATGAGCACTTGTGAAGCTTGCATCTTTGGCAAGCATCAGAGACGTTCTTTTCACCGCAGTGTACCTCGATCTAAGGAATTATTGGCATTAGTACACTCAGATCTCTGTGGGCCGATACCAGTAATGTCCAAGGGAGGAAGCCACTATTATATGACTTTCATTGATGATGCCAGTAGATGGACAGAGATATACTTCCTCAAGAAAAAGTCTGAAGCATTCCAATGTTTTCTTCAATACAAGAGCATGGCAGAATTACATACTGGAAACAAAATGAAAGTTTTTCGCTCTGATAATGGTGGAGAATATTTGAGCTCTGAATTTCAAAGTTTTTGCAAGCAATCTGGAATCAAACGTGAGTTGACGATACCTTATACGCCACAACTCAATGGATTGGCAGAAAGAAAGAATCAAACCACAAATAATTCAGCACGAACAATGCTTACTGAGAGTAGTCTTGATGCAAGCTTCTGGGCAGAAGCTGTCCATACTGCAGTTTACATACAAAATCGTCTTCCTTCAACATCTATGCCTCACTCTACTCCATATGAGTTATGGATGGGACATCGACCAAATGTATCATCTCTTAAAGTGTTTGGATGTCAGGCCTTTGCTAAGGTAATATCTCCACAAGTGTCCAAGTTTGATCCACGAAGTCGAAGGTGTATTTTTGTTGGATATCTTATTGATAGATGTGGGTACAAGCTATGGGATCCAATACAATCATGCATGATTCTCAGCACTGATGTGATTTTTTCAGAAGAAATTTTTCCTAGCACACTTAATGATCCTCATTCGACTTCCAGTTATGATTTTTTGGATAATACAACAGATCGACTTCTTCCTTCATCAGAAGATCTTGTTGATATACATGCTGTAATGAATTCTGAGGACTCCGTTACAATGGGAGATATGAGCACTTCGTCATCTTCTCAATTGTCATCTTCTACTCAGTCATCCGAAAACTCATTGCCATCAGCTTCTTCATCGCTTCCTCTCTCGGATTCCTCAAATGATGATGCGAATGCAGAATTTAATGATGTTTATCGTGAGCTGGAAGAGTCAGCATCAGAATCTGACCGACGAACTCTGCCACCTCGATCTCGAAGGCCCTCTGCAAAGATCATTGACAATGCAAGCAATTACTATGCAGCTGAATGTCCTTGGTTTCAAGCTCAAGTACATTACAGCATTGATAACATTGATAATGCACCCGATCCTGTCAATCATCAGGAAGCTCTTAATGGACCAGAATCTCATTGGTGGAAGCAAGCTATGGACGAGGAGTATGCATCTCTCATTCGAAATTCCACATGGGTCTTGACTGAATTACCTCATGATCGGAATGCCATTCCATGCAAATGGATATTCAAGAAAAAGTTTCATGCAGATGGATCTTTGTCCAAGTACAAAGCTCGGTTGGTTGCAAAGGGATATTCACAAGTGGCTGGTCTTGATTACTTTGAGACATTCTCCCCTGTAGTGAAGCTTACAACTATACGGATTCTACTCGCATATGCTGCTCAGACAAATCTCGACATCCATCAAATGGATGTCGACTGCATTCCTCCATGGAGAGCTACGTGAAGAAGTGTATATGCTCCAACCTCCAGCATATGAAAGTTCTACATCCCCACATCAAGTCTGTCGACTTCAGAAATCCATTTATGGACTCAAACAAGCGTCCTGGTCTTGGTTTGAAAAGATTGATTCTTTCTTGCATGGTCTAGGTTTTGTGTCTTCATCTGCAGATTCCAACCTCTATCTATTCAGACAGTCATCACACATGCTCTTCCTAGCTTTATATGTTGATGATATCATCTTGTTTAGCAATCATACCTTTACCATGTCACGAGTTAAGCAGCAGCTTCATTCTCACTTTGATATGGTTGACCTAGGAGAACTAGGATATTGCCTAGGAATGCAGATAAGTCGAGATCGTTCTAATGGTCGCATTCATTTGTCTCAAGGTAAATACATTCAAGATCTGTTATCTAAGTACCGAATGCTTGATTGCAATCCAGCTGTTATTCCCATGGATCCTAGTGCTCTTTCGCATTTGCACTCATCTTCACCTACATTGAATCCTTCAGTACCATTTCCTTATCGAAGTTTGGTCGGTAGTCTTCTCTATACTATGGTGTGCTGTAGGCCAGATATTGCCTTTGCTGTCATCACTCTCTCTCAATTCAATTCATCTCCTACCACTATTCACTGGCAACTCCTTAAACGTATCATCAGATATCTTCATGGCACACGCAGTTTTGGGCTTCTGTTTCAACGTCAGAGTTTATTTGATTTTGCTGCCTATTCCGATGCTAATTGAGAGCACAGGTAGATCCATTACAGGATGTTGTTTTTTGATTAATGGTACTGCTGTCAGCTGGATCAGCAAAGCTCAGAAGGTTGTTGCACTCTCCTCTACTGAAGCTGAGTATATTTCAGCTTCTACTGCTTCTCGTGAGATCTTGTGGATTAGACGACTGCTGGAAGACATCCTTGGTTCTCTATCTACTCCCACAATTTTGTGGTGTGATAATCAGAGCACTATTGCCCTTACCAAGAATCCAATTCTTCATTCAAGAACCAAGCATTTTGCTCTCTATTTTCATTATATTAGGGATCTTGTGAAGGACAATCTTCTTCAAGTTCAATATCTTCCCACAGCTAATATGCCAGCAGATGTATTAACCAAACCACTCCCTCGTCCACGATTTCAGATGTTGAGATCTCTTCTTGGATTGCATCCATCCTCTTCTGAAGGCATCACATAAACGAATCACATATAAGGTGGTGGTGCTTGAGGGGGGGGATGATAGAACTTCACGTGATGACATCGTGCACGTATTTATTGCAAGCACCACCCTGTATCACATGGAGGGAGGTTGAGCATTCAAAGATTGCACAAGCCTGCTGCCTAAATCATAGGCGATGATTGAGAGATCAAGCTCTATAAGAGCATGTATACATTCTACGTAAAATATGAAAAACTCTGAACTCTATATTTCGTATTCTGGTTTATGCTGTGAATTGTATCAGTATCAACCTGTGTGATTCAAGCAATCCGATTCGATTCTGTACCGATTAATGCGTGTATGTCTATCCCGGAACCTTGATATAGAAACCACGAACTATGTCGCTCATGATTTCGTCGAGTCAGTGGACTTCGAGGAAGCCAGTAGCAGTGCTCTCGGAGTTGACGAGCATTCTGAGGATTCTAGCTCTCTTCCCCGTGTTTTCCTGCAACCACGTCAGGTTGTATCCCCATTGCACCTCCGTACCCTTCGCCAATCGTCTTTCATCAGTTACCCGTCATGTTAACACTCGTCACCCAATGATGACGGTCAAGTGCCCCAAGTTCTCTGACTTCCCCGAAGAGGATGCCGATGTGCACATGATGTTGTTTGAAAGTGCGTGGTAGGCTAATATTCCAGTGGTGCAGCAAACAAGACCCGTCAAAATGGTGACATTCCTAGCTTCGCTCTGCAAAAGAGCTATGATTTGGACTGCGCAGTACGCCATCACCCTGTTCCCAGACTTTGATACCCTTCGTGCGGCCTTTCTACTTGGCTACCGCATAGAAAAGACAGCGGTCCAGGACGCATGGGCCACCGAGATCTGACATTGGACAACTACGTTGCCAAGTTTTGCGCCCTTGATAGTCGCCTACCACAAGCACAATGCCCCACCCCGAAAGTCTTAAATTCATACTTCTTGCATGAAAATTGAAACAAGCAATTGCCTCTTCAGATATGGCACCATTGAACTTCGACCAACTTGTCAAACGATGCTTGCCGTGCCGAACGAATGCTGATCCACACAAAGCATGAACCATCAACCCAACGAGCTAACCACAGCTGCGGTATAGACTCTAATGATAGTAGCAGAGAAGAGAGAGCCTGTGAACGTCATGAGAGCAGAAGATTTCTCAAGCCAGATCATTTGTTATTATTGTGATGTGCTTGGCCATTGAAAGAGCGAGTGCGAGCTGTTCAAGAGACACCAGGTCGAAAGAGCCGTGTTGCTTGCCCACATTCCCACGGCTGCGCCTGTGACACCACACATTCACAAAGTACATATTGTTGAGCTTGATGATCTGGAAGCTCCAACTGTTGACACTGGTGTCGTCACCATTGTGGTGACAAGGGCGATGAAGATTGTATCGGGTCCCGCATTGTAGTCTAGCCGACTAGACAAGAAAAGCGAGGAGCCAATAAATTGGCAAGAATAAGCAAATGCTCATGACACGGTGACGGAGTCCAGTGGGTCCAATGGCTGGTGTGAAGGTTCGGACGGAAACAATTTTGGAAGTGAACGATAAACTCCCCCAGATCGGGTTGAGTATGCCCCAAAAAGTGCCGAAAATTCCCAGTAAGGTTGAGCAAGTGTTGTTCGAGGATGAATTCGACATATGGAGTGTGTTGAAGGACATGCAAATCAATATGTCCGTAAACCGACAATTGGATCTGGTTCCAACTTTCGCCAGCTCGGTGTTCCGACCGATCCAGTGGTACCAGTTCAGCCAGTATACATCATAGGACCATCCATAACCAGTCCGATGGTCCGTGCGGCCTAAGCCAGATGGGATAATTATATCTTGGGAATGCAAGCTTTCATCTCTTCCTAATGTTTGAGTTGTACTTTGTAATGCTCCTTGTGAATGGAATCCCGCTTTATGACAATTCCACAACCAGAACCACCGATTTATGACGAGAATGTGGCAGAGATCACAGTGACGCTGAAGGGCCACGCAATTCTGGGTGCATTGCTCGATGGCGTTTCAGGAGTTGTCAGCACATGTCATTGGATATAATATTGACTAGGATTTTCTCCATATGGGAGCTAGCGCCATGTGCAGTAAGGATGGTGGATCAATGGCATGTACATCCGATGGGCCTCCTTCGCACTGTTCCGGTGAACCTCATATTTATGGTTGCCATTGTCATCCTTTGTTTGGAAAACATCAATAGTGCCTACCCCATATTGCTTACAACCGAACCACGATCCGGTAGGGCAAGAAAAAGGTAAATGTATCCATAAAAGCTTGGAGGCCGATTCACACACGTGTCCACCCACAAGTACTTGAAGAAGTCAACATGACGGAAGGACTTGATGATGACTAAGAGAAGGAATTACTTCGGAACAACCCTGATCTTGTGACTCTTCGAGGTGGATGTAGTCTCCATCCTTGACAAGTACCATTTTCCTCAGGATTAGTGCTAGACGATGATCTGCTAATCGAGGATGATCTGGACCCTTTACCGAAAGCAACCAACGATACCCTGGCCATATCCTACAGCTCATTTAGGCATAACAAGATTTTGAAAGGGAGATGCAACACTCGAAACGAGTGACGCCGCACACAAAGAATGACTAGTGGATGTCCACGTTAGCAATAGACTCAGTTCAGGGTTCCATATGAAACTAAAAGTGTTAACCGATCCAACCACTGCAATTGGGTAGTGTTCCGGTGACACCGATAGGTCTAACCATTGGAGTCACTTGATCCAAACCCACCTTTACGGTGCAGTCAAGAGGGCGGTCTTTGTTCAATACGGCAGCGCCCCTAGTTATTATAGTCGTTTCAAGATAGGGCAGTTAGTTCAAACCCCACGGCACCTTACGGTGGGTAGTAGACTTTATAAGGGGTACCTTGCCCCTCTTTGTAAGTTGTTGATTCCACACTTTTGAAATACAAGTGACCTTGCTCAATCAGACCCATCAATTGAGTCGTAGCACTCCACGAGTTGCTTTGAGCACTGTTTTCTTCAACTTCTCCATTTTGGCTTCCAACCTTGTCTTTATTTTTTTTACTTTTTTTTTCAAAGAAAGGAGCCTTCTATTAATGCTTGAAAGAAAACCTCATACAAAACGAAGGTGCTGAGTATGGAAAAAACTGAAAAAGGTTGAAAGAAGAAACCAGCCTATTCTAGAGAAACCTAGCTCACTGCCTAGGGAATCTCTAGTACAAGGGCTAACAGCCAAGTAGGGGGGCTATACAACCAGCGAATCCCTCACGGAGTGAATGTTTAAAAAACTCCTACAGGCCAAGCCTTGCACAAACGTACATGCCTCTCGATAGTCGCCCTAGAGCTTGGAGTCCCACGCTCCCAGGTGGACCGTAGAGTGTAAATGATATCATGCCAGATGACAACTAGGGTAGCCGAGGGTGGAACCGGGTGATCACCCATCACGAGACGACAACGAGCCACTTAAATGTTCCAAGCCGTGATGCTAGCTACCACCTCCCAAACACTGTCCTCCCTAGGAGAAGGAGGAGCTAGGCTGTCAAGAGGGACTGCCTCATGGAGTGCTATCCTCTGGATGCTCTGACCCTGTATCCAGTAGGCTGGGGAGATCTCATCAATCTGAAACGCTCTTTTGTCAACCAAGCCACCATCCTCTAGGTGTAATCTCTCTGAAGACTCTGCATACATGTCATGATCCTGAGGGCTCCCATCCAAATCCTCACTGTGCTATGACAGCTCCACAGGCAATGTGCGATAGTCTCTAGGACACCATCGGAGCAACAATGGCACTGCCCCTCCACTTGCATCTGTTCCAACCATGGTCCGATGGGCAAGCCTCCGTGGGTGGCTAGCCAGAAGAAGTATGAAATCTTCCTCGGTCACAAACTGGACCACAACCACGTCCAAAACCTGGAGTGAACATCCCGAGGTACTCTCTAGGTCACCCAATGCCTCTCCCTCGAGGGGGTCCACCTCGACGAGTCCACCATCTAAAGCCTCCTGCCAATCCATGTGGTGTAGGAAAAGAAGGGAACCTCATCCACCTGCTCGGCTAGGCCACCTCTGGAGGGCCAAAACCACTCTCCCAGATCCCATTGGACCTCCCTCAGGGGTCTACCCTCCCATAGCCAAAGGCGCCATCTAGGGGCGTCCTGCTCTGAGATATTGGGAGGGTCACTGTGCCACTCGTTCCCCAAACGTCCCACCACTATGATCATCTACCAGTGAATCCCATCAAGACTCCCATCCATCTTGGGGTCGCTTCTAGTGAGGGGCTGAAGGAGGCCTCCAGGTCCTACATGGAAGAAGCCGGGGTGCATGCTGTCGTGCTGCATCAATATCATCAAGGGAACACCAGTACGGGAAAACTACTCCAACCATTTGCTGTCTCTCCAAATGCGAAGTCCTTCCCACCAAGACTCAGGAATGGCTAAGTCAATCTCATCCATCCGCTGCCGTGCCCCTCGCAGATGCGCTAGGGCGTCAAGCCTCGCCTCTGCCTCCATGGGTAATCTACTCCAATGGCCAAAGGACCCTGCTGGACCACTGTGTCCCACTAAGCCCAACCAATGTGAGTCCACTGTCCTAGCATACGTCCCTCCTGATCTCTAATCTCTGGGTGCTACATGAGGGGCTGGCGCTCAAACTCCTCTCTACATCTGGACGGAGCACGAATGAGACCCCCTGCTAGTCTCTGCCAGACCCTGTGAAGGCTCCTCATGAAGAGGGAACCCTTCCCCATAGGGGGGGCCTCTGAGAAGATCCATCTATGTGAAGGCTGCCACTATCTCCAAGTGCGTGGGGTGTTCCTTAGAAGCCCTTGCTATAAGAGGAGCTTCCAAGGCTCTGCGGGGTGAGGCCACGAACCACCAACTTGCCCAAAAAGGCTCTGCTCTGCATCTCCGGATCAATGATACCCAAGCCTCCCAGTGCTTGTGGCATGATCACCGTCTGCCAAGCTACTCAAGCTCTAGTGTTCCTTGTACTGTCTGAACCTGCCCAAAGGAAGTTCCGTACCAACCGTTGGAGCTGCCCAATGCATCCTCTGTGAAAGCACCAACAGGAGGCGATATACTAGGCCGTGGCAAGAAGGACCTGGTTTACCACTAAGGCGCGACTTGCTAGGGAGAGTTTGGCCGAGCTCTAGTAGAGAAGCTTTCGCCGAACACTCTCAAGGACCGAGGCAATTTGTTGCTCTGCTGTAATGTCAATACCAACTTGGCATCCGAGGTATCTTTGCTGTCAGGCCCCGCGGTATCCATCTAAAGCCAAAGTCACTCATGGATCTCCTATGTCTCCTCAAGGCGTGTGAAGCTCTCTATGGATTTTGTCTAGTTGATCCGTGCACTCGAGGCCTCACAATAAATAGCCAGGGCACCCTGGCTCTCTCTAGACTCGCTGTGGTGCCCTCAACATACAAGGCTGTGTAGTTTGCAAACTTCGAGTCAAGTACCTCCTCCTTCTGTCTGATTGGGAGCCTCAGCACTGTGAGACCCGCCCCATCTATGATCTGAAGTAGTAGCCCAAAGCCTCTACCACAAACAGGAAGAAGAAGGGAGCGAGTGGGTAGCCCTAGCGGACCAAGCGAGAGAGAGGAAAGGCCTTGCCCGTGTGTCCTCCTATAAGCATTTGACTAGACCTCCCTACATATAGCGCTGAAACTCCTCCGACCCATCTGTCTGAGAAACCCAATCTCCGCATAGTGCTCTCCAGGAAGGACCACGCCACCTTGTAGTAGACCTTCTCAAAGTCCAAGAGACGGCCAGCGGCTGTGACTCCTCCTTGGACCAATCCACTGCCTCCCAAAATGTGAAGATGTTGTCCAAGATGCTACACTCCTGGACGAACTTAGTCTATGTGTCATGGATGATGTCGGTAAGATGGGGCCATAACCACAAACTCAAGACCTTGGCTATGTAGTATCAACTAGAGTGATCGGTCTCCATTGTCGGATGTTTGACCTATCTCCTCATTTCGGGATCAAACAAATCCACCCCCTGCTCAAGGATTGAGGGAGAAAGCCTGTGTCAAATATCTCCTAGCAAGCTAAATGGAAATGGGTGGAGATAATCTCCTAGAAGTTCTAGAAGAAGGCTAGAGTCAAGCCATCCTCACTCAGGCACTTCTGGGTCGGGAGAGCTTCCCAGAGCTGCTCATCTATGAAAGGCTCCTCAAGTCTGTTGCATAAATCCTACGAGACTACTATCAAAACGTGATCCCAGACTACATCCTGGGCCACAAGACCAGCTTGGGTCATCCTCTCCGTCAGGTCTAGAATCTCCTGCGGGTCAATGTGCACGATGCCCTGCAAATCTCGGAGACGCTGCAGCAACTGTGTGCTTGCCGATCGGGGCCGAGTGGTATGAAAGAACTGCTTCCTGCCATACCCACTAGGCCCAGGAGGAGTGGTAGGAGAACTCAGCCCACTGAATCTCCATGTCCTGAAGCTCCAGGTGAGCCCTCTTGAATTTGTTGCTAAGCCACTAAGAACCTGGGTCCTACTCCCTGAGCCACTCGATGGAGGCAAGGTCTCTCCTGAAAGCCCACTCACACTCCTGAAGGGTCCTCCTCCGCCTAAGGGCGTGAGCCTACAGCTCCTTGTTGCTCCTCTGAATCGCATCAGCCACCCATTCAGCCCAGCCCTCGCACGGTGTCATCTCTGACTACTCCCAAATCCCTGCCATGACCTGCTGGATCTCCTCGTCCTATAGGAGGTCCTCTGGAATGCGGACCCCCTTCTGGGGGAGACCCTTGTGGGCTAATCCAAGTGAAGTACTACTGGAGAGTGGTCTAACATCGTACCTGCCAGAATCTCGATAGAGTTGCCTCTGTGTAGTGCCTAGTCCCCAACAAAGTTTTGATCTAGTCTCTCAAGCAATCCATCATGTCTCCTCTGTCCAAAAGAGAAGAGGAGGCTGCCAGGTGTCCTACTGAAATCTGGCTCTCGCCATGGGTCTTTGCCACCACTGATCATGAAAATGAACTGCTCCCAGGTGCTACGCTCTGCTGTTGGCATCTCAGAGAAAGAGGCGCCACCCTGCTTGTCTTCCCCGAAATCCAAGTTGTTGAAGTCCTCTCCAACAATCCAGAGTCAACATCCGGAAGACACTCTGACAGCCTCCTCCAAAAGGCTGGGTAGTGTTGTCTGCACGCTGGGGCATACACGTTCAGGATCCCAATCTTGAACTCTCCCGTCCGAACTCCCATCCAAACTACCCGTCCTGGAATGAGCTCGCCTTGATCGTAAACCTCTGGAGCCAAAGACTGTGAGATTGAGATGCAGACCCCCCCACTCCGTCCTACTACAGGGGACCACTCCTTTGGACCTCTCCCTGGGAGAAGGTGATGGTGTCGTCTGATGTCTGCGGCTGAAAACATGTGCACTTGAATCAAAAGGATGCCCACTACCTGCCCTACCATTGCCCTCTGCAACTCTTGCTGGAGTATCAGGTACTGTGGCTGGCTACGAACATGGTCGTGGAGCCCCTGCACGTTCTAACTCACAATGGTCCAGCTCATGAGGATGGGGTTGTCGAGAACAAGGCTCTCCTGTGAGTGGGTGCGTGTTCCAGAAAGATTACCTTGTGTGAATTTGTTAGGGGTTTGGAGGGCGAATAGTCCGTGTCTGTGCGGCGACGTACTAGGGTGGATACCAGTTTGATACCGATCTTCCATGCCCACTTCGTCATGAAGGAGACCCTCACCCCGAATAGCTCCGCACACTTCTGGAGGGGCCAGAAGTATGCCTGCTCCACCTTTGCCTCCAGCGGCAATCTGATAACTCCTACCACCAAACCTCACACCGGCTCCTCACACGTGAAGCACAGCTGAAAGTTCACCTCCGCACCATGGGTGTGCCAAAGGTCCAGTCCCTTTGGCCCCATCCACTCATCCATCATGTGTGATATCTGATCTCCTATAATAGCATCGAACACCTCTAGGGACCACTTCTCCAACCTTGTGGAGGCAAACTCGAATCTCCAAATGGGGTGTGTCTGAGATCCCACTTCATTGATCAAACCCCCCTTTCGGGGCTGCAGGACCATGAGCGTTACCTCCAATGGTAGAGGATATGAGTTTAGAATCTCCAGAAGTCCTGCGGTAAGGGACGCCCAAGCTCGAGGTTGGGAGCTACTGACCGGGAGGACAAGCCCTGTTCCTCAGGATCTCTCCCTGAATGGACCGGCTGCTATGATGAGGACGCGGAAGGGGGCATCATCTTTCCCTTGCCTGCTAGGAGGGGTGTCAAGGCGGAAGAACCTGTTGCGAAGGTGGAGAGGGGGGCGGTAGGGGAGGGGGGGTATGGACGCGGGGGGCGGAGGGGGGGGTAGGTGGTGAGAGTGATTAGAGTAGGGGGGCTGGGGGGGGGGAGGGGCCGGGGGGAACCCTAGAGGGGGAGGGGGAGGGGGAGGTGGAGAGGAAGAGGAGGAGGGGCTTGGAGGGGGAGGGGGAGGGAGAGGGGAAGGGGGAGGAGGAGGGATAAGGATGACCTCATACCTCCCCTGCTGAGATTAGCCTCGCTGGGGTTCTAGATCCGCTCCTTCACAGTTGCTGTCAGGCTAACGTCCGCGGATTTCGCCAGCGTTGCATCTGGAGTGCATGGGGCATCAACTGTGGGAGGGACTTTGGGCTCTCAACCACCAGTTTGATCTTGGGGACTCATCTGCTACCACCGCTGTGGAGGAATCTGGCGGAGACTCGAGCATCGTGCCAAATGCCCGACCAATGGAGGGGAGGATGGCTCTGTACTCCTTTGGGAGCCCTGGGAAGCGAGGAACATGGTGTGTCCATGTCCTCCATTGTAAAGCCATGAAGCCATGGTACCACAGAAAGAGGTACACCAGATGCGAGCCAAGTAGGATGGGGCTCTGCTCCGCCAGTGTTAAGGCTGTATCGGGGGAGCTCAGCTAGATGAGGAAAACACCTCTCCCATAGATGGTGACCTGCTAAATGTGGTTGCCCTCTAGTGCTAAGCTCGCCTGGATCCACTCTCGCACCTGTCGCCTTGTGGGTGTGAGGCCCACAGTTCTGCCCACAATCGCCTTGTCTTGAAGAGATTGAAGTTCTTGCTGAACTTGTTTTTTGTTGGCTAGAGAAAGAAGGACTTTAACGGTTGTGGGATTCGAGGGTGCTACCATAGAGCCCCTTTGGCCAGACCAAAGGTCGCCATCAAGATCCTCTTCCTTCTGACAAACACGAATGCTCCTACTACTGGTGAAGAAAGGAGGGAAAGGGGGAGGTGGGGCAACGGGGAGGGGGGGAATGGACAATGCGGGTGGGCGGAGGTGAAGAAGGTGGAAGAAAGGGAGAAGCGGAGGGGGGGGGATAATGAAGAAGCAGCGGGGGGTTAGGAAGAGGGGGAAGGGGAAGAAAGCCTGAGGGGGCAGAGAGGAGGCGGGAGGGGGTGAAAAAAGGGGGGGAGGCGGGGGTGAAGGAGTGAAGGGGCGGGAGGGCGAAGAAGAGAAGGCGGGGGAGAGGAGGAGATGAGCAGGGAGCGAGGGCGGAAGGGGAGGTGAGTGGGGAAGCGGAGGGCGGAAGGGGAGGCAAGGCAAGAGAGGCATCGGGAGGGGAGCGGAGAGGCAGCTGATTATACCACCCACCTAGTGTCTATTCCACCTCCCCGGGTGACCACAACTGTGATGACTAGTGCAAGGCTGATCCCCAAGCTTAGTAACCCCATCAAGGCACTATTTAGACATCATCATGACGTCCGCCACCATTGCCAGGTCGGACAAGAATCAAGAGGCGTAGTTGCCATCACTATGCCTCCACTCACTTGGCCATACTAGTGGAGTTCCCCTGTCTTCCCCTAATCAAAAACGCTGAGGTGGCTCG
The DNA here is from genome assembly GCF_047967505.1 of Dipteris shenzhenensis. NCBI lineage: Eukaryota > Viridiplantae > Streptophyta > Polypodiopsida > Gleicheniales > Dipteridaceae > Dipteris > Dipteris shenzhenensis. The sequence continues at coordinate 24,111,686 of NC_141622.1, read as the reverse complement.
CTACTGTGGCAAGTAGGACCTCACAAAATACCTGGGAATCTACCAGACAGAGCGTCTTGTCCAGGAGCTTGCACAGGCCAACAGCATGCTGCAATGGTAGGAGCAAGAGATGGCAGGACTATGATAGGATTTCAGCACCAAGGTCTCCTAGCTATCACAGGAGGTGGAAAGCCTCAAGCACACACAGTAGGAGGCCAAGGAGGAGCACGTTCGAATGATGGAAAGTCTTCGCCAGCAACATGCAGACATGATAACTCGAGTCCTGCTTTGGGATGCGCAGCTCCGCACCGCCTAGAACTAGATCAAAAGCGCAATCCCCATGGACGATGATACACTGACGGAGCAAATCTCTACACAAAGGCTCAACCACCACCAATTTTTGAAGCTTTTTAGAAAAAATTACACTTGGTACCTTTTGTTATGTGATTATGATGTCCCTGTACTATCGTACATTGCTATATTCAGCACAAATGAGCATGTGCAACCTTGATTTAGGGGCTTAGCACATGGGAAGAAATAGGATGGGAATGGGAAAAGGTGATCCCAAGTGGTCTCATGCATATTTCTATCCTATTACCATCCCACCATGTGCTAACAAAAAAAGAACTAGGGAGAGGATTAGGAGGAAGAGGACACATGGCATCATATCATGTGTTTAATAGGTGGGGACCTTGTGGGGACAAGGACACATGTCATCCTTCCATGTTTTTGAATCCCTAAAAAAGGGGAACCCATTTTGGCTGCCAGGTCTAGAGGCCATGGTTTAGGATGGGAGAAAAAGTGGCTACTCCCATTCTAAATCCATCCTAGACCACTTGGTGTAGGATGGGAGTAATGATGACAAAAAAATTCCCATCCTAAACCCATGCTACCCCATCCATGTGCTAAGGCCCTTAGCTTCTAGATATTTGTGTGACATTTCCAAGATATGAAAGATGATTTGTTGCCACATTCCATTGTTTGAGCATTTGAAGGCAAGCACTCGTCACGGCAGAGTAGGACCAGCAGTGGAGACAACACAACGAGCACCTACAACTCATCCTGGCATCCGGCTCAAACAGATGGCTGTCCTCAGGCAAGACAAGTCGGAGCTAGATGTCAATGCACCCGGTGCTTCCCCTCTCCAACCACAAGGGCAAATAGCCATAATCGGGTTCGCCGACCAGTCTTCTGCACACGGCCAAGAGACAATGCCTATGCCAGAAGCAGGCCGCCCTAAGGGAAAAGCCCCCCTAACGATAGAGCCTCCGCGAATGGATGGCCTTCTCCAACTTGCTCGATTGGCTGAAGAAGTAGAGTCCCTTGACTTTGGCGCCTGCAGGAAGACATCATGGCCTAGTCCCCTTGACGCCTGCAGGAAGACATCATGGCCCTGCAATGCAACTGGGAGGACGCCAAGGACCAACTCAAGGAAGTCAACCTGCATGTCAATCTCAAATGTAAGAGTTGGACGGAGCACGAGTATGAGCTCAAGCAACAGATCAAAAGATCAAACGCTCCAGTAAAGCGTAGAAGAAGAGAGCATAGATGCGGAGCCAAGGGAACCCGGATCCTCCAAGAGAGATATCGACACATGAGTTGCCTCTGGAGTCTGGCTAGCAAGAACCACAGAAGCGAGTGTAGCAGATTCCTCCCTCCAAGTCGGTTTCGTAGCAAGTGAAAAAGGAGCATAGTAGAATGGCAGCGATGGTCCGCATCGTGCGGCGAACAGACAACAACGACCTCCTGCTCGAGAAGCAACAACTCCAGCAGAACCTTAGCATTGCTTGGGAGCAATTGATATTCAATCGGTAGATTTTTTATGATGCCTACATCGGCATCCAGTGACTTGCTCAGTTGGTGGCCAACTCGTAGACTTTTGAACCCCCATGGTATCCGGTGCTCTCTAGATTCTCCTTTTGATACACACGTGCAATCGAGCCGCTCTTCCCCAGCTCGCGCCATCGCCTCCACGAGCAGCACCGAATCCTCTAGCTGTTGCGCCTTGCCAGTAGGTGCCTCCACCACATGATCAGCAGCCTGCTGCACCGGCAGCCCAACCAACTGCGGAGATTACTGGATGATACGCAGTCTTTGACGCAGCGGGTGTTGCAGTTTCTCCAGCTACATGTAGCTTATATTGTTCGCCCCGTTAAAGATTCAAGTGTTCTTGTTTCATCTTTGGATGCTAGCTTGAGTACTAGTTAGGGCCCCCTTAGGTTGCCTTGCTGCTCGGCAAGCTCCGGAGTAGTGCGAAGGAGCATGCCATGGTAGTGCAATGTGGAAACGGCCTTATAATAGTATGCAGGAATGGTGCGACGGAGCATCACCTTCTGAGTCATTAGGAGAACGATGAGAGGGCCTTCTTGAGAGGGTCTTCTTCTGAGTCATTAGGAGAACGATTATCTTAGTTTGAAGAACATGTGTTGGCTTGGGAAAGTGGATTGCCCTTTTCTTTGCCCAAATCGTCTCTTTGATTCACACTACTCTTCATTGGTGGCTTTGGCTTCACTTCTCGTTATTGAAACCCTTCGTTCAAAAGGTTCACATCATTGTGGGAAGGGGTTTCTATGCTAGGAGTGTGTTTTGTTATGACATTGAATTATATTCAGTAGACCTATAATAGTGTGTGGACCTTGTAGTCCTAATCATTTCAGTTTTTTTCATATTTTTGTGAAGGAACTTTTTTGAGCATCTTATTTGTTGCTTTGTCTTGACGATTAGTATGTTTTCAATTTATTATGGTAGATTAGGAGTTCCTTAATCATGATTTCAATCACCACTTTATGAATTGAATCCCTTGTCTGACATGATGATTGGTTGCAGCTACTTCCACATCAACGTCTTTGATTTTTGATTGTTTGACACGATGTGCTAATGCATTCTAAGATTCTTTCAAGGTGTTATGCTTTGATGGCACAAACATTTGTGATGTTCAGCATAAGTCAACATAGCACACAACCTCGACATGTTCTTTTGCTTGATCAATCGCATGCTCCTTATGTCATAGCGCCATTGCTTTCATCAAGCAAGAGTAAACTTACAATCATTGGAGAATAAATAGTTGCAGCATCACCTTATCTAGTAGCTAGAGAAATTTTGCAATCATCTATGACTCCCAATACCCACACAAGAAGTACAACCTCTAATCTATCATAAGGAAGGTCTATAGGATGAGAAAAGAAAATACAAAAGAAGGCAACATATAGAAAAATGCCTCCTTTGGTCCTAGTCAAGCAAGATGCAACACCAACAATGCTTCTAATGGTCGATGACAATTAACAAATGATGGCGTGCAACAAAACAAACCAAGACAAAAGTCTGTCAATCTGTTTCAAGCCTTGTACCCAAAAAGAATAGAAGATTGCTCTAGATTCGCATGTGCTTGTTGTGGCACTCTCACTTTCTAAATGTTATAATGAAGTACTTCTTGGTCCAGAACAAATTAACAACTCATAGCATGCCATTGAACCATAAAGTACTGTGCTCTTTGTGCTTAAAATAATCGTGCAAGAACAAGCTCATTGTTTTTTGTTCTAAGAACATGTCCCTTTTGCCAACATGCACATTCAAATGCATGCTAAATGCAATTGAGGCTCAATTGGTCTCAATTAGAATACCTTTCATAAAAACTGTGAACTATCTATCCTTTGATGGACAGTGTAGGCTATGAGGTAGTGTCATTAACTTTTTTGTCGATGTTGACAGTGCACAACAAGTTCTTCCTTGCTCGTTGAGTGATAATGCAACAGTTATGGGTGCATCAAAAGAAGACTTCGATGCATGCACAATTACATGAGCGACCTTGTGTAGCTAACTTTGACACTCCATGCTTTTAAGGAATTGTTACAAAGTCCAATGCACAAAGAAAACAATGTGAGGTTGGACCCACTTTGGTCATAGCACATAGCAATGTCGCAGGCATCACTAGACACACAACATCTCGAAGAACTACAACATTAGGAATATGACCCGAAGATGAGCTACCAACTGATAGTCTATGGTATGGCATTTACAGCAGCCAACAAGTTATTGACTTTGAAGACAAGACAATTGTGCTTGCTCCTTCTGATAGACTCTCACCCCTCAGTATTGACAAATTTTGTGAAGATCTTGCATTTACCACTCTGATTTTTGGGCACAAAAGTGTGCACAACATACCAGAACACACCCCCTACCAAGATGTTGCAAGATGGGAGATCACAAACAAAGACAATTGATTTGCTCTATCCATAGAGAATTTTTTTTCAAGACAATGAAAACATTAGTTCGCGAAGTCCTGTCATCAAGTTGGGTCTGCAAGACAAAATAACAATTGAAAGGCGAACCCTAGAAGCCAAAGATGCTTTGGCTGACACAAACATCGAAAAACTCTTGCAGTCAAACATTGGTTTCTATGACTTCATGTGCCTCTAAACGTCATCAAACTACAAGACAAGCTGAAAAGGAATCTTTTCGCCATGGTTAGACAATTAGGGCCACCTTCTTTGTTTGTTACATTCTTAGCAATAGAGAAACTCTGGGAGCCTTTACTAAAGTGCTTATTGAAGTTTGTTCCACATTTGTTGTTCTTGTTTGTTGTGTTAGTCCAAATATGGTCAAGGGTTGATCTATGGATTGTGGTGGGCATGTTAATGAGTTGTTGCATGTTGTGATGACACATGACTTCATGCAATTGTGACATGCCTGGGATTGTCTTGCGCCTAAAATGCAAGTTTGAGTGCTTGGTACTATTGAGTAGTTTTGTGCTTGCCCTTGGTGATTTGTATACCTTAAGAATTGCGTGGTTAAGGATTCAAATATCATTAGCAAGCACTCAATGCCTTCGATGAAGTTGCATCATGTGGTACTAAGTTGAAGCTCTTTTTTGTAATATATGGCGAGGCCTTATCCTTAGTTGCCTGAAATGTAGGTGAACTCAAGATGATTCATTAGTTTCTTAGAGGAAAGTATTATTGCTACTAGGATGCTTTTGCTTGAGAGTATGTTTAGCCAATGGAAGTGGAATGACCTTGTATTTAGCGACTACAATGTCGTTGCATGGGCGAAGTCAATTTGATCTAGTTTCCCAATGCATGTGGATCAAAGGCGGGTTGTTCCTTCAAGAACTATTGGGTCCACTTTAATTCGAGTGTGTTGAGGATAAAAGCGGAGTGGGGTCATGGACTCAAGAGACTGCTATGTAAATAAGGCCATTCGACTTGATGTTGATGGGTTCGAAAGCTAAGGAATCCATAAATAGCCCTTGTGCTCTGCGAATTGTTTGTGCTGCGGCTAGTTGAATATGGAACTGGGTGTGTGTTCTGGTGTTGAGGTGATTTTTACCTAAGTGGAATTCTTTGATATTTGTTGGCTTGCCCCTAGGGTAGGACTTAGTAGAGGCTTGGGGTTGAAAGGGAAAAATGTCCCTCAAATTTTGATGAAAATTCAATAAAATAGATTTTTTTTTTGGCATCCATTGATTGGAAGAGCATGTGAGAATCCCCTGAAATTCTCCACCTTTCTCTCTCTCTCTCTCTCTTCTTCATCCCAATCCTCCACTTTTTGCTCCCTCCTCTCTCTCTCTCTCTCTCTCTCTCTTCATCTTCTTCTCCTTCTCTCTCTCCCCCGTCTTCTTCTCTTTCTCTCTCTTCCCCTCTTAACTTCCAATTCATCCCCTTTTCCGCTCACCATCTAGGGCAGGCCACATGAATGAAATTCACCTTGTTAAGATTGGGATCCATGTGGGCACAATTTCTTGATCATAGAGGAATGTGTTTGTTGTGCAAGTTGCTGCGCCTGTTTTAGCATTGTAAAATTCAATCCATACGGCAACACTATAATGAGACAGGGAGGCCTTATGAATAAAGTTCATCTTGTAATCGGAATGGTTGGGGGGGGCTGGAAAGTGCCAAGAATCCAAGAGTGGTTGGCGGTTGTCGCTAGCCAGGTTTCGGGTACGTTCCAGCCCGAAACCCCTGACTCCGAATTATTCCCCACATGGAGGGCTAGAGCGAGGCGGGTGACATGGCACGGCACATCCATGACATGGCAAAAATAATTGCCACATGGCGGAGCTGACTCGCCAAGTAGTGACGTGGAGGTGGAAATCTACGTGGCGCACCACCTCATTTTCTTTTCTTCACGACTTTTCGATCGTCTACGAAGCTTCAGCATTTTCTTTCTGCCTCGAGGTCGCATCTTCATCGCCATGGTAAGTGATCCCTTCACAATCCTTTCAAGGGAATTAGATATAGAACCTCACGATCGTTTGGGGTGCCATTTCAATTTGCTCCGCCTCTTCCCCAGTTTCCCGTCCAATGCTGCCAAAATGTGACAAGCCAGTTAACTTTGTTATCAGCGTTCTCCGTTCCTCTACAATCTACATTAGTGAATGAAGCTGTGCAATGAGCCGTGCAGTCTCTTGCGATCCTTCCATTGCATATGTTTTGTGTCATTTGTTGGAAATTTTTGTAGATTCATCTGCTGCGATTAATTGCACATAGGATTCATATTGAAAGTCGATTTTGATATGTCACAAAGTTTTCACAAACCTCATAAAAGATTGATAATAAAATTTGGCACCTGCACTTTATATATGAGTGTTGAAACACTGTTTTTTCCCTTTCTTTATCAAGCATATGTTTCTTGAAATAATGTTGATGCTCTGTTTACAGATCCATTTTGTATTGCTGATCAGCCGGCAAGGCAAAGTGCGTCTAACCAAGTGGTACTCTCCATACACCCAGAAGGAGAGGAATAAGGTATGACATACACAACATTTCCCGGTATGTACTGGAGCTTTTTAAAGCAGCCCTATATAGATCTCTGTGAGTCCTATGGGCAGTTGGTAGCCCTTGATAACCATATATGGAGCGTAATTCCAGGTGCTTATTCATAAATACGCACTAATGCTGCTTCTGTAGGTGATACGAGAGCTTAGCGGATTGATTCTATCAAGGGGCCCAAAGCTTTGCAACTTTGTGGAATGGCAAGGTTTCAAGGTTGTATATAAACGGTAAGGGTTAGGCCGCTGTTCGGAAACCTTATCCTTTTCAGAAGTCAAGTGTGGCAGGCCTAAGTGTATTTCATGCTGTTTTAACTTCTTCATTTTGTGTTCTTCAAATGGAGAGGCCTACTTACCACTGACCACTGCGACTAGGTGTGTTTCTTGGCTAGTAAAAGGGGAAATTGCAGCGGCACTGTTATCTCTAGAAAGATTGACAGATTTTAATGAATCTATGAGTTCTAAAGTCAAAGATGCATAATCTACAGCTGAATTTAAATTTGTCTCCCGCTCAAACCTCGCTCAGATGGCATAATTGGCATATCTGTTCCTCCGTGTTTATCTAATCGCTGTGCGGCCTAGAGGTCTTCCAGTCTCAATTGGAAGCTGGGGGGGGGAGGGGGGGAGATGCTACTGCCCAAGGCAAATGTGTGGAGCATGTGATGGTTTCTGAGGGATCTTGGTTGCATGATATGGCCATTGGGACTCCCCAAAGATGGGTGAGTCCATTTTGTCATTTCTAGCAGCAAGAGAACCTCTTTGAACAATGGTTCATATTATGTTTGGAAAGCTTTGTGGCCCCTGGCCTATCCAGACCGTACTGAAATGTAATATCCTCGATCATGAGGCCAACAGTCCCAAACCATGCATCTACTGGGCATACCAATAACCAGATCTCCCCTCCGTGTGCAGATCATGTGAGGAATCAAGTGACAGCCAAGCAAGCTGGGATCTTCTTGAAGTGGAGCTCCCTCTATATATCGCTCTTTGCAAAAGATTGTCATCCAGGAAATTACATTTACCTTATGGGGGTGGCAGCAAAATCTTCTAAACTCACCTGATGTGGCACTGAGTGCGTACTTTTAAGAAGCCTAGAGAACACAAGAACCTGGAGCTCTCAAATTGTGACGAACCTGTGACTTCATCCTGGTTGAAACATTGCCTCTCCAAATAGATAAGGCTTCATATCCCTTACCCAACGACATGCTCTCAGCTGAACTCCTGCTCATTGGAGGCCTCTGAAACTCCTATCTAAACGTAGGTATAAAATGTGACTATCTCTACCACTTTCCATCAAAGGAGAAGAGAAAACCTTTCAATCCTGCATAGGAGGTGTTTAAAACCATTCAGACTTGGACAAGCTCAGTGAGAGTTTTTGTTGCAAGGACTTGCCTCCTTGCTCATCAAAAGCCATGCCTGCCCAACTGCATTTATGCAGGACAGCAGGGCTGCTGAGAAGACTTTGTAAGTACATCATTTTTTGCAACAAAACGGCGATTTCAGAATCAAGAGCATGGGCAGGAACTTACCTGACGTGTAACGATTCTACTTGTGCGTGTTGTTGCAGATGCCTGCCTTGGCTGTACTTTGGCCTTTGAAGCAAGTTCAGGTTAAGGGCGGTGGGCTAATCTTTTGGCTGGCACCACTGCTTCTTTGTCTGGAATTTGGAAAGTGACATTATGCAGTTGACTCTTTCATATAATTATTTTATATCTAAGATGACAGGTTCAACTTGGCAAAGATACAATACGATCCATACTATAGGTATGGAAAAAGAGGTAAGGCAAGAGTTTCAACAAACAGTGCTAAGAGGGATCTGCACATGCCAGTTCAGAAGGGTACACATAGCCTAGCCTAGCTGCCGCATGAGAGCCATCAGTGTCAGTAGGCCAGTTACAGTGTGGGAATCTTTGTATGTTGTCTGGAGGATCCGTCGGTTGCTTGAGGATATAGGATATGTTACGTCCATGACTGGACTAACAAGGGTCTAGGCTTAACTAAAGCCAAGACGAAACTAACCTGGGATTTAGGATTAGATCTAAGGTTAGAGTGAGGTCTAACCGGGGTTTAGGAATAACCTAGGGTTGTGACCAGAGCTAGCATGGATGATGTCTAGATCCTTTGAATTGAGCTGGCTTGCTAAAGGTGTGGCATAGCTGAGCTAAACTTGGCAGAGCGTGGCTGCAAAGTAAAGTATCATTAACATGGGTCCAAGAAGTGCGCTCCTCTGGACGTAGACCTGCTGGCCTGGGAGCAACAGCTAGAGGAAGGGGCATGCGGTAATGGGACACATGTCTGGTCTTCAAGGTTCCCTAGCTCTCTACGGTCGTCTAGACCTCAAGCTCGGGAGTGGCTCAACTTACTGAGCCTACAGTTGGGAGGTGAGCTGCTATGTCCAACCCTTATGGGGTTGTTTACGGGTGCATCCCGTGGTTTGTTTGGACTCTAGCTTGAAGTTGTACCCTACCATAGTTTTATGTTTATTAGACGTGGTTTGGGGTTGTTTCAGAATATGATATTTGCCGACAGTGGCTATGGTGAGGGCTGGTGTCGTCGAGAAGGGAAGTCAGAGTGATAGGACACTATTGGTGCTCAACCTGGTTAGCTTGTCTTAGCCCCTTTCTCCTTCTCTGTGGTCTCTAACAGGTAGCTTGTCACCTAGCAAGTGCCAATCACTCCAAGGGTCTGCCTCCCCAAGTCAGAGTAAGGGGATATCTGCAGTTTGCATGTGTGGTCAACGCGAGGGCGAGTTTGTCCTGTCATGTCCCCTGCGGCCCCGTTTGGTCCAGATCTCCTATGTGGAAGAAGTCTTTGATTTGGTCTCGGTTTTGCACTCAAAGGAGTCGATTTGTATGTCATTGGGCCTCGAGTAAGAAGGTTGCCATGCGCCAGTGATCAAAATGGGCCAAAAAATCTGAGTGTCCAAATCTGCTCTTGAATAGGCATCGGTGCCATCCATTCATTTCATAGTACACAAGGCATCTGAATGCAAAGTGCTCCTGTGACTCAACCTCTTGCATGTCGCATAAAGTGCCCGTCTCAACACGTAGTTGGTGAGAGGACAGTTGGAATTGCCTAATCGAGATCCTCAAGGCATGTGGGAGTATAGCTAAGGGGATCGATAAAACCCTTCTCCAAGATTTGCAAGTGTAGAAAGGTCTTGTACGGGGGAAGCTGTAGGAGCTCTCCTCTCTCATGACATGGTTCACCTCGTGATAGGGGTGTAGAATGGACGGGGCATCACGGTTATACTTTGTATCGGGCATGAGGCCTAAGAGTCTCTTTCACTAAGCTAAGCTCACCTTGGCCGAGTGCAAAGTGTGGAAATGCTAACCGAAAGAGAAAGAGAGAAAGAAACTAAAGCATAATGAGATAGACATGAACAGTGGGTTTATGCTAAGCTACTATCTTCCTTCTTTATGCTTTGGTCTTGGTAATTTCCCGATACCCTTTTACAACTGTTTTTCCTCAATGAACAGGGATGAGGCTACATTTTGAGTTCCATTGAGGGGACAGAGCTGATGGCTGAAGGCTGTGTGTGAGCTGAGGTTAACTGAGGGGAGTCTTTGCCATGGAAGGGAGAAGCTGCTATGGAGACTATTCAGACCAATCTCAAGGCTGATGTATTGCTAGAAAGGTCTATGTAAGGCAGCTGGAGCTTTTGTTGGTTACATTATTGTCCCGATTGTCCTTTTTCCTCCACTACTAGAAGGAGATAGGGAGAGAACACTATCACCTCCTCCCAAAGAGGATAATGTAGATGAGAGTTACACACATATTGAGTGTGATAATCCACATTAAGAATTACCTTCATCTCTCCTTCAAGAATCTCTTGATAGGGAGTTTTCCTTTAGAAACGAAGGGAGAAATGAGTCCATCCAAGAGCAAGGCGCTGAGTTTACGCCTTTGACTCAAAATCCCATACACATGGATTATAATCCAAGTGCAAGAGGGAGAGAGGAGTCCGCCGTTGATAAGCTGGTTTCTCAGCTTAGCCATATGATTGAAGATTCCATTATGACAAAATTAGGGACTTATTTCTTGGGGTCTAGCCCATGTGCAAGCCTAAAAACTCATGCCCTTGTGACATACCCCTCTCTTGAGAAATGGCAAACAACCTCGATTGCATCCAAGTACAATACCTATAGAAAGTGAACTAATAGCAAAGGCATCTACTGCCATCACAAGCATGCGTCAACATAAAATTCCAAACTGTGTTGCATATATGATTCTCAGAACCTAGGATAGCAAACCATAAACACTGCAACAACTCTCTCATAGTGACTAGTACACTGATCATAGAAGTCCGAAGGTAGATATTGTGTCAGCAAGCAGTACCTCGGGTGAAACATACAATGTCACCAAGCGACTTGTAGACATCAAGTTTGTTTGTACTAAAACGGAGGAGGTACTACCGCCCCCTTGAGCATCAGGCAATGCTCCAGACCTACGCTCTGCTGAGCCTGAAGGAGCCACAACCAACGTTGGCTCAAGCTGAAAAGCTTCCAGGTAAAGTTGCAACCACTGGGGTGTATCTGCTAGATCACCTTTTCCAGCCACTTCGTATGCAATGATAAATAATTCCAAAACTTCACCAGATAGTGATGGGAAACTTTACCTTTGACTTTCCTTTCCTTATGTGCCACTATATACAATGGAACTCGGATCTCATCCAGCTCCTCAACCTCTAGTTGCATCTCATAAGGCATATCCTCTAGAACATCTCCATGGAAAGGTTTGAGAAGACACATTTCAAGCATTATGAATCCTCCAAAGATCTAGTAGCTTCAATAAGTAAGCTACATCAGTGACATTCTGACATATGATGCAAATTCCTTACAAGGGCATCCATCCCTTGTCACAAAGCTGGCTAAAGAAAGGCTCAATTGCTTTCACTAAAGTGTCAGTACATCGATGCCTTAACGCTAGGCCTAAACTGCTTGTAACACTTACGTATTTGTTTAAAAATTTTGATCTTTGCTGCCTTGTCACTTATGTAAACTTGTATATGTGTCCCCCTTTGCTGGATATTCCAGACAGCATCTGGATCCCATACTACTTGTGGGATCTTCTCTTTGACGTAGTCGATTTCGTCTTCTATGTATATCCTTGTGACTTGGCAGCCATCTGGTACCCCCACACGTAAGATCAGCTTGTTAGCCTCTTTGGTTTCCTGCTCTTTCACTTAATTGTAGAGGTCAGCTTTGTTGACTTTGCTGTTCACATCTGCTGTCATCTCTTGTTTCATGGATTTTACTCGAGTGGAGAGAGAGAGAGAGAGAGAGAGAGAGAGAGAGAGAGAGAGAGTAATGTCCTCGCGAGGCCTCACGGCCTATGGGACAAAGTACACCAAGAGAAAGCCTCAATGGGCTGAAGCCAGGCGCGCTAGGGCCCTTGGTAAGTGCTATGCTAAGCTAAAGAGCCCAAGCAAAAACTCAAATGCCAACTGAAAGCTGAAATTCAAAAGCCGAAACCTGGCACTGTGGTGGCTCTCCAGTGGGATGTGAAGATTTCCTGGATCTGCGTCTGTCGAGCTGTCTTGTGCAGTGGCGGAGGACTGGTCTCCTTAGTCTCAGGATCTGATGGGCCATGTCAAGGCTCAAGAGTGACGCCTCGTCTCTGGCGGTCTCGTCTAAGGAGAGCTGAGATAGGCTGGACCTTGATCATGTGTGCTATGGTCCCTCTCCGTGTCCTGTGTTCTCTTTGCGTCCCTCATTCGGCAAGTAGAAGGAAGGAGGAGGGAGAGTAGATAGGATTAGATGTCACATCAAAAGTAGTACAATGAGTGGGGGATGTGGACTTATATAGTCCCTCCACATTTCCCTCTAACTCCCACTAGGGTACCTCTAAATTAGCCCCTTTTGTCCCCTTCCATTACAGTACAATGAGTGTGGGATGTGGACTTATATAGTCCCTCCTATTTCCCTCTAACTCCCACTAGGGTACCACTAAATTAGGCCCCTTTCCCCCTTTCATTACAGCCATCCCTTCCCATAGAAAATTTCCCTCAAAACTACATGTTACGGCTGTCACACAACGGTGCTGAGACAGCAAAATGATGCTGAGAAAGATAGGGGTACTCTTGGACAATGCTCTTTGGGTGTCATGATTGTTGATCCTCAGGTAGTCCTTTCCATTTGATGAGGCACTCAGTGTATACCTTGTTGCGATGTACTCTAGCAGCAAACATATCAGCAAAATCTGAGAGCAGCTGCTGCATTTCCATATCCTTCACTTGGGGATATGAGTCAATGGCACATTCAATGCATAAATGGCACTGCTTTCTTGAGTTCTCAGGCCAATTGCCTCACCGAGATGGTCCGCAATTTTGGGGATGTCAAAACCTTGCAATACCACTATTTTTCCCTTATGTGCAAAGTCAACTCTCACCCCATGGTCTATCTCTGTGGGGCAACAAGCCCCACCTTCTGCAAGGTCTTGGTGTTGATGAAACTGTGTGTGCTCCCACTATCCACAAGCATACCTTTGCTTGTCCTTTTCCTTCACGTGCACCAATTCATGTTTCTCTCCTTGTCCTTTTCCTTCACTTTTATCAAGCTTGGAAGCTAGTCCTTCTCCTTCTTTCAAGCCTTCATCTTCCCTTCAAGTTCCTTTACTTCCTGAATCCTTAATTTAATCCATTGCATATGACTTGTCTTATAAGTCATTTTGAACTTGATCAAAGATGTATCTTTCAAGTTTTTGTAATATTTTCATTAATGATAATATAAGCATGTATAATATATATACTTTATTAACCTTGAAAACCGAGCCTCCATTTCCAATGTTTTTTCCGGTGGCGAAACTCCGAAACACCATTTCCCTCCGTTCTTCGTATCACGTTTTTGAAACTCCTAGGAACTATGAAGGGGAAGTAGTCTTCTAGCTTTGTGAGCCATTCTTCCAGCTCATTGGGATTGCACGTGTCCCTTTCAAATGTGTGCACAATAAGCTTATCCTTGACATCTTTTGCTGCATAATCCCGGCTCTAGCCACCCTGACGCTTAAAGGTCAAATGGTGGAATGGCATCTTACCATCAACCTCGGGTTGCTATCCATAGCCAACACTCTGATGAAATGTAGAGGCACCCATCTAAAGCACGGGTTGTGTATGGATGTAAGTAATCATCTGCGGCGCAATGGGAGCATGAACAGCCAGCTGCGGTTTCCCGCCAAATGCATCTCGATCAAGGATTTGCATACCAAAAGGCTGAGGGGCGGATTGCCCTCTTTCGCACTACTTTGGATGGTCATGCGGACAAAAACTCCACGCATGCTGGCTGGTGTGGTGAAAAGACTAATTGTGCCTCCTAGGAGCATCCATCGAATGCACACTAGTGGGTTGGCCCAAGATAGATGCAAAGGTGCAGAGAGCTCCAAAATGTAGGATGGCCTCATGTTCGATAAGAGGGTCGGGGTGCAAAGAATTCGTCCTCAACGCCAAGATAATCCCAAACATGGGAGAAGGCTGCTCCAACTGAAACGGTATGAAGGTTGAAATCCCTTGGTGCGACAAACATCTGCTAACATGGTTTCGGGAATGCATCCTGGCTGGCCGACTGATCCCCATGCTGGGGTATAGGCCATAGTTACTAGGGAATGGCGTTCCGACATGGAATGTCTGGAACGCCGTTCCAGGAAGAAGTCCGTTCTAGGAACGCCGTTTCAGGAAGAAGTCCAGATCCAGAACGGCCCCGGAACGTCCCCAATTTTATTTATTTTTGCTCTTTGAAAGTTTCAAGTTACATGTAGAGTATCTTTCTGAAAGGAGACACCTGTGGATCTAGGCCTCAAAAAGTGTGGTCTCATTTGTGTACACTAGTCCATGTAGTCCCTACATGGAGATGGAAAACTTCCTTTAGAAAGTCACAACCTGGTTTGTGTTCAAGCCTTGGCTTTGTGACTTGTATACTACATTTTGGTGAGAAATTTCCTGTTGTAGTTGTGTAGGGGTTTTGCTCTAACTATATGGTATTGATCCAGTAAACATAGTACTTGATCGGCATGTTTCATGTCTGGATGAGGCGGTTGGCATTTTTGGTTGGCATGCTTCTAGTCCCTATTTTTTCCTTCACGGCAATTTCAAAAGAAAAAAAACTTTTCGAGGGCCTGAGTCTTCCCAATAGACTAGATGTTAAGCTACCTTTTTGCTTTTTAAAGTTTGCCTTGCTTTTGATCGGCAAGTGCTTAGTTTTGGCGTGTCTGATGTCAATGTGTTTCTGCAGGTATGCTAGCCTATATTTTTGTATGTGCACTGATGCGGAAGATAATGAACTCGAATGCCTTGAGATCATCCATCACTTTGTCGAAATTCTTGATCGCTACTTTGGCAATGTCAGTTTGAGTGCCTATTTTGATATTTAAATAAACTTTTTTTGTTGCAGCTTTTTTGAATCCAAAAAAAAAAATCAAACATGTGAACTACTCTTTGCAGGTTTGTGAATTGGATCTAATTTTTAATTTCCACAAGGTGAGAACTTTTTATCTTAGCTCTTGAGTGCTTTTGACTATGTGTTCTACTACCATGCAAGCATGCTCTTGTAGTCCTCGTCCTCAAATGTGCAACATTCAATTCTGTAGGCTTCCTTTCATCCCCTTCGCCCTTGGAGGGTCAATGACGTGATTTTTTCTTCTGTTTTTCAGGCTTATTATATTTTGGATGAGGTATTGATTGCTGGAGAATTGCAAGAAAGTAGTAAAAAGTCAGTAGCACGGGTAATTGCAGCTCAGGTAAAGTTTTAAACTTTGAATTTTCCTCATAGAGGTTTTGGTGTTAAGATGTTTGAAGCATGACTTATTGATTTCAGCAAATGACATTAGACATATTCATATTTTCTAAGGCAGTGGCCAATGTTATGTAATAAGTGGCTAGGGGCACTTTTTGTTTTATTAAGGTTTTTGTCCCCTAATCTCAGTTAGAGGTTGAGTTTGTGGGTGGGTTAGTCACCACACATGTTTTGACCCTAGTTACTGTCCATCCTAGGGTTTTGGCTCTATGACCAGCCTAGTCTCGTACTTCATTCTTGTTGCTGCAATTTCAGTTGAGCGTTCTTCAGCTTCATCCTCTTGTATTGTCTTGCTTCCATTTCCAACATTTGGTATTAGAGCTGGTTCCCCTTGCTCCCTGGCACCTATGGAGCATTTCTGTCGCACAAACCTTGCATTTCATTGTGAAGAAAGTCTGTAGAAATTTCATTTTTCAGCAGCCACCTTCATTTTTCACCTCAAGAGAGCTCCAGGAGCTTCTCCTAGGGTAGGTGACTGCTCCTACAGGGATTTTGCTTGTTCCAGGTGCGGTTTTGTGCTGGTCGAGGTGTTTTTGGGCTGTTTTGATCACCTGCAAGGCTCTCTAGTATTGGCAACTGATTTGCAGCAGATTTCGACTGTTTTTGGAGCTGTTTTGGAGAATGCCCTCTTTACACACTGAAAATTACCACCTGCTGCATTTCGTCTGTTTGTGGAGTCTTCAAGAGCTGTTTTGGAGTTGTTTGTTTAACTGGCGAAATTGTTTTGGCTGTTTTCAAGTGATCTCTGCAGATTTCAACCCATTTTTTTGCATTCTTCAGCTCCTGTTGCAACCGCCTCACTTATGGAAGAGATTTGCTACAAGGCTCCTTTGTTCTGGAGGAGATAGAGCTGTTTCTTCAGTGGTTGAACCGCTTTCTGGAAGCTTTTGTGCAGATTTGAAGCTGCACCAGTAGTTTTGAGGCCATTTTCAGCCCAGTTTTGACCTCAGCCTGCTGGTTGGCCATCTGTGAGCAGATAATTGGTGCTGGTCTGTAATTTCTTGAGCTCTGTTGGTTATTTTTGTCACTTTCAGAAGAAGCTTTGTTGCTATTTTTGCTTGAGCTAGTACAGCTCTGTACCTTGCTGTTCCAAATTTAAGTAGCATCCTAGACAATATCTTCACGTTCTGGGAGGCAGTAGATTGGTCTAGGGAGGAGGCACAGCCGCTGGCCGTCCTTCTCTTGGACTTTGAGAAGGCCTACGACAAGGTGGAGTGGTCTTTCCTGGAGGGCACTATGAGGAGATTGGGCTTCTTAGACAGATGGGTAAGAGGAGTTTCAACGCTTTACGCAGGGAGCTCTAGTCAAATGCTTATCGAAGGGCACGCAGGCGAGGCCTTTCCTCTCTCTCGCCCGGTCCGCCAGGGCTGCCCACTAGCTCCCTTCCTCTTCTTATTTGTAGTGGAGGCTCTGGGCTACTATTTGAGATCACAGGTGGTGGGTCTCACAGGGTTGAGGCTCCCAATCAGACAGGAGGAGGAGCTCCTTGACTCGGAGTTTGCAGATGACACGGCCTTGTATGTTGAGGACACCACAGCGAGTCTAGAGAGAGTCAGAGGAGCCCTGGCTATATACTGTGAGGCGTCGGGGGCACGGATTAATTGGACGAAATCCATAGGCTTCTTCACGGGCTTTGAGGAGACACAAGAGATCTGTGAGTGGGGGAGTGACTTTGGTTTCAGATGGATACTGCGGGGCCAGACAGCGAGATACCTCGGATGCCAAGTGGGTATTGACATCACAGCAGAGCAGTAGATTGTCCCGGTCCTTGCTCCGGTCCTTGAGAGTGTTCGGCGCAAGCTTCTCTATTGGAGCTCGGTCAAACTCTCCCTCGCAGGTTGCGCCTTAGTGGAAAACCAAGTCCTTCTTGCTACAGCCTGGTATATAGCCTCCTGCTAGTGCTTTCACAGAGGATGCATTCGGTAGCTCCGACGGTTGGTACGGAACTTCCTCTGGGTAGGTTCAGATGGCACGAGGAACACTAGGGCCTGAGTAGCTTGGCAGACGGTGATCATGCCGCAGGCACTGGGAGGCTTGGGTATCATTGATCCGGAGATGCAGAGCAGGGCCCTTCTGGGCAAGTTGGTGGCTCGTGGCCTCATCCAAGGTGCAGAGCCTTGGAAGCTCCTCTTACAGCGAGGGCTTCTGAGGAACACCCCACGCACTGGGGGGCAGTTGCAGCCTTTACATAGATGGATCTTCTCAGAGGCCCCCCTCACGGGGAAGGGCTCCCCCCTGATGAGGAGTCTTCACAGGGTTTGGCAGAGACTAGCAGGGGGTCTCATCCGTGCTCCGCCCAGATGCAGAGAGGAGTTTGAGCGCTAGCTCCTTATGTGGCACCCAGAGGTCAGAGATTAGGAGGGACGTATGCTCGGGCTGCGGACTCACATTGGTTGGGCACAGTAGGACAGTGGTCCAGCAGGGTCTTTTGGTCGTTGGAGCAGACTACCTATGGAGGCAGAGGCGAGGCTTGACGCCCTAGCGCATCTGCGAGGGGCAGGGCAGCAGATGGGCGAGATTGACTTAGCCATTCCTGAGTCTTGGTGGGAAGGACTTCACATTTAGAGAGACAGTAGATGGTTGGGGCAGTTTTCCCGTACTGGTGTTCCCTTGAGGATATTGATGCAGCGCGGCAGCATGCACCCCGGCTTCTTCCGTGTAGGACCTGGAGGCCTACTTCAGCCCCTCATTGGGAGCGACCCTGAGATGGATGGGAGTCTTGATGGGATACACTGGCATATGATCAGAGTGGTAGGACGCTTGGGGAAGGAGTGGCACATTGACCCTCCCAGTATATCAAAGCAGGATGCCTCTAGATGGCCCCTTTGCTTATGGGAGGGTAGACCCCTGAGGGAGGTCCAGTGGGATCCGGGGGAGTGGTTTTGGCCCTCCAGGGGCGGCCTAGTTGAGACGGTGGATGAGGTGCCCTTCTTTTCCTACACCACACGGATTGGCAGGAGACTTCAGATGGACTCATCGAGGTGGACCCCTTTGAGGGAGAGACACTGGGTGACCCAAAGAGTGCCCTGGGATGTTCGCTCCATGTTTTGGACGCAGTTGTGGTCCAGCTTGCGGCCGAGGAAGATCTCATACTTCTTCTGACTAGCAGCCCACAGAGGATTGCCCATCGGCCCGTGGTTGGAGCAGATGCGAGTGGAGGGACAATGCCATTGTTGCTCCGATGGTGTCCTGGAGACTATCCTACACTGCCTATGGAGCTGTCATAGCACAGCAAGGAGCTGGATGAGAGCCCTCAGTATCATGACACGTATACAGAGTTTGCACACAGACTACACCTGGGGGATTGTGGCTTGGTTGACAGAGGGAGGACATGCATGTTGGGGTAAAGGCACATTGCCACCCCTTTATTAAAGTTAAGACATCTATGACTGTCTTAAGACAGTCATAGGATAAAACCTAATCCTAATAAAACTAATGAGTTTTGTCGTGTGGCTCATCACTTCACACCCGCACATTTGGAGTCCTCTCTTTTTCTCACTCTCTCCCTCTTGCTCTTCTTCCCCCTTCGGGCCCTTCAACTGGTATCAGAGCCTACCTCTCCTACTCTCCCTACTCCACTCCCTACCCTAGCCTAACCACCCCCTCAACGAACTCCTCAACCTAGCATCTGCAGCAGGGCCAGGCGGCGCTGAACAGCACCAGCAGCTGCAACAGCAGCTGCTAGCCGCTACAGCTGCGAGCAGGCAGGGCGGCAGCGCATCGAGCAGGCAGGGCGGCGGCGCATCGCGCAGGGCAGGGCGGCGCAGCAGCGCGCCAGCATCGCGCAGGCGCAGGCTCCTTTTGCGCGGTACATCTGTACGGCCGTACATCCGTACGTTGTCCGTACATCCGTACATCCGTACGGACGGCCCTGTGCCGTACAGTACAGACTACCGTACTGTACGCTGACAGGCCCTTCAACTGAGCAGGGAGCTACTTTCGATTTTTGCAGCAGGGAGGTACATTTTTTTTTTTCGGGATCTGTGTCAGAGGATACTTTTCTCCTTGGATCTGGCTTTTGCACAGGTACAGCAAGTACGAAAGTACAACAGGTACATTTTTGTTTGGGGAAGAAAGAGAGGAGAAAGATCACTCTGCTCTTCATTCCTCTTGATTCAGGATCATCTTTCAGTTCACAAAACTGTGTTTTCTTGAAAGTACAGCAAGTACCTTCATTTACCTCGTGCTTGAGGAAAAGAGAACCATAGTGTGTGGTTGATTGCACAGTTATTTTGTTCTGGGAAGGTAATGCCTTGATTTTGCAAGAGGACATATGCTTTTACTGGGTTTGAATCTCAGTTTACAGGTGAGCAGATCATAGGGCTTTTGCCCGGCAGGTGATGCTTTGTATGCCTTGAGGCAGTGTGGTGCCAGAGAGCACACATTTGTCTTGATTTCCGCAGTGTCGAGGTGACATTTTCTTGCAGGTCACATTTCTTGTGCAAAACTCAGAGAACCTCAGTTGAGCCACGCTTGGCCAGGGCGCATCGAGTTTACTCGGTCCCTAACTGTCCATCGTTGACAGTGCTCAAAAGGTTCCTCATTGAGTGTTTGTACGTTGGGATCTGTGTATGTTATTTTTACACAGGACAGTATATGCATTACACTGTTGGTTGATTTTGTCAGAGAGACTTTCATATTGCATACTACCTCAGTGTTGAGGTGTTTTTCACTTGGTTCAGGTGTCAGATCAAGGGGCTTTTGCCGAGATTTTGTTTGATAGCACTTGGGTCACCGACAGAGATCTTCAGATGCATTTTATCCCCTTGGCAGAAGGGTGATTGCTTGGGATTTATCCCATTTTCTGTTGCAGGTTTTGTGACAGGCTGAAGTGTCATTTTTTTTTTGGGTGTTTGCCAAGTGGTTTATGCATATTAACTCAGTGCAATACCTCATCTGAGGTGGGAGAAGTGATCAGTACAGCCAGTACAGCAGTGTTTACAGCAGTGTTTGTGCCTTGTCAGCTGATTATGCACTGTTAAGCACTTGTTGAGCAGCTGCAGCATTCTGAAATTACTGTTTATGCCTCTTTGAGCACGGTACAGTGTGTCAGAAGGTACAGTATTTGCAGGGTCATTTACTGTTTTGCTGCAGATTTTCCTGACAGTAAAAAACAGCACTATTGTGAGTGCTCCTGGCTCTTAATAGAGCAGGTTTTTTCTGAGAAATCAGAATTTTTATTCAGTCTTTTTACTTCCAGTGAGTCAGATACTTTCCTTATCTGATATGGCATCAGGGGGAAGTGATTCTTCAATTCTGAACATAAAGAAACTGGAAGGAGCACACAATTATGCATTATGGGCAGAACAGTGCTTGAATGTACTTCTATTAAAGAAGATTTCTAAGCCCATAAGGGTGAAGGGTGTCAAGCCATCTGACATGGCAGCTGATGACTGGGAAGAGCTTGATTTGTCCGCAAGGGCAGCTATCATGCTCACTATTTCTGACACTCTTGTGTTCAATGTTCAGGCTGAAAAGACCTCTTATGGTCTATGGCAAAGGCTAGAAGAATTGTATGCCCAAAAGAGCTCAGCCAGTAAGGTTTATTGGTTGAAGAAGCTGGTTGATCTTCGCATGAAGGAAGGTACAGCTATGACCTCACACTTGAGTGAGTTCAATGCCATCTTTACACAGCTGATTGCACAGGGATTGAATCTTGATGAGGAGTTCAAGGCTACTTTCTTGCTGTGTACCCTCCCTGAGAGTTGGGACACTTTCAAGACCACCCTGTCAAATTCGAATGTCACTCTTATTTATGCTGATGTAGAGAGCTCTCTCCTTATGGAGGAAATGAGCAGGAAGAATAATGCGAGCAGCAAGTCTTCAAATGCCTTGCAGGTACAGGATAGAGGCAGGACTCAGCAGAAGGGGAGATCTGCTAGTAAGTCCAAATCCCGCAGTCAGTCCCGTGGCAAAAAGGATATTGAATGCTTTTATTGTGGCAAGAAGGGACATGTGAAGTCTAAGTGCTTCAAGTTCATACAGGATCAGAAAGCCAAGAAGGCTGAAACAAAGGATGCAGGCAATGGAAGCAAAGGCAAAGGCAAGGCCAAGGCAGATGACTTGGATGCCGTGAATGTTGCAGCAGAGGACAGTGACAGTGACATACATGATGTTTTATGCTCTTCTGCTGTAATAGCACATGCCTTGGTTATTGATGGCCATGACATGCACACCTGGCTCTTGGATTCAGGTGCTTCTTTTCATGTTACTCCTCATAGGGAGTGGTTTACTTCCTACACAGGTACTCATGGAGTTGTTCATCTTGGGAACAACTATGCATGTCAGATTGCAGGGATTGGCAGTATACAGATAGTATTTCCTGATGGACGCATATTCATGCTTGATGGTGTCCGCCATGTGCCGCAAATCAAGAAAAATCTGATTAGCACTGGCTTATTGGATGACAGTGGTTACCACACCACATTTGGGGATTCCAAATGGGTGAAAACTGATGGCCAGGCTGTAGTGGCTGAGGGTTTTAAGAGTGATACCTTGTACCCTCTTTATGTTTCCAGTGTGGGTAATCATGTTGTTGCCATAACCGAGCTGCCAAAGGTTTCATTGTGGCATAGCCGGTTGGGACACATGTCTGTTAAAGGAATGCAAGAACTGTCACGTTTGGGTTATCTGCCGTCTCTTTCTTTTTCAGATTTGCCTACTTGTGATCATTGCATATTTGGCAAGCATTCTGTGACTCCTCATAAGAGGAGAACTCCCCAGAATAGAGCACCACTTGATCTAGTGCACACTGATTTGTGTGAGATGCCACAGTTATCACTAGGGGGTGCAAAATATTTTATTACTTTCATTGATGATGCCACACGCAAAGTGTGGGTCTATTTCTTGAAGCATAAGGGCGATGCCTTAGATGCTTTCAAGAAGTTTGTCGCTCAGGTTGAGAATCGGACAGGTCGCAGGCTGAAATGCCTCAGATCCGATAATGGGGGTGAGTATGTGTCACATGCTTTTGTGCAGTTTTGCCAAGCTAAGGGCATCAAACAGGAACTCACAGCTCCTCATAATGCATCTCAAAATGGTGCAAGTGAGCGGATGAATCGAACTATTCAGGAGAAGGTTCGATGTATGTTGTCTTATGCTGCATTACCCCATGGCTTTTGGGCGGAAGCCGTGCAAACAGCAGTTCACATTATTAACAGGTCGCCAAACAAGGCTTTGGAGTTGAAAGTGCCAGAGGAGGTGTGGTCTGGCAAGCCACCTTCATATAAGCACTTACGTGTATTTGGCTGCGAGTGCTTTGCTCATGTACGCAAAGAACTGCGCACCAAACTGGATCCAAAGTCTATCAGATGCATCTTTATGGGTTATGGTGACGAAGGTGAAATGGGGTACAGGTTATGGGATCCCGTTAAAGGGAAGATTATACGCAGCAATGATGTCATCTTTAAAGAGGATAGTGTACACAAGGAACCCGTGCAACTTGTGGAATACAGGAGGGTTATTTATGATGATGTTGGACAGCAAAGAATGCCCATTTATATGCAGCAGCAGGCTGCTGCAGATAACCCTGTTCAAGAGGGTATACAGGCTGAAAATCAGCCAGATAATTTTGCCAATGATGCACCACTAGATATGCCAGCAGATGGGGCTGTAGAACAGCCAGATATGGTGGTACAGCCACCCGTCATGCATGAAGAACAGGCTGGACAGCAGCCTAATCCGGAACATTTTGTTAGGAGGAGCACCCGTGTACAACGGCCTCCTGCCAGGTTTGTTCCAGGAGCCAATAATGTGGCTGATTGTATCATGCTGACAGATTGTGGTGAGCCTTCCAGCTTCAAGGAAGCTATGGAAAGAACAGAGAAAAAGAAGTGGGAGAAAGCCATGCAGTCAGAAATGGACTCCCTACTTCAAAATGATACATGGGACTTGGTGCAGTTACCTGCAGGCAGAAAGGTTTTGCCATGCAAGTGGGTTTACAAAATCAAAGTGGATTCAAATGCTTTACCGAGGTATAAGGCCAGATTGGTTGCCAAGGGATTTAAGCAGGAGAAGGGCATTGACTTTGATGAGATCTTTTCCCCTGTAGTCAAGATGACTACTTTGAGAGCAGTGTTAGCTCTTGTTGCTCATGACGACATGGATTTATGTCAGATGGATGTGAAGACAGCTTTTCTTCACGGAGATCTCCATGATGAGATCTATATGAGTCAGCCAGAGGGATATGCTGTTAAAGGGAAAGAGCAGCTTGTGTGTAAGCTCAAGAGGAGCTTGTATGGACTCAAGCAGGCGCCAAGAGAATGGTACAAGAAGTTTGATGCCTTCATGCAGTCCCAAGGGTATCATAGGTGTGAAACCGATCATTGCTTGTACACCAAACGGGCAAAGGATGGCAGTTTGATGCTACTCATTCTATATGTGGATGACATGCTTATTGCCAGTAAATCTCAGCATGAGATTAGTGCTTTGAAGAAACAACTGCATAAGTCTTTTGACATGAAAGACTTGGGTGATGCAAATCATATTCTTGGCATGCGGATTACTCGTGACAGGTCCAAGGGACTTTTGTTTCTGTCACAGAAAGAGTACATTGACAAAGTACTGCAGCGCTTTAAAATGGAGGGGGGGAAGTCTATTAGTACCCCGTTGCCTCCACATTTAAAACTCAGTAGTAAGGACAGCCCCAGATCAGATGATGATAAGGCTGAAACGGCCAAGGTTCCGTATGCATCTGCAGTTGGATCTTTGATGTATGCCATGGTTGCCACTCGTCCGGATATTGCTTTTGCGGTGGGAGTCATCAGCAGGTATATGGCAAATCCAGGCAAGAGGCACTGGGAAGCAGTGAAAGGTGTCTTGAGGTATCTCAAGGGTACCAAAGACTTGTGCATATGCTATGGTAGGCAGGATGCATTGGTGCATGGTTTTACAGATTCAGACTATGCAGGGAATGCAGATAACCGGAAGTCTACTACCGGTTATATTTTCACATTTGCAGGAGGTGCTATATCATGGGTGTCTCGGTTGCAGAAATGCATTGCAGTGTCAACTACTGAAGCCGAATATGTTGCAGCCACTGAGGCTTGCAAGGAAGCAATATGGCTTACTCGGCTGGTGGGAGACTTGGGCATTACAGGAGATATGCCGGTTTTGCATTGTGATAGTCAGAGTGCTATCATGTTGGCAAAAAATCCGGTCTTTCATCAGAAGACCAAGCACATAGATGTGAAATATCATTTCATCAGGGAGGTACTGGAAGACAAGCGACTTGAGCTTGTGAAAGTGCATACTGATGATAATCCTGCAGATTTGCTCACTAAGAGCTTGCCTACTGAGCGGTTTGCACATTGCCGCCACATCATGGGATTAGGATAAGACCATTCTTATTTTATGGTCCTGTATACAGTAACTGTATATTGCTGTAATTTTTATTCTTTTCTCCCCTTTAGGCACATTGGCCTTTAGGTGGGAGGTTGTTGGGGTAAAGGCACATTGCCACCCCTTTATTAAAGTTAAGACATCTATGACTGTCTTAAGACAGTCATAGGATAAAACCTAATCCTAATAAAACTAATGAGTTTTGTGGTGTGGCTCATCACTTCACACCCGCACATTTGGAGTCCTCTCTTTTTCTCTCTCTCTCCCTCTTGCTCTTCTTCCCCCTTCGGGCCCTTCAATGCATTCCAGATCGATGAGATCTCCCGAGCCTACCGGATACAGGGTCAGAGCATTCAGTGGATTGCACTCCACGAGGCAGTCCCCCTTGACACCCTAGCTCCTCCTTCTCCTAGGGAGGACAGTGTTTAGGAGGTGGTAGCCAGCATCACGGCTTGGAACATTTGGGTGGCTCGTTGCAGTCTTGTGATGGGAGAGCACCTGGTTCCACCCTCGGCTACCTTAGTTGCCATTTGGCAAGATATCATCTACACTCTACGGTCCACGTGGGAGCGTGGGACTCCAGGCTCCAGGGCGACTATTGAGAGGCGTGCTTGTTTCGGCAAGGCTTGGCCTGCAGGTGTTTTCTACATCTTCACTCCGCGAGGGATTCACTGGCTGTATAGGCCTGCCACTTGGCTGTTAGCCCTAGTTCCAGAGATCCCCTAGGCAGTGAGCTGGGTTTCTCTGGAACAGGCCGGTTTCTTTCTTTCAGTCTTTTCCGTTTTTTTTTCCATACTCAGCACCTTCGAGGCTGTTGTCTTGTATGAAATCTTTCAAGCATTAATAGAAGGTTCCTTTCTTTGAAAAAAAGAAAAAAGAAAAAGATAGTTGTAGAGAAAATTGCTGGTAGCTACTCCTCAAGCACAGCTCTCCTCTCGGAAAGAAGCAATTTCTGCAGGAAGGGTGGAACAAAGATACACTAATGTAAGAATCCTCCTCCGCCAGACAAAACCCGAAGAACAAAGCCGGATTTCATAGCGCTACAAAAGAAGCTAGCAACAGCTCAAATTTTAGGCCAACTCCCACAAATTCCTGGACTCATCTAGGTGTATGAACTCCCACAAATTCACGATTCTTGCCACAAGGCTCAGAACCCATCACCACCTCACGAAACAATCAGTCCCCCAAGTTTTGACGAATTGAAAAGATAAGATGAGCTGCACAGGTGATCATTTGAGAAGGAAGACATCGTCAAGTGGAGGTCTGGGGGATAGAAAGGACGAGATGATGGTGATCAAGGGTTGCCCACGCTGCTTGATGTATGTGCTTGTGGCGGCTATTTTGCAGCGTTCAATGACTCGTAGAAATATTGGAAGAGCCTAAGGTACACGAATGGTTGAAACTTGAAGGCAACAATTGATTGGCGCAAACAAAGAGAGCAGTGTCGAAGGAAATGAGGTCTTTGATCAGCGAAATAAGGTCCTTGAGTTTACCAGCCTCACTGGGAAGAAGGATTCTCCAATTATAACCTACTTAGCTCCCTATGGTTCGATGCCTACTTGGTTAAATGATTCAGTATGTCGTCTTTACTTTGGGTCCCCAAAATCCCTTGTAGAGATGCTCGTGATTTCATCCCTATGAAGCGCCAAAGATGGTGCATCAGAGAATTCTAAATATTGGCGATAGGGATTGTGGAGACTCCAGAGCCGAACTGCTGTTGTGGGTAGAAGCTGTTTGCAGACTCGCGAGAAACTATTTGTGCTGTGAAGACTAAAGGCTAAAGCTCTTTCTATAGTTTTGAAAAAACTTAAGGTTGTTCTACAGAACTGTGCAGCAAAGATGGGCTGTTGGCCAGCCTCAGAGGCAGAACGTCATAAAACTGTAGGTGACTGCACAGAGAGTAGGAGGCTACTAAGGCTACAGAGTAGAGAGGCTGATCTTGAATTTACATGGACCCTCTAAAGAGAAATCGTCTAGCTAAGGGGCGGCTGTAATTTAAGCTTTTCCCTCCATGGGCCATGGTCTTGTGCAGGATGCTAATCGCACAAAAGCTGCCAGAGAGATGTCTGATGAGACCACTCAGAGAGACTCCTGAGGTCAATCTCTTGGAGACCACCTCCCCTCATGGAGCATACCAGTGATTTGATACCACTGTTACGAAAACTGAAATTAGACATGTTGACAAATTCATTATTTACCAAAACCATAGAAACCAAGAAGAGGGAAACAAGGAAGAAAGAAGAGAGAGCGACGCTTCATGGGGTCCAGTCTACCCCCTCTAGATGGTGGCTCTTGCTTCCCATCTAGAGTATTTATAATTGCATATCCCAAATGCAAAGAGCCAAAAAATAGGACATCCAAAAGCATCCCTTATCCACAATTGGAGGGATTGCTCAATATAGCTTCACTAGCTCAAAATATCACAAGGCTTAATATGCCCTCATCCACAATTAATAGCCCACGGCTTAGTATTCATTATTTTTACAACATCGGCTCTTGGCCATATAATTTAAGCTTTCCCTCCATGGGCCATGGTCTTGTGCAGGATGCTAATCGCACAAAGCTGCCAGAGAGATGTCTGATGAGACCACTCAGAGAGACTCCTGAGGTCAATCTCTTGGAGACCATCTCCCCTCATGGAGCATACCAGTGCTCTGATACCACTGTTACGAAAACTGAAATTAGACATGCTGACAAATTCATTATTTACCAAAACCATAGAAACCAAGAAGAGGGAAACAAGGAAGAAAGAAGAGAGAGCGACGCTTCATGGGGTGCAGTTTGTCCCCTCTAGATGGTAGCTCTTGCTTCCTATCTAGAGTATTTATAAGTGCATATTCCAAACGCAAAGAGCCAAAAAATAGTACATCCAAAAGCATCCCTTGTCCACAATTGGAGGGATTGCTCAATATAGCTTCACTAGCTCAAAATATCACAAGGCTTAATATGCCCTCATCCACAATTAAAAGCCCATGGCTTAGTAATCATTATTTCACAACATCGGCTCTTGGCCATATACCATGCACGGTGCGACACCTTGATTGTTACCCTCGCACTAACTCCATGCCTCATCATTAGTTCCATCACCTGTACTCAAGCCGCCAATTACATTAGTTGTTAACGATCAATTGAGCGAATCACCGAATCAATCGATTCGAATATAATTGCGCTCAAAGTACAATAATCAAACATAACACCAACAACACTAGCGACATTCATATTAACATGGAATCACCCATAATACCGATCATCTAGAATGGCAAATCATAGGCTAGTTAGGCGTCCCCAACTCAGAGCTGTAGTTTATTCTTACTGGTATATTTTGACATAAATATAAGGGGAACGCTTGCTGTAGCCATATGCTTGCAACAGCGGATCTGTAGGGCAATGTGTGGAAGCATAGGGCTGCCCTGTAGGTTCGCAGATGACCAGACCAAGGCCATCTGGCCGACCTAAACTAGGCTGATTAGGTCCATATGGCTGACCTAAACTAGGCTGACTAGGTCCATATGCACCCCGGGCCCCTAAATGGTTTGTCAGCACCTGGTCTGGGCTATTGTAGCTCCCATAGGACTTAAAATGCCTCCACTGCTTGTCCATTAGATGGGCTTTGCAGAGCATGGGTGTGAAGTTCCTTTGTTGCCCATATGGTTTCTGGACTGGTCCAGATCTGCTGTCCACATGGCAGCCATACATGCTGCCTACTTGGCCGAAAAGTACTGCGATCTGACCATGTGACTTGCTCATCTTCTGCTCCCCCTGGCAGTCCTTTCATGTCCTATGATGAGCAACTCTTGTGGCACACCAAATTCTGACATTTTGCAGGTGTCAAAGTGTGAAGTCCTTCCCAATGTAGGGGTTCACAAGTGGGGCATTGACCAATCTTTTCCAACACCCTGTTATTAGTACACCCATTGTCGAGTGAGATGCTCAATCTGCACTAGCAACCAACTAAAAATCCACAGAAGCATGTTAGGCGCAACTAATACATGCCCACCTTTTTACCAACTAGCACCATCGATCTTCACTCTCGTGGGGTCATGCACAAACTCTCCTTCCTCCACTTTGGTTGCAAATATTTGATGCTAGAGCTTAAGAATCCTCGCTGAATCATTCACCTCGTGCAGATCCTTCGAGATGTCCATGCCTCCAACACAGTGTCCGCTAAGAATTACTTTATTTGAGGTAGTTCCAGTAATCATAATCAGCACTTTGGGATCTTTGTCCTCCTATGCTTCCACCTTAACCGGGTCTAAAGGTGTAACCATCTTACACATGGAGTTCATTTTGCCCTCGGGCTTCTTAATATGGCTTCCAGTCTTCACCTTCCACAACAGGTAATCGCTCCCTTTCAAGTTGCCCTCCTTCCCAAAGTTGGGAATAAGCATCTACAATCAATACTTGACAAATGACACACCTGTGGAAGTCAGAGTCACCTTCTTTCTTATGATAGTCCTCCTCAAGTTTTTGGAGTAGATCGCTTTACCGTTCCTTAAACATTGTATTGAAATAGGTGCCCCAACATACGAAAAAACCATAAAAGTCTCGCGCGGGGCGTGGGTGGTATAAAAGGGACAAAAATTAAGTAAGGTTGATTCGTACGCCAATGTTTCGCCACGTGTCCCCGTTCCAGATTGTTCTACTCTCTCGTCTCCCTCTGTCAACCTCCCAATCTAAGGCTACGAAAATTTTTTCTCAAAAATTAGGAGTGCGATGCAGTTGATCCGACATGAAGATTCTGTGTAGTTCGTTCTGTATAGATTTCTGAATTCCGGAGGGTGAATAGAGGGTGATTAGACGTGGTCCTGAAGGCTAGCCTTTTTCATCTGTGTGATTTTTCCCTCACCCAAAAGGAGATGGATTTATATTATTTTTTGTCTGCATACATAACATGTGAATACGAAATTTACATACATATATTTGATGCATGTGGCATGCACAAATTATACTTTTGGGTTCTTACCATGTATTTCACACTTGTAAGTGGTTTCTCAGGAAGTTCAGGCATGTTCTGATTGTGTTATGAGCATAAACCCGATCTTTTTGTTCATATATATAGAAGCTGACTTCTCAGAGCAATATGTGTTGGACATTTTTGTTTTGAAAGAAGGATATTGTTTGGTTGTAAACCATTATTATTGTATTGGACTTTGGTTTACTGTCTTGATATGGAGGTAATAAACTAAGTTCAAGTTACAAAATTGCAGGATACACTGGTTGAAACTGCCAAGGAGCAAGCTAATTCGCTCTCCAACATCATAGCCCAAGCCACGAAGTAGCAGAATTATTGAAGAAAAGACTAGCATAAATGAAGTTTTAGATGAGCTGAGTCAAGTTCTTACCGTCCTGCTGTAATATAGGGCAAGCTTTTATATTGATACACTTGCTTTAATGTAAATGCAAAAATAATTCCTTGGTTGTGCTAATTTTTTTGTAAGGGGCTTAAAATGAAAACTATTTGATCTGTGTTCAGGCAGGCTTATTCATTGCATATATTTCGCATATAAAAGATCTGCATATATATGTCCAATCACATAAGCTACAGCATAGGGCATGTAGCTTGCATGCTTATCTTTAAATATCTTGCCTTATTGGGTGGCATAAATTTGTAAATGAAATGCATTCTTTTTTTTTTTGACGCTTATGTTCCATTTACAGCTATGTATGTGCTCAATGGTTTGCTTGGCAAATTTGTATATGGTTTGTATTGAGTTTCAGCAGGTTTTACTCAAGTAACAAGCTGACAATTATTGCATTAGAAAGCTGCATTTTAATGAGAGGCTATAGAGAGAAGGACTAGTCCTTGATACATGTTTTGGCTAGAAATAGAAAATCCTTAATATATGTTTTGGTTAGAGATAGAAAATCCTTGATACATGTTTTTGTCTAGAAATGGAAAATATAAATGTTTTGTCTAGAGATAGAAAGTCCTTGATATATGTTTTGGCAAGAGTAAGGAATGCATAAATATATGATAATGGAAAGCATTCCACTCCTTGGTTAGTGTGGTCACTCCACACTTGTGTTCTTGTGCACTCTTTTAGTAGATTCACATCTACATTCAATATTGTACTTTTTAGTTTGTTCATTTCGTTTTTGTACTACCTTGGATGAGATACCATTGTAACACATAGGTCTCACAAGCCAATTTGGTCTTTTGAAGACGGTAAATGTTTCCCCTCTCCCGGTCTTTCACAAACTCCAAACAAAGTGCTAGCTGTTTGACACTCATATATGCCACATCAGCTATGTATGGGGCAGCCTTCTATGGGCCAGACCTCGGAAAGATACATGGAGGACATAGAGATACTACAAGTGATGATGCTCTCATGCATGGTTAGGAGTAAGCATTAGACATGCAAAGTCCGAGTCATAGGTGCAACCTTTCTTATTGTCACATATATACGACATGTCTACTCTCTTGACAAAGATTGCCTCTCATGCTTGGCATTGGAACCTTCCATGCAGCTACACCAAGAAAGAGAGGGAATAGATCAAACGGAATGGACTAATGTCTTCCATTGTTGTATTCTTGTGCACTCTCAATTTTAGCATCTGTGCTTCCTCATCACTATCAATGCATGGTCTAACCCTACAACTCCTAAATCTATCCTTGCAACCCTTAACTCCTAAATCTACCCTTGCAACCCTTAACTCCTCCACCTACAATCTAACCTTGCAACTCTTAACGCTTAAATTACACTTCTCAGCCCCTAGCTCCCTTGATCTATGGATGGAGAAAAGCTCTCCTCCTCAATTTTTGAACCGTACCTTCTCTTCTTCAACCCAAGGCGAAAAACTTCACCAACCATAAATCTTCTTCAAGAAAGCTAATGCGAGAACTACTTTTCATACTTCAAGCCTAACTTAAACATCGAATCATGGTTGATAGGCTCATTCATTTATATAGACATGCTATTGTAATTTGCACTCATTCTAGGTGATTGTTGTTTCCAAACTGCTAGGCATGAGATGGAAAGCAAGTGCTATGCACGTTGCAACGAATGGATGAAGTGTTAAATGGAAGACAAATTGATTCGAATGAAGCTGATAGTTGAATAGAAGCACTCAAGAGTTGAACGAAATAGTCTTTGTATTACAAAAGTCTTTTGTGCCATGGTAGTATAACCGGCTCTTCTATTGAACCCACACACCCTTATATGCATTCCCTTTTGACAAGGTGTGGCAGGTATTGATGACTTCTCGCCATGATGCCATCACTTGGAATTGTGTGCCCTAGCAAGAACTTTGAGAACACTGAGAATACACATTTGTATGGATTGAGGGAGATTTGGATCTTTTGACATTTTTGAAACCTGTTTTGCAGGCATTCTAAGTGTGTGCGCCTCATAGTGTAGATAGAAAGTTATCTAGGAATATTGTTGAGAATTCATCGATGTATTCCTAAAAGGTTTCCACCATGAAGCGTTGTAATGTGGCTGGTGCATTCTTCAACCCGAATGGCATTGTTGAAGTATGCTCCCCATTCGATCATAGAGGTAGAATTTTTCTCTTGACCTTCTTGAACAAATGTGATTTGGTTGTACCCACTCTATCCATCCATGAATGAATATATCGGATGCCCCTTTACCGTGTCTAGGATGTGGTTCATGAATGGCAAAAGGAATGGATCTTTCATTGTTTGTTTGTTGAGCTTTTGTAGTCTACACAAACTCTTAATTTGCTTTTTTAATTGGCACAAGTTGGTTCACTAGAATAAGTTTTACTACTTTTTCTTTGCATTGGTAAAATCTATAAAAGAAAGGCCCTTGGCCTCCCAGATTCATTCAAGTTTGTACTCACACTAATGCTCTTTCATGAGCCAGTTGTACAAAGATTATTCTATTGCAATAAAGACCTTCGGGGGGTCCAACCCTTATTTCAAGGCCTTAGTGTGGTGTGTTGTATCCTCTCTTTCTCTCG
The DNA here is from genome assembly GCF_047967505.1 of Dipteris shenzhenensis. NCBI lineage: Eukaryota > Viridiplantae > Streptophyta > Polypodiopsida > Gleicheniales > Dipteridaceae > Dipteris > Dipteris shenzhenensis. Next base: position 24,078,893 of record NC_141622.1, on the reverse strand, counting down.
GACCCCTCTTTCTATTGCTGCGATTCACTTCTACTCCTCCCAGGTTGAGTCATGATTCATTCCAACATCATATCTTCGACTCTCTAATCCGTACAAGTGCTCGGAAAGAGTCCAACTGCAGTGATCCAATTCCCATCCCTTCTGGAGGATTGTCTACTTGTTGAAATTAGGGTTTCCAGCCCTACCTTGTGCCTAGAGATGCTGCGAATTGAATCCAAAGCACCCAGACCTACTGCAAATTGATTCCAAGGAGCCTAGCACTGTTGCGATTTGGTCTAAGTGTGCCCAGGATCCTCTACAAGCTATTCCAGGGAGTAGAGCCATATTGCGATTTGTTCCAGAAGTTGTTTTGTGTGTTAATGTCTGTAGATACACTCAGAGAAGTTTCCCTTCCAGTACTTATAATGTCCTTCATTCTTGGCAAATCCATGCCCCTTTCACTTGGTGTTGACTGCTTCTTCTTTGACTTTCACAAGCTGGACTAGAGAGTTTTGAAATGATTGCTTCTTCCAAGGGCTCTGTATTCCCTCGGCTTCTTTGGCTGCAACTCCATCTTTGAATCTGAATAAAAAGGAAGCAATAAATCACATGGCCAATATTTGGGCATATCACACTCATTGACTTCTCATTCATGAGAGGTGTCTTCCTGAAACAAGTTCAAGAAAACAGTTCACTTTTCTCCTAGTATTGCCATACAAGGGTTAGATCTTCATAAGGCAAACTTTATCAGCATAAAGAACATACTTAGCCTTAATAAAATTGTTTCTTGGAATCTTTCCATATCCTCTTTTCTTTGAGAATCCTCTCAAATCTTTCTAAATGAAGTGGTAATCTCCATACCGATGATACTCATGCTGGTCAGACATAAACTTGGAGGGTTCTCAAACTTTCCAAAAGGACATATAACTAATAGATGAACTGTAAAATTCTTCGCTTTGGCCATAATAATCCATGAGAAACCATAAGAGTTCTTGTATAAAACAAATCCCACTGGAAACTATTGAATAATAGAATCCTGAAGGAAATACTAGGTCAATAGTGACCATAAAATACTGCCATATTGAGGTCTCGGACTTGAGTCTTGAGCATGTCATGCTCCATAACAAGAAAAAAACAAAACTGAATATCATAACTGAAACTCCTTTGGAACTGAGATAGTATAACTTGAAACTGAAATACTTGGTCAATAATGACCACATGGAATTCCGCCATAAAGGATCGGATACTTGATCAACTGAGATAATATAACTTGAAACTGAAATACTTGGTCAATAATGACCACATGGAATTCCACCATAAAGGATTGGATACTTGATCATCTCATCATCCATAAGAACATAACTGATGATCATGACTTGTTATCATAACTCAATTCCCTAATTGAAGATCATAAAATCAGGCGCATGACCATCAACTTGCCAACTTTGAACATACTATCCTCAAATAGGGTTTGATCTTGAATCTATCATGAATCTAACTCTTCAATTCATAAAATATATACAAGTAGTCTCTAACACTTCTCCTCTTTGGCATAAGTTGCTCAAAACCATAAACTAGATGTAATAACTTTGAGATTCTTTTGGCATGGTACTATGTGTACAAAAGTTTGATGAGACCAAATAAATAGTCCATAGCCTTGACCACATAAGTCACAAAAAACTGGTTTCATAATAGATAATATATCACTTGTGTACAATAACTTGGAATCCTCCAAAACTATAACTCAGAATAACTAGCTTGTCCCATCAAGGAATACTTTAGGACCACATATGTATGTATAAGAAATCTTGTGTGGTTGGCTTTTGATTCCTGAAACAATACACTTCTTTCCTCGTAATAAGATACAAGGGTTAGATCTTTAAATTAAAATAAGGCAAGCTTAATAAACATGAAAGAAATACTTATCTTTAGATGTCCCATAACATCTCTAAAGCCACTTTTTCCAAGGACAACAAGCTTCAACTAAGAAGTGGTTATCTCTTGCTTTTGCCACTCCAGCCAATAGTTCTCTATAGGAATCCTCATCCTAGGACCTTCTCCTCTTCATCTTGCAATCTTGCTTAGGCGCTTCTACTTGTGAGGGCTAAGAGGCCACATCCATGATGAGAAAAACAAAATAGCAACTTTTGCTCTTCGTTGCTTTTTGCTGCTTTTATTGCTAGGCTTTTCATGCCGCTTTGGAGAAAATAAGGTCGCATATCGCACAAAAAGCGGTTGCTTTTTGTGAAAAGCGGGTGTTTTTTTAAAGAGAAGCAGATGCTTTTCGTGAAAAGCAAGTGCTTTTTTCTGCAAGAATTTTGAGCAAGAGATTGGAAGCACACATCACCAAGGATAACGACAGGATGAAACGTCTTTCCCACTTGATAGATTACAGAGAAGAGAAGAAACTAGCCCCAAGAGATAGGGTGATAGAGAGAGAACAAACGTCTCGCCAAGACAAATTTATGCCTCCTGAAAGATGCACCTCAACTCCTAGTGCCGAGCCTCCAAACAAGAGTGCCCTACCTTCTTGGATGTGTATTAGTTCACAAACAGAAGTGCCCCACCTTCTCAAGCAAGAATCATGTCACAGTCAGTGCGCCTCACCCTTGAGCACTTGAACTGATACAAAAACAGGTGTGCCTCACCTTGATTCACTGCTGCATGCTAAACTTGGACTTTTTCCACCAAGGAAAGTGGAAATCCTATGCTTTGATACCATTGTAACCAAACCTTAAGATACTTGAAAATACTTTAGTAATAAAATCATCAAGAGCTTTGTTATTCCAAGGAATTTGGACCAATATGATCGAGAATGGCACCAAATCGAAAGGACTCAGGTGGGTTGATCATAGCAAGAGGATTATTGCATAGTAGTGGCATGGAAAATGCATGGATGGAATAATCAATCTAGAATCAGAAAGAAGGGCCTATGGTTAACCAAAGCTCTTAAAGAGCAAGAAACGCCAAGAAAAAAAAAGGGCCTATGGTTGCCCAGTGCTCTTAAAGAGCAAGAAACGCCAAGAAAAAGAAGAGTCTATGGCTGCTCAGTGCTCTTAAAGAGCAAGAAATGCCAAAGAAAAGCAAGAATCTCCACCTGAAAAGCAAGTTTTTAAGATGTAGAAAGAGGGGCGTGTGGCTGCCTAGTACCCTGGAAGGCCAGTCAACCAAAAGGAGCAGAGAATGCCACAAGACTGATCAATGATCGGAAGTTACCAGATTCCAAGATCCACTTTAGGTAGAAGAGATGGAGGAGACTCTCCGACAAGAACAGACTATGTACCACACAAAGAAGAAAAGTACCCACAGGAAAGTTTATCTGCAGATATCTTGCCAGGTACCTGAACTATTAGGCAATTGATGCCAAGAGAGGAGGTATCCCCAAGTTTTACAACTATATCAAGAAGCTTTTTAGTTGAGAAATACTAATTACAAGCTGAGGGGATGTCACCAATTGGTATTTCTCCCAAGAAATAAAGAAGAGTCTTTATCAGATTGACTATGGTAAAAGAAAACTGACTTTGGTTCACTAGAATAAGTTTTACTACTTTTGATTTGCAGAACTGTGGGGATTCCCACAAGGGACTAGGATTAGTCCAAGACCTAGGAATGCCTGCATTTTGCAAACCTTTAACGAGTTAAAGTGTTGGAATTTGTTTGTGCCATGTGTAGGACCTAAGAGAGTGCAAAAAGGACCCAAGAGTGGGGAGAAAAGTATAAAAAGCAAGTCCCACAAGGCTCAAAAAGTAAAGGCAAAGGGGTTGCCTCATTAAAAAGAGGGTCCACAAGATTAAAAGGCACCTAAAAGCTCCAAAGCACCAGATTTAAAAGGGAAAATACTAAAAGCTTGGCTTTTTGTAAAAGTAGCTTTTAGAAAGTAGGCCCTAGCTTTTTGCTAGGCCTAGTCTATAAAAGAAGGCCCTTGGCCTCCCAGATTCATTCACAATTGTACTCATACTAATGCTCTTTCATGAGCCAGTTGTACAAAGATTATTCTATTGTAATAAAGACCTTTTGGGCCCTAGTGTGGTGTGTTGTATTCTCTCTTTCTCCCAGACCCCTCTTTCTATTGCTGCGATTCACTTCTACTCCTCCCAGGTTGAGTTGTGATTCATTCCAGCATCATATCTTTGACTCTCTGATATCCCTGATCAGATGAACTTTCAATATCACTCATCCAACTCAAAAAGGGAAAGTATATAAATGCCCTATTATAGGGCCACGTAGCAGTACCCATGTGGCACCAAGTCGGGTATGGGGGGTCCCAAGCCCCGCCCCCTAGCCATGCAAAGAGGCTCCCTCTCCTCCCAAAAATCCTCAAGAGGTATGAGAGAGAGAGGGAAAATGAGGCCTTTATATCCAAGGCCCCTCACACATTTGATTATGGGATTAGTCCCAGACACTTCTCCACATGTTAAATGCATGCGAGACCCTTCATTAATCGACAAGGGGGTTTGCCCATATTCCAATACCCCGCATGGGCCAAGCACCTACTAAAAACAAGCATTGACCAAATTAAAGGCCCAGTGCATACAACCAAGGGTGCCCTTGGACAAACTGCATGGGGTAGGTCAAATCAAAGACCTCCCAAAGTGCCTTCAAAGTCCATGTTACTCCACAACATCCAATAAAGCCACTAGTGCAAGCAACCATTGTTGAAAATCATGCCACACTAAACTTCGCATGTAGATCGTGACACCTCTGTATGCTGTTGCACTTAATGTCTGCGTGACACCTCTGCATGCTGTTGCACTTAATGTCTACCACAAAATCGCGGTGCCTCTACAACGCATAGTCCACAGTAGTTGCATCATTGCCACGTGTCATGCATGCACCAACAATGATGCGCAATCCACATAATCTTCCTGCTTTGATACTACTATAGGGCCACACATTAGTCACCACATGGCACCAAGAGTGCACCGGGTACAGGGGTTCCTAAGCCCCACCCCCTAGCCATGCAAAGAGCCCCTCTCTACTCCCAAAAAATCCTGGGAGGGATGAGAGAGAGAGAGGGAAAATGAGGCCTTTATATCTAAGGCCCCTCAATACACACATTTGATTATGGGATTAGTCCCACACAATTGTCCACATGTCAAATGTGTGCAAAACTCTTCATCAATCCAGTTGGCCCCTATTCCAACAATATTCTAGCCATAAGCAAACTCTCTATGGAGCAACATGAGTTATTGAGCTACAAGAACCACATTATCAACCTCACCAAAGAGTTCAAGGGAGACACTTGAGAGGACACTTATAAAGCCAAGTTGGAGGTTCCAATTTTATGGCCTCACACAAGGCAAGAAAAAATTCTTGTAGCAGATGAAATAGGGCATCCAAAGTCAAAGATGAGGGATTTGGTGTCCCCCATTTTGCCCACATCTAGCATAGAACATTCCCTAGCAGGATGACCAAAATGCTAGCTATAGATAGCTGCTAACATGTGAATTTGTTTGCTTAGACATCCATGTAGTCTATCTATGTTGTGGACTCCACAAGGGCAGTATGCCTTTTCCAAAACACCTAATGAAAGTGTTTGTTCATTGCTAGATGGACTCGATATGTTCCCAAACCCATATATAGAATTCTCATTACTTAGTTGGTAGTTCATTGGATGAATATGAACTAGAATGTGATGGCATGATGCAATAATTGCTCAAGGACTTTCACTTTGTATTGGAGAAAATGGGATGTTCCATTCATTACCTCATTTTTTCTCAAGGAACTATAAATAACTTCTAGATGCACTCAACATACCCTTGGTTTTTCCTCATTCACATCCACTCACAACCCATATGATTATCAATCACAACAGCTAACTTCCTACTCATACCAATAGTTGAGTCCTTAGTACATCATTTGATACCTCAAGGTACTCCTCTCAAATCGAGTTCCATTCTAACATGTCCAATTGTCATATCATACATTCTTGCATTCTCATGTATATCTTATACTTGCATTTAAACATATATAAAATACTTTACTTTCTCATAGCAAAACACCGTGAAAAAAAGGGTATATATTACATTTTATTATGAAAAAGCCTCATGATCAAGAAAAAGAGAGACATTTACTTACCCATCAAACTCTTCCCCCATCTTTTCAAGAGAGAGATTTCCCACTACTACAACTCTACCTAGCATGACTTAGTTAAAGTCTCATCTTTTAGGTAAAGGCTTCAGAGGTAGATTGTCATATTTTATTTCCTTAATTAAGATCTTCCTTTTCCATTTCTCGTCTAAGTTCTATAAGAGTAGCATAAATGAGATCCCATAATTCTCCACTATGAAAAGAAAATTGGAACACTCCCTCCACACTCTATAGCTATCACTTGGCCTTTTAAATCCTTTATAGTTGTGGAAACCCTTGTCTCATTTGGCAAAGACATATGGAACTCTCGTAATGTTAGATCAATTCTCTTTGACAATTATAAACAAACTTGGTATGAAACATAGTCCTTTTATCCTCAACATTGACTTTATGATAGTCAGTGACATTGTTGTGGTCAAAGGCCAACAACTTTGCCTCCTTATCACTCAAACTTGCATACATAGTACAATTACAATGATTGCATGCTCGGAAACTGTGCACATCCCATACCATGGAGGGGGGTTTGTACGCTATCTCATGGGATATTCATAGATGCCACTTATACCTTGGTATGAGCCTTGTAGGCCTAGTTATAGTCAGTTAGGACTATTGGTATAGTTAGTTTATGTACCATCTAGTTCACTTAGGACACTTAGTCCAGTTAGGGCAGTTAGCCCTAGGGTTTTGTTATGTTGGCTCTCCCTTGAGCCTCCACACTTCAATTTTGGAGCAATCTATTACAGCATCTCGTTTTTCTCCATTGTGCTTCCATTTTTTAGCTTTCATTACTTCCAACACCCAACACTTCTCAAGTGCTATGTTTCGGATCATCAATCGAAATGGGAGAAATGTTTCATAAAGTATCTCCTAAAGCATCTTTCTATTCATCAACATGTGCAGTAGTTCAGTAAGAAGAAAGGATATGTTTTAGTTGAAGCATTCCTACTCCAAGTGCTATAATCTTGAGAAGTAAACCCATGTCAGATTCATTGTAATATTTAGTATAGATCTCAAATAGCCTGCTAGCCACAGCCTAGAACTTGTCTTTAATACTTGCCTATATTTTGTTGTCCATGCTGGACTAGTTCTTCCTACATATCTTGCAACTCTTGATTGGAGATACAAATAATGTCAAACTCACCATAGATGCATTAATCATTCCATCATCAATTGTTTTAATTTGGAGAGGGCATTTAACTATTCAGTGAGAAAAATAGTTGTTGTTTATGGTTCTATGTTTTTCTCTACAAGAATATCCACACTATGAACAAATTCATCTTGGATTTCTTTAAACCAAGATTGTATCAAGGTATAGGATTTTGATGTGTTGTTAATTTTGTGGCTACCTCATTAACCTAGCAACCATGCTACTCTGTTGTAGTGGCTAGAGTGTGTTGTAGTTATTGTACCTATTCTTGTAGTTGATTGATGGTCTAGTTTTGCTATTGCATTTTCTTCCTACTGCTTTTTGTTTTTACCTTTTTATGTAATTATTGTTCAACAAAACTACTTAATGTATCCAAGGCATTGGGGACATTCTTCATTATCAACTCCTCCATCTCATCTTTGGATCGCTTTGTTCATATTTCTAGAGGAGATGTTGCTTTGCAAAAGAGGGGTTTTAAAATTCAACTTTAGAAAAAAACTACTTAGTTCATAAGTAAAGAGGGGTGTTTTTATTGGGGTGAACTTTTAGTCGAGGGGTTTTTCCAATACCCCTTGAACCCACGAGATACATAGGGTTTCTTAGTGGTGCACCCCCCAGGAGGTACCTCCTTGTTGGTCTCTTTGAGTTTTTTAAATTTGTTCTTTGACTCTGAGTCTGATCATTCTAGTCAATTGAATGCTTCTTGTCTTCCTTTTGTAGTAATGTATCTGTTCTTTTGGAACTACTGATGACCATAAGATGAGTAGTATGGCTTTCCTCTACTTGAATGCATGCAGAAGAGTCACAATAAGTAACCTCTAGGATAGTTCTAGGACAAGTCAAATAGTTTAGAAATCTACCTAGAAATGTGGCTTTGGATAATCTCTAAAACCTTCATCTATATAACACTCTCTCTTTGAGGAATATTATAGTTTATTTTTGCTCAAGCTTGGAATTCTCTCTCTCTCTCTCTCTATACAAGAGATTGAGTCAGAGGAGCATTTCATCTTCAAGTGTCTAGTATACTATCAGATCTGTGGTCACTCCTAATTCCTCTTTAGAGACAACTTCAAGCTACATTTCTGCTTCCTCGCCTTTTCAAACTAGAGATGCTTAGCTGTTTTCATCCTTGAGAACTTATACATTGAGAGAGCTTACTCAAATCATAGAGATAGGGACAAGGTGCATTGGCAAACTCCTTTTAGAGCATGATCACAGAGTTCTTCCAGGTAGAATGCATAGGTTACCACCAATGAGTCCAAGATCCAGTGACACATCATACTCGACAGAGGATGGACACACATATTACACTTGGAGACATCCCCTCCATGTTTAGAATAGGGATATGACCGAATGGGGTCACTATAGCCTTGGTATGACATAGAGCTTTTGCCAGGAGATGACATTAGGTAGCGCCCACGACTGACAGTTAATTACCAACCCCCACAGTGACCCGCAATTACTCACCTACCAGTTACCAGGGATACTTCCAAAATTCCATTTTTCCTCCCTATTCACATCTCCTACTTTAACCTCCCAGAAAACACAGGTGCAATTTTTATGTTTTGAAGGATATCAAGCTTCAGACCCCTTTGAAATCTTGGCCCTATCATAAGTGACTACATCAGCAACACACTTTGTAAATAGCTCCATCTGGCTTCAATTATTTGTGTGTCAATGTTCTCTTCACCAAATCATGTTCTCCCTTGCCGTTTCCTGATGCTAAGAAAAATGGCTCATTTCTAACCCAGTCAAACTAGCATATCTAGCCTTGAGCTGTTGTGAAGCAGCGCTATCTGACCACACCTAATGTTGTTTAATTACCATAACTTGTTCCTTCAACCATTGCAAGTGTAACATGAAACAATGTTGCCTCTCGTGTAGCTAGACATTTTGAGGTCCACATTCATGTTGAGGGGGAAGAGGGAGCACTCAGGAAGGGATAAGAGACACTGTATATGGTGGAGCAAAAGCTACTCCAGCTTATTCCTCTATCATATATATATGAGTATACATGGGCACTGTACAAGTGGGTGGGCACACTGCCCTTTACCCCAACAACCTCCCACTTAAAGGCAGTGTGCCTTTAAGGGAGTATAGTACACATATAATACAATAAGCCATAGGCTGAAAAACAAGATGACCAGACCGTCATCCTATGCCCATCGGCACTTTACAATGTGCAAAGTGCATAGAGGAATAAGCTGGAGTAGCTTTTGCTCCACCATATACGGTGTCTCTTATCCCTTCTTGAGTGCTCCCTCTTCCCCCACAACTGGTATCAGAGCCAAGGAGAGCTTGGTGAGAGCATGGTGAGAGCTTGGTGAGTGTGGCTAGCAAGGTTAGAGAGGAGCAACCCGGTGGGAGCTTCATCGATCGAATTGGAACTGTAGTGAAGGCGAAGAAGCGAACGATCTAATAGAGAGCTCTTGCAAGAACTAAAGCAAGCTTGGGCTTGGTAGCTCATAAGAAGAAGGGGAAGGTCTGATAGAGAGCTCTTGCAAGAACCTTGAGCTACCTCTGTGATGGTAGATCAAAACAACATATCAGCAAACTGGTCCGATCTACCGGATTGCTGGCTGTGGGCTCCAGATTGGTGTTGACGGGATTGCTGGTTGTGCTCTTGATCGTGATGACCGTGCTTACTTGGGTCTTCACTTCCACTAATGTACAAACATCTGTGAAATCCATCACTGCTCAATTCCATCACGAATTGACGAATTGCTGAGCTATCCATGGAAGAAGAAAGCTACTTCGAAGATTGCTACTACAAGAATTGTTGCCTACGAAAGAAAGGGGACATTTGTTGCAAAGAAAGGATGCTGTTGTAAGTTGCTGCTCAACATCCTCGACAGATGGCAGCAATAAATCATCGCTAGGAGCTGTGCCAGAATGAGATTGTCCCTCAACGCTGCTTGCTATGGGATTCGATTTATCCTACACGGCTGAAGGCTTATCATCTACGAGGGTTAGTTACAAATCGTCTTCAAGGTGGAGATTGACACTACCATGATCGATTTGTAATTTGTTTTGAGCCTGATGCAGTGCAAGGGTGTTAGGACTAGCAATAGCAAGTGGCTTATCCCACGACCTGCACTTGAAATAGATTTAAAGTCTGAGGCAAGGGCTGATGGAGCCGTGGACACTGGGGAGGTACCCTTGAGAGGATGGCAAGAAACAGGCTTGGGTGAGCAAGGTCGTAGAGATTGTAGTTCTATGTGGAGTGCTTGTAGGAGTCACTTGTATGGCAGAGCAGTAAGGAGCTGGCCATCAGAGGCTGTAGTTGTCACCCGACACGGAGGCCCTTGATCAGATGCTTGAAAGTTCACACATGCTTTGACAGTGGTACATGCCTGGTTGAGATGCATTGACAGTTCATTGGATGCATGGTTATTTGCCTATGTTGGATACATATACGGTGGTATGGTGATGTATTGAGATCCTGTCAGATTAGCATTGTTTGGAGCTGTTTCAGGGCTGGTTTGTCAGCATTTTGGGGCTGATTTGTTACCGTATTTGGGGCTGATTTTATGGCATTGTGTTTGCCATTGGTCAGGACATTACAATTGCTACTGTTGCTGGTTTTTATGACAAAATAGTCATTTTCAGGACTGAATATCTCTTTCTTGGTGCGAAATTGCGCTTTGTGCCAAACTGGAAAGTTGTAGTTCACAGAACATACTACAACTTTTATTTTGGAAGCAATTTGATCCAGTATAAGCTGTAGGAGTTACAGCCTCTGCAAAACCACAAAAAGTTGCAGTCTACTGTCTATTTGTGACCAATATGCAGAAAGCTATTTTTCAGGTGAGAATATCTGAGATCCACAAGGATTTGGATCTTGATGTTAACTGACAAGTTGTAGATCTTTCTACAAGCTACAACTTTGTAGTTTACAGCTTTGGCATCCGGTCTTTCGGTGAAAAGATATCAATGTTCAAAAATAAGGATAGCATGTTATCTTGCCCAAAGTGGATGTGATTTCTCTTGCACAACAGAATCACAAAAAGTGATTGGGATCTCACTTCAGTCCAAGGGCATTATTGGCATTTTGGCAAGTCAATTTGGCACATTTGGCAAGTGGTGAATGCTCGATTTTGTTGCCAAAGGATTGCACACTTGAGGTGATGCATTGGTGATGCAGTAAATGCCATTTTCGATGCATTATGGATTTGCATTGGTGGATGCCGCACTGATATTTATGGATAGTTGAGTTGGGCTCCTATTGCCATTGGTTGAGTAGGCATTTCTCATTTGGTTCAGTGCATTTCTTACTTGGATTGCCAGGCATTGGCAGGTTACTGGGCTGCATATATTATTGTTTATGCCTCTTTATGGCTGAGTGCTTTTGAGCATTAGATCAACCAATTTATTTGGAGACCTGATTGGTCTGGACAACACTATATTTTTTGGTCATTTGGGTTGCCTATTGCACTATACTGCTCTTTGGTTGTGACCTATTGTGCCACAAATATGGCATCTACAGCTGGTAGTGCCCTCTTTGATATTGAGAGGTTGGATGGATCAAACTTTCAGTATTGGAAAGAGCAGATTTATGATGTGTTAGTGCAGAAGAGGCAGCATAAGCCCATTCAATGCAAAGGTGTCAAGCCTAATAGCATTAAACAGAGTGATTGGGATGACATGGATGAGCAAGCATGCTCTATCATTCAGTCATCACTCTCGAAGTCAGTCTACTTGCAGGTACGGAATGGTGTACAGGGTGTAGACTACCATGCATATGAGTTCTATACTCATATATGCCGGATGTATGACCATGATAGTGTTATGTTACAGCATGATGGGCTGAAATGTCCTGATGGGCTGAAATACAGCCTTGATATGCACTCCAAAGGTCGATCAATTGGTAGAAATAGGTCATGTTCAAGGGGGAATTCCAAGAGCAAGTCTAGCTCTCGGACTTGTGTTAGATGCTTCTATTGTGAAAAGTATGGCCACATGAAAAAGTACTGCTGGAAATGGCTAAGAAAATGCAAGAAGAAGAGCAAGGTTAAGAATGACCAGAAGAAGGAGAAGAAACATGTTGAGCTTCAAGGCGTGGATGCCAAGGTTTCCATTGATAGTAGCAATGATGAAGGCATTCTTTTATCTATGTCTGACACCTCCTTCTTGGCCACTGATGTACCCATTCTTGGTGATTGGATGTTAGATCCATGTGCTTCATGTCATATGACCCCTCATAGGTCATGGTTCAGTGCATATCAGGAATGCATTGTGGAGAGTGGTTTGATGGGCATTGATCATTCTATGGATGTCTATGGTTATGGGGATATCCACCTTGTTATGCCTAGTGGCTCTATTCTTGTTCTACAGAGGGTTAGACATATACCAAGACTTGCTACGAGTAAGATCAGTATTGGACAGTTGGTTGAGGCAGGTTATCATGTCTCTTTGGGTGATCATGCGTGGAAGATTGCTAGAGGCAATCTGGTTATGGCTAGGGGATCACAGGTTGGATTCTCTTATGCATTGCATGTATCAAGTGTCCAGGATAAGATGCTTATGATTAGTAAGCAGCTATCAGTTAGTTTATGGTATGCCAGACTTGGACATATGTCTACTGTAGGTATGGAAGCCCTTACAACATTGAGATACATGTTGAGAGTTGTGGTGCCATGAGCACATGTAGAGCAAAGGTATGAGCAAAGGGTAAGCTGCCACATGGCATGGAGGAGATATCCCACATGTGAGCAAGCAAAATGGATGTAAGTACCCTCACCTATAAAAGGGAGGTTCATTTGAAGTAATATCAATCAAGCACTTTGCACTATCTCAAGATTCTCTTTATGAGTCCAAGCTAATCTATCTTGGAACCTAATTGACTTAAGATACATGTCATGAGCACTCTCTTCATCATGTTTCCACACAAGTTTCATCCACCTTAGAGCGCTCCATAGATCCTGAGGCACACATGTTTTGTCATGGTATCAGAGCTTAGGTCTAGTCTTCTAGATTAGTTGTAGGCATGTCTTAGGAGCTCATGTTTTTTTCTCCTAGGTTAGTTTTAGTTGTAGAAGGAGAGTTCTTATGAAACTTCCGTCTTCCCATTCTGAAAGAGAGCAATTCCTTCATAATCTTCTGTGAGAGAGAGAGAGATAGAGAGTTCCTTTTAAAGATCTATTTTGTGAGATAGATCTCTGAGGAGATTTTTGAGCCTCAGAGGGTGTCCCAGCAAATAGACAATCATGAAGGCAGCATGAGTAGAAGCAATAGAAGAGCAGCGGGCTACAAAAGCAAGCTCCCACGACTGAGCCAAGTAGAGTTTGAGAGTTGAGCAAGAAAGCTTGCAGGGAAGCATGGGCTTGTGGAGAATGCAAGAATAGCCACAAGTCCATAAAGACACACATGCAAAACAAGGCTTGACTGGGAACAACTAAATAGAAGAAGCCTCAAACAACGATGGACAAGAAGATCTGAAGCACTGAAGTAGAAAGATCCGAATGATAGCAGCGACCACGCAGTAGAAGTGCCTCCACAACCAAGCATACTGAAGCTACATAGCCGCGGTCATCCAATGAATGCCCTGGCTCGAACAAGCTCCTACGACATAGCTCTACCTCAAAGCAGCCTCCCGCTAGCTGACAATTCCAATCAGACGATGCCACAGCGACCAAGATCGTGAAAGCCAACAGTGGCTCTATCATTACCTCCCCAAATTTTGAACTCAGGACTGGCTTCCCTACGTGTGTAGCGAGTAGGCGAAGCTGTTAAGCTACCAATATCCTCATCCTTGTTTTCAGAGTTCAAGCTAGGACTCTCTAGTAGCAGGTGCTGTCCGCCAGAAGATAGCCTACGACCATCGGAATTGTACGTCGACAGACTGTTGCGAGTCTTTTGGGTAGCGCATCCAGCCGAAGAGAGAGCACGGTGATGATGGACATGTAGCATCTCCATCAAAGAGCTTCTCCACAGCTTTCAACCACAAGCTTCAACGTCAACGAGCTGGCTCAGCAACCTCTACACAGAGGGGTCTCCAATGACAATCAGCCATCCAGACGAGCAAAATGACTTGCAAGGGACCCCTAAGCTCCTCTCCAACGAGCATGCGCTCAGCCCAAGTTCTCCGTTGCCATGCCCACGCCTCCGACATCGATGCAGAGAAGCAAGATTTTCTTCTTCTCTAAGGTTCACCACATTTTGACACATGGCAGATAAGTTTTGACCTGGGTTAGCTCCAAGCAACCATGGGTTAATTGGTTTGGTCAGTGCTCTAGTTTATGCCACGTGGCAGATAAGGTTTGGTGTGGTTAAATTAAACCATGGTTAAGGCACATGGTTAGGGGTAGGATTAGTTAAGTGCCACCTAAGCACAGAGCCCCTTGTTAAGCACAGTATGGAATTCAACATGTGAATCCCTGTGCCACATCATCAAAGGCCCTTCTTCTTCACAAAAGCATCAACAAGCTATAACTTGCAATCCAAGAAGAATTTGCACACGCTCCAAAAAGGAAAAGTGATCGTCTTTTCAAGCTCCACACGCCTGTCATGTCAAAATAATTGTATGCAATTAGACTATGCAATTAGACACTGCCAATATTGAAAGAAATCAATTGGTAAGACCTTTGCAACAAATGACAAATCAAAGCATGTATGCACACTTCGTTGTCATAAGTATGCCAAAAGCACAAGTGCATGAGATGACCATAGCAGAAAGCATGGCATCCACACACAAAGCATCAAGGCACATGGAAGAACAAAGCATCATGCATGAAGCTACACCAAGCAAAGAAGAGAATGCCATTGTCATCAAGCTATGAGCCAAAAGGTGACATCAATGGAATGTATTGAAAAGCAACCTTGCCTATGTTTTGTAATCAAGCCTGACCACCTGAGAGTAGCTATGAAAGCACCCAGGGGAGGTATTGACATGTAAAAACCACACTTGACCACCTTAAGTAGCAATGCATGCACTAAGGGGAGGTGATGGATTTGTAACTCACATCTGACCACCTTGCAGTAGCCAAAGGATTATGGCACCAAGGGGAGGTGTTGAGAGTTGTGGTGCCATGAGCACATGTAGAGCAAAGGTATGAGCAAAGGGTAAGCTGCCACATGGCATGGAGGAGATATCCCACATGTGAGCAAGCAAAATGGATGTAAGTACCCTCACCTATAAAAGGGAGGTTCATTTGAAGTAATATCAATCAAGCACTTTGCACTATCTCAAGATTCTCTTTATGAGTCCAAGCTAATCTATCTTGGAACCTAATTGACTTGAGATACATGTCATGAGCACTCTCTTCATCATGTTTCCACACAGGTTTCATCCACCTTAGAGCGCTCCATAGATCCTGAGGCACACATGTTTTGTCAATACATTCCTATTATGGATGTCTCTCAAATTTTATGTCATGATTGTGATGATGGTCAGCAGTCAGGATCCTCTTTTGTGAGGAAGACAGTCAGTGAGAGGTATGTTGAGCCATTGCAGTTGGTTCATAGTGTAGTTTGTGGGCCTATGCCTACCGTTTCACTGGGTGGCGCCTCTTACTTTGTGACATTTATTGATGCTGCTACAAAGTACATATGGGTATATCCGATTCGGCAGAAGCATGATGTATATGATACATTTCAGCGCTTCTTGGGTAATGCTGAAAATCAGTCAGGAAAGAAGCTATTGAGCTTGATGACTGATGGTGATGTAGAGTTTACCTCTTCTAGATTTCAGCATCTATGTGATACACTTGGTATCAGGAGGGTGTTGACCACTCCTCCTCTTTTTGCTCATGATGCCTTGGCAGAAGGCATAAATCAGATTCTATTGGACAGGATTGGTAGCATGCTCCGATATGCAGGTCTTACCGAATGCTATTGGTATTGGGCTGAGGCATGTAAGCTAGCTGCATACTTGCTTAACAGGTCACCCAGGAGATCTTTGAATGGTAGAGTGCCATTTGACTTCTTGATAGGCAAGGCACCATGTTATGAGCATTTACGTGTGTTTGGATGTGAGGCTTATGCTCATGGTTCCCGATCGAGGAGGTGTATCTTCCTTGGATACAGTGAGTCCAGTAGGGACTACAGGTTATGGGATTCTTCAACTAGAGAGTTGATACGCAGCCATAATGTCTATTTCAGAGAGGATGCTATGTTTAGATAGCCCAGGACTACGAATAGCAGGAGAGTGGTGTTCCAGGAGGGTGTAAGTGCACTGATACGTCCGAATTCTTTGCAGGGGCAGCCCATATCCCTTGGAGTGGGAGGTTTTTCCCACGGTGAGTAGGTTATAAAGTTGGGACAGCCATGATTACTTCCTGATTTTAATCAGAGACGGTCAGATGTCTTGAGTATTCCACAGGTATAATTATACTCCTATGAAGATTGTTGATGCATCTTCTATGGACAGTTACAGTTTACTCCCAGGATGCGGAGTGCCTCTAGCAGATGAGGATGAGGCTATGCATGGTGAGGAGGATACCTTGGCTAATGATGCCCGGTATGATCCATTGGCTGGTTATGCCAGGATAGATGTGGTTTCTGCAGTTATTGACTCGAGTCATATTGCGCATGGGTAGGAATCATTGATATGTTTGCTTCGTAAGTGCCTCCATGGCCAGAAGCAATCCCCTCGAGCTTGGCTTCATAGGTTTGATACCGTTATGAGAGCTCAAGATGTGATGCGCTGTGAGACAGGTTATGGTCTCAGTATTCAGGAGGTTGCTATCCTTCTGAGGTTACTTGCCATATGGTTCCTTATGGACAGGGATGCTTTGCAGTGGGAGCTGCATGGTCTTGATGATGTTTGTCAGATACTTGGTTGTTTCAGTATAGAGAGGGGGAAGTTACTGAGTACTCCATTGCCTGTATTGGCTCCATACTTGAAACACAGCAAGTTTGATGATCATAGATCAATTGAGCAGCAAGTTATGGTTGATATGGCAGCCATAGTACTTCATGCATCCATGACTGTGTTGAGACTTGGTTCTCACATGTTTGCCATTGGGGCTACACTTCCGGTTCTTGCTTCCGTTGCAGTGGGAGTTGGTAGCATGATTATGGAAAATTTTGGCAGTAGGGAAGCGGTTGTGGACATCAGGTCCTTATGCTTCCAGGAGCAGCATGCAGGTGATGTAGGTTGGGTAGACTAGCAGAGGTCTATTGTAGGCCATGTGCTTATGGTCACAAGTGGTACAGAGACATTTTTTTTGCACAGTGACAGTTCGGGTGCTATGGACTTAGCACAGGAGCACATGGTGGTGAGAGTTCACTCTCCCAGTGAGATCTAGCGTGAGATCTTGGTTGACAGGCATCTACAACTTGTCATTTTCTATCCTGCAAACCTAATGTCTGCTAGCAGCTTATCCTCTATGCACTTTGTACATTGTGAAATGTCGATGGGCATAGGATGACGGTCTGGTCATCTTGTTTTTTAGCCTATGGCTTATTGTATTATATGTGTACTATACTCCCTTAAAGGCACACTGCCTTTAAGTGGGAGGTTGTTGGGGTAAAGGGCAGTGTGCCCACCCACTTGTACAGTGCCCATGTATACTCATATATATATGATAGAGGAATAAGCTGGAGTAGCTTTTGCTCCACCATATACGGTGTCTCTTATCCCTTCCTAAGTGCTCCCTCTTCCCCCTCAATTTATTGGTCTTCCCTTTAGTCTCTCCTCAATAGATGAGATTGAATTCCGCTTCCCCTTTTGTGATAGTAGCCGAGACAGTCGTTGAGATCCATCTAGATTAGATGTCCCTTGTAAGAAATAATTTCTAGCTCCAAAAACAAAACAAAGAGAGCCATTGAATAAACTTGGACATGAACACATACCTGATAACACTTATTGACATCTTGTGCTTGCTTTGACAACTATTATTTCATTCTCTTCAATGGGAATATCAGGTCCATAGATTTGAGCATTTCTATGTCCACCATCATGCTTAGGTGAAGGAGTAGGAGATACATCCAAGGTGGCAAAAGAGGTTCCACCACTAGTACAAGATACATCCAATGTAGCAAAGGAAGCGCCCTTGGAACTATGAGAAGAAGAAATTGAGATAGACGTAGTATCGAACAAACCTCCCATGCAGAACTTTGGAAAGCTTCAAAGGGGACGCCCCAAAAGTGCCATGCAATAAGGAAAGGTGGAAATTATATGCGTGACCATGAAAAACTAAAGCGCACAACCATGGCACCCATTAAAGGTTAGCGCCTTGCATGCAAATAATGATATGTGGACTAATCCTAGTCATTGTGGGCATCCCCACCAAGCAAACATGTGAACAAAACATAGAACTAATTCTTAGTTGACCGAGGTCAACCCTCTTGGTCATAATTAAGGGGCTTGACCATCAGTCATAGCGCCTTAATTATGGCCAAGTCTCTCCAACCAAAGTTGGTGCACCTTGGTTAACGAGGTTAACCCTCTTGGCATGAGCCAAGTTTCATTGACCAAAGTCAGTACTCTCTAACCGAAGTCAGCGCTTTGGTTCCTTGGTTAACCGCAGTTAATCATCTTGGTCGAAGCCAGATTTTCCTAATCGGAGTTAGGCTTACTTAATCGAGGTTAGGTATCTTTGACCTAAGTCAATACTTTGACGAAATAAATGTAACTCTTTGAACATAATTAAATGAAGAAGTGAATAATTATGATCAATTGATGGTCAACTTGAACTTTGACTTTGGAGTATTTACGGTAGAAGATACTGGAGATACACCTGTAGACTCCGAGATTGCCGTTAATACTTTTGCCACCACCGAGACCCTCGCTACATCAGAGACTTCCACTGATGTTGTAGTAGTCACCGCAGTTGTTGATGCAGTACTCTACTCAAGCTGCTCCATCCACCACTGTGTAAGGGAACCTCCCACCACCGGAGTACTACTTAGGTTCACCACTGTAGTAGACACTGGAGTCACCGTCACCCACTCTACCATGACTATTGATGCCATTAGTGTAGACACAGCAATTTGCATCATTGCCACCCCACTAGTGGAAACGCCTTCCACACCACCAGTATGTACAGGAGTTGAAGGTGCAAGGGGAGATACCACCCCTTGGCTAAGGTGAGGCGTCTTCCGTCGTCGTTTCATAGCCACTCCACCGCACCTGGTTCTTTATCGAGGCTCTGCCTAAAATGATTGTTGCACAAACACTTTGCATTGTATAAGGCATCTGACTTCAGTCAAGGGATGTGCGTGTGTGGTTTGCACAATCCACCGTGAGTGCCATGTGTTATTGCATAACCATGCGGGTTAGCAGCAGTGACCTACAGGGGTGTGTGAGGGTAGGTTAGCTGCAAGGGTTGATGGTTTGGAACTCCAAGCGGTTGTAGTCTTCAACGACTGCTTCTCTAATCATTAGACAGTTTTGTACACCTGTTATTTTAGAGGTTGGAATGGGTTACACGAAACTTTGGGTTAGGTACATAGAGTTAGCAAGTGTACACAAATATTTTAAGCCTTACTTTAACGAATATGTGATTAATGCAAATGTTCAAGTGAGCACGATGCTTGGTTAGTACCTCCACCCTTTTAGCTTGTTTTGTATCTGGTTTCTTATAGTCTCATAGACCTATCGGTCTTTCAAACACTTTAATAAAATCTCTGTGTGTGTGTGTGTGTGTCTCTCTCTCTCTCTCTCTGTCTCTCTCTCTGTCTCTCTCTCCCTCCCTCCCCCTCTCACTCCCCCCCCCCTCTCTCTCTCTCTCTCTCTCTCTCTCTCTTTTGGAGTAAGATTATGTTTCTTGTATCTCTCACATTTTTGCTCATTTTTTCATAGAAATATGTCTTGTCTATTTCTGCCCTTGCTTGATCTATTCTATGCACTTGACACTTCCTTGCAATTATTTTGCATTATTTTTAGAAATCGTGCATTGTCATAGATTACTTTGCCTCTTCAAAAACAGAGTTGATGTGAGAGGGAAAGAGTGTCCTATCTAGCTTCATTTGTGAAGTTTGAATTTTAAAGAGGTTGCAAAAAAAAAGTTTGGAAAACCTATTAGGACCATGTCTTTAATGGTGGATCTCTTTTAGAAAAAGACAATTTGGAGCTATGAGTGGCTTGTTGTAGATCGTGTAAACA
Source organism: Dipteris shenzhenensis (assembly GCF_047967505.1). Lineage (NCBI taxonomy): Eukaryota > Viridiplantae > Streptophyta > Polypodiopsida > Gleicheniales > Dipteridaceae > Dipteris > Dipteris shenzhenensis. Next base: position 24,058,629 of record NC_141622.1, on the reverse strand, counting down.
ATGCCCCTTTATAGTTTCAAATCATGCAATCCCTTGGATTCTATAAGTACTCATGGAACTTCAGCTAATGGGATATAATATGGTGCATAGCATTTAGATTATTCAAATTGATGAGGATAAATTATGTTTCCAACATTACTTCAAAATACCATAGTGAGACAATAAATGTGTATACACCATGACTAGAACCAAAAAAGGAATTAAAAATGAAAAAGAAATTTCTTTAAAAATTAATTTTCCTAAATGAACTAATCAAAGAAAAACTTCTATAGGTGCGTTGGTTCGAATGAATGCCAATATAGATGGTTTTCCACCATGCTCTTGATAAAAGGGAATATATATAAGGGAGTGAATGAGAGATAGATAGGCCATCTTATTGCTATTGCGCGTAATGGGTGTGTTGGATTCAATCAAATATCCGATAATACCACCACTACATAGAACACTTATATAATAACTCTTGATTACTTCATTCAATTGTCTTCTCTCTTTCCATTCACTCCAATTTTACTTAAACTTATATTTGGCACGTCATCCATTCGTTATTATAACCCATGCAACACTCACTTTCCATTTCATGCTTGGAAATCTAGAAGTAAAAATCTACCTCCCAACACCCAATATGAATGTAAATCACCATAGCATGGCCAAATTAATGGATCATCTATTGACCACATTTCAATGTTAAAATTTGGTGATCCTACTTGGGAATGAAGTGGTATAAACTGGATAAGATAATGCAATGATGAGAGTAGTGCAAACCAATTCACAATGAATGTCAAGATGAAAGGTTGGAAGAGCTCATCTTTGCAACAAAGATATTGATAGAACAGAGACAAATGGATAGTGGGATTGCAAGCTCAAGGTAGTGGAATCTAGACTACGAATGAAGAAGAGGCTTAAACCAAGGGAAGTGGGAAAATTGAGCACTTTGAGATCAGATATGATACCAAACAAGAGAGGAAAAAGGGAAAGGTAAAAGAATTGAATCTCTACCTCTTGAGAAGATTCAATGAATTTTTGAAAAGAATCAAGAGGTGGATCCTCAATGACCTCTCGAAGGAAATCAAGTCTAAGTTTAGAAGTGCAAGCCATAATCGATATGTTTAAAAGCCCGCCGCATAGTCCACAAAGAGATACCATAGCAATTAGGGAACCAAATGTAAGGATAAAATTTCAAAAATATATGGGACAAAACGGTGAAATCTTTGACCCCATGGATAATATTTTCTATGAATGGAAAAAATATTGCAAGTCAATACAACAAAAAGTACTTGATGTACTTCCGAGTCCCATTCATAGACAAAGCCATTGAATGGCTTCATTAATATCTAGATGGTCACTTCACCACATAGGATAAATTTAAGGAAGCTAGCACAATGCATATGAGAAGGGTTGTGACTATGTGAATGTATAGAGTGGACTTTAAATCAAACTCAACTTAGTTTTTAGCTTTATTTCAACGCAATGCATATGAGGGAATTTGTGACTATGTGAATGTATAGAGTGAACTTTAAACCAAACAAGCATGCTTCTTATGTAGGAATGAAAAAGGACGTTACCTCTCTCTTTCAAGAGTCCAGGAACCTGACCTTAGAATTGGTCCCATCTAGTCCCATTTCCATGTGGGCATAGGGGCCAAGAACCAATCCCTTGGCCAAGTACTGGATGGGGATTAAGAAAAGGGATAGACATATATCTTCATCATTACCATGTGGCACATTTGAACCTCATGTGAATGGTTATGGAAAAGTCTATCTCTCTAGCACTTAGTTCTCAACTTTATTTCAATGCAATGCATATGAGGGGGGTTGTGACTATGTGAATGTATAGTGTGAACTTTAAATCAAACTCAACATAATTTTCAACTTTATTTCAATGTAATGCATATGAGAGGGGTTGCGACTTTCTGAATGCATGGAGTGGAGTTTAAATCAAACAGCCATGCTTATTATGAAAGTAACCAAGAACCTGACCTTAGAAGTGGTCCCGTCGTTACCTCTCTCTTTGAAAGACTCCAAGAACCTGACCTTAGAAGTGGTCCTATCTAGTCCCATCGCCTTGTGAGTACAGGGGCCAGGAACCAATTCCTTAGCCAAGGATTGGGTGGGGCTTAAGAGAAGGGATAGAGGTCTATGTTCACTAGTTCCATGTGGCACATTTGAATCTCATGTGAATGCTTATGAAAAATTCTTTGTAGCACTTTGTTTTCAATTTTATTTCAACGCAATGCATATGAGGGGGGTTGTGACTATGTGAATGTATAAAGTGGACTTTAAATCAACTTTGAATCAAAGTCAACTTATTTTTAAGCTTTATTTCAATGCAATGCATATAAGAGGGGTTGTGAATATGTGAATGCACAGAGTCGACTTTAAATCAAATAGGCATACTTCTTATATAGGAAAAAAAAAAAGCCATTACCTTTCTCTTCTTTGTTAAAGGGTTATTCCAGAGATTTACATTTTATGCAATATCAAATGGGTTCATGTTCGAATAGATAAAACCTCCACATTATTATCATTCTAACAAACATAAGATGTTAACACTAGATTGTACTTGATTGCACAAGTCTTCTTTTGGTGCTTAATTTTATAGATTTGGCCAAATTTTTAAAAATTACATTTAATATGTATATTCATTATATAAAACTTTGGCAAATTTTCATGGAATTTATGTATAATTTTGTAATCTTAAAAGCTAAACCTAGCTCTCTTTTAAACTTTAGTTTCAAATTGTGGCGAATATACTGAGCTTTTATTTTTATAAGAGCATATTAACTTTCACAAACTTTCGCTTATTAACGAAACTAACACAAAAAAATCACCCCTACCTCCTAGGTATAGTATGAAAGCAGTGGAGATTGTAGCGAATATACTAAGCTTTTTATTTTATAAGAGCATATTAACTTTCACAAACTTTCTCTTATTAACGAAACTAACACGAAAAAATCATCCCTGCCTCCTAGGTATAGTATGAAAGCAGTGGAGATTGTGGCGAATATTTTGAGCTTTTTATTTTATAAGAGCATATTAACTTTCACAAACTTTCGCTTATTAATGAAACTAACACGAAAAAGTCATCCCTGCCTCCTAGGTGTAGTATGAAAGCAATGGAGAGAGATCCATATTTCATGTCCATAGTTATTACTTTTAAAGAGAGTGCCCATCGTGCATCCCCAAGGGCATGATTGATAAAGGGTAATAACTTCCTATGTATAGTATGAAAGCATTAGAGAGAGATTCATAGTTCATGTTCAGATTTATTCTTAAAGAGAGTGTTGGCACAAGGGAAGAACAAATATATACCTTCGTAAGACTAGAATATATCTAATTGTACAAAATTAGATTTTGTGTTGTTCTACAGTCCAAATTCTACAATGAAAATAAAAGA